>NC_056726.1:1954383643-1954508643 GCF_019279795.1 Protopterus annectens
TTTCACAAAATTAAGATGTATGGCATGCTTTAATTTCCAACACAAAGATTTGCAGGTAATCTTTTTTTTGAATACTTTAAAAACTGCTTAATTATTTGCAAACACTAACACTCTTTGCTATCCGCTTCATTCACACTGTATTGTTTAAGACTGACCAGCTAATTTATATTGTTCTGAAGGGACTGATTCTCATCTGCTCTCCTGCATTATGCATCTGATAGTTATACATAAGCTTTTATTGTCACAGAGTTATGTTTCCTGTAACAATTAAACCAATAAATAAAAATCGCCATATGTGAACTACATATTTAACTTCCGTAAAGTATGGCTGTTCAGTTCTCTTTCCTCTGAAGACTTATGGGTGATGGCTAGTATAATTTTGGGTAATAAGACATTTGTCCCATCTACCCAGTAGATAGTGTTGTTTCAGTGTATCTAGGCAATCCAGCTGAAAGAGAGAGAGAGAGAGCTCTGCAAAACAGTGGTAGTGATGGTGTCTCTATTAATTTTACTCATCATACATTAATTACCAAGAGAGAAAGAATAAACATTTCATATATCATTTTAACATTTGACAGGTATCTACATCAAAAAGCACATTCAAAAAGCATTAACAGCAATTGCTTTGAAGCAGCTCTTACAGTGAACTGGCAACACTACAACATTTTGTTCAAAACAAAGCAGAAAAAGCAACTGGAACAAACAGTAATGCAAAGTAAAGCTATAAAATGCAAACAAAAAACTAAAACAATGGTCTCACGTTCAAAGTCAAGGAAAAAATTAGGGCCGTGCTCAAGGTCGTTACAAGTCAACACTTTAAGAAGGTTCCCCATGTGACACCTGTAAAAGAAGAGACAAAGGGAAAAGCATGATGGGTAATGAGATGAGACAAGGTGATGCTGGGTGGGTGCAGTGCTAGAGGTACACATAAATCAGCAATCCCAATTCTAGTTCTTAGTATTAGAAATTTAAATAAATTCATGTATCCTGAAATTAAAGACTAGTGCTGGCAACTTACTGCTTTTATCACAGTAAATGTTCTTTATTTCCTGCTTAAGCAAATGTTTCTCATGAATACAACCGAAAATGTATAGGCTGTATTCCTTGATAAGATTTTAATTAACTAGAATACATTCAACAGCTGGGTACAAGGTACCTGCTGCATGCTGGTGTAATGTTAGCATGGTTCATTGACAATCATAGAATTACAATATATACTTACTTGTGATACAGCAAAATGCACCAAAAACAGTAAGGTTGTGATGGAAATCTTGTGCTGAAAAAATAGTTAATAGATCAAGGCTATACATTTGGCAGTGTTAAATTGGTTTTCAGTTATTTGGTCAGATTGGCTAATGTTGGTGTGACACCTGAAACCCATGTAAAAATGGAAAAAAGGGTGTTGGCAATGGTGATAACTGCACATTTGAAATTATAATGACAGATTTAGGCAAGCAGATATCTTGGTCAAGGGTCTATGCTTCCATAATCTGCTTTGGAATAAGGTAACACATGCTGAATTGAAGGTAGAAAAATTAGTACAGTGGAGTGGAGTGGGGTGGAAAGAAAAAGGTAACAGTCAAAGATGGTTTGATGAATGCAAGGAGTATGGGAACTGAGGTGAGTTTTTACTGACATTTCTGCTGTAAAGGGAAGTGGATGCTGCAGGATTAAAAGAGATGTAGAACACGTGCAAAAGTGTGACGGAGCACAGTTGTGTGAGCACATTCAGTAAACAGCAAATGTTTGTGGCAAATAAGCATGTACTATATTCACTAATTTTGACTTCTACTGCTCAGTGTTATTGGTGCTCTAGACTGATATCTTCAGTAGTTAAGCAGTCTCCATGGAAGAGAATACAGGCTTTGCTGTATACTATGAATCCTTCCAAAATGTGATGATTTTGAGCACCTTTCTTATGACTGAGAAACTATTGTAAACTCTTAGAGAAACTTATGGTAAACAACAAAAGCAATCTAAATGGCTCAAAAATATACTAACTACAGACACATTTTTATTTTACTTTTACAGGATGATTCATGTTGTATCATTCATAAGCATTAAAGGATCTTTTCCTGTGCCAAAATATATCCTGGGTCTCAGGTGGGCATTTAGCTTAAGGTGTTTTGTAAATGAGTATCCATGTCAGTGTTTCATCTTTCAATATAGTTTGAGCTTACACATTCTCAAAATAAGAAGGAGCGGAAGAAAGCCCCTCTTGTTGTATGTATCTAAAGGAATATTATGTAATTAATAAAAACAAAGGCAATGCAATGGACCAAACATTCAGTATGAGCTTCATTTCATGATAAAGGAAAGCTCCTTATCAGACTTTCTGAGGACTTTTATCATTCATGTTAAGTCAAAAATAATCATTCTCCTTTATTACTCCAAAGTGCAGAAAAAAACTGGTGTTGAAATAATTTAAAAAGGTAGTAGACAACAGTAGTAGTACTAATAATAATAATAATAATTATAATAAAAGGAGAGAGTCATGTATACTCAGTGTTCAAGGAATATTTTGTTACATGATTGCTTAGTATCCTTAGCTAATCTGATAGGTTAAAAGCCCTTCCTTCCTACTCAGTAATGTATAGACTCCTGAGGGATGATCTCTGCTTAGCATTCCATGTTAAGAACAATCCAGTACTCTTCAAACATCTTCATCAAAGCAGAACCAGTGGTAGAGCAAACACTGGTTGTAGACACTTAAGACTATACTATCATATCAGCAACACCAAATGGCATGACATATACCTAACCCAATACATTTCTCATTCCTGGAATAATCTGCCCTTACATCAGAAGCAGAGTACTTCCCTAGCAATCTTTACAACTGAATAATTAATAACAAACAGGGGTATGTGGAGAAAATGTATTTATTTGGGAAATGATTAGCTTCCCACCAGTATTAGCTGATGTTGCTGGGTTTCTCAATGGTCTCATTGACCATAAACTTACTACAAACCTATGAAACTATAAACCTAGATTTTGCATGCTACTGCTTATACTTCTAAACTCTCCTGCCTAAAGCCACTGCCTTTGAAAGGATGTTTTCCCTAAACAAAACCATTCACTTACATTTTTGCTCCTGATCCCTGTGAACATGCGGCCACCCTCCCAGTAATCCCAGCCTACATATTCATGCATAGGTAAGAGATCTTTGGCCCATTTGTTCATATGTGGAGTCGGACTGAGTGCTGGGAGCAGTGTTAGTACCTGTGGTGGATCATGAGTCTCCTGCTCCTTGTCCTATCTATCTCCTTTGAAATTATCCACAAATGTCCCAAGGAGTTTGCCTGTAAGAGGGATGCATTAAGGTATGTCTCCCAGATCTGTAACTGACATCTCCTCAGTCTGCTCTGTCATTCATGAAACAAAGTCCTTCACTGATCACTGGTCACAACCAGGTATTTAAAAATGAAGTCTAAATTGCAGGCAGATGCCCATCATCCAGATCAGCAGAGAAAGTAGAACAGGAGCTGTCTTGCCAAATCCTTTCTCTCTCTCTCTCTCTCTCTCTCTCTCTCCCTCTCCCTGGTCAGCTCCTGCTGCTCCCAGCTGACTATCTGAATCATGGTCATCTGGGCCATAGTCAGAACTTTAGCTGTATGCAAAATGAAGTTGCCTAGCTTTACAGCAATAAAGATCAGGTCCCAGACTGAGATAGAGCACTGTTCTCCCTAAATTTATGGAGACCGAGGTTTACAAATTGGAAGTTAAGTTAAAAAAAAAATTTCACTCTGAACATGATATTGTTGTTCTCTGACCTCAGACTTGGGGATCTTTATTTGTGCTCTTTAAACAAGGTGGCATGACCACTGAGGTATAAATAATGTATGAAGTAAGCAGAAACAGACTCCAACTTTTGGGGGGTAGAGGTGATTTGCTAAAATCAAATAAACAGGAGAATCACCTGGAAATAAAATCTACTTCAAAACCACAATAAATCCAGTAAAGCCAAGCCCAACTTCAGGAAGGAACTGCACCAGTACAATAGAACAGAAATGCATTTATTTTAAGCTGAATACCACATAACATTAGATTTTTGGTATGGAAAAAGACTTCATCAGAAAAAAAAACTGACATACAGAAATGCAGCTTCTTTTATACCTAACCCTAAATTTCTAACAAATTACTGAGGTAATAAGTTAATGTCATAGGTACTGCTCTTAAAGACCTACTCCAATATACTCAAATATAAACCTCCCTGACTTAATTACCATAAGTTATATAGCCAGGTACTTCAAACACATTTGTTTAAAAACATTAAACATAAAAAACTTATGAAACATATAAAACACTTAAAATCATTTAAAAACTTTTGATTAGATGATTTTTTTTAATTCTTCCATATGTGACAAGTGGAAGTTTAATAGCTAGTAAACTATTGCAGTAGTACTAAAATTTCAATATTTACATAAAAATGAAACCAAAAGTCAAGATTGAAAGTTTGAATGAAATGTTCAAACCATTTGTCAACTAGTTACTACTCAATGTACTTGGGAACAATTCTGGGTAGCTCTTTATTGAGTATTAGTAAGGCTTAATATCGGTGTGCCTTTTGTTTTAGTACTGGTATCAGAGGATATATTGACATTAAATTAAATGCTACCCACCCTCTAGGTGTTAATTTGCCAATATAACTCCCTAACCTCCAGGTATTCCTTCTAGGCACTCCCTCTTAGATCTTGGGTAACCACTTCCACTACAGCAAATAAAAAAAATTTAAAGCCACTATATGATGTTGAATGCTTACACACAGCATTGTTGCCATTGCATATGGAAATCTCATAATTATGCTCATAAATTATTTTTTAAGTTGCCTTTCAGTTTTTCCTACATAAAAAGATGTACAGGTGGTACAGGTAGCAAGAAACACTACTCCTCTGGTCTGACAATTACCATCCTGAGCATATATAACTGTTCTAGTCTGGTTGTGGAGGAGGAAAACTGGTATTTCAAAAATATACTTCCCTGTCCCTTTATTTTTCTTCTATTTTTTAGTATTGTTAAATTCTATAAGACTTTTTATATATCATGAGCTTTTTATATGTGAATAAAGGCCTAGGTCCCACAATACCACTAAGTTGCCCATCGCTAGTCAGAATATCACAATATTTATGTATAATACATTTAGTAGTGTGGGATCCAAAGTGATATTCCAATATGAATGCACTGTTGAAATTACTTTCTTGTCCAGTGCACTACTACTATTGGCATCTTACCTAGTGGGTGTCCTCCCATCCTTCCTACAACCCTTATCATGGTGGAATACTCCTGTAGGTGTTTTTTTTTTGTGTTTCTCTTTTAGTCCAACCCCCAGTAATGGGGGGTATTTCTCCATTCAATTATTGAAAACATCACTTAGAGTTCTTACTAAGGACTGATGGCATCCACTCTGCAAAAACATTTTTCCAAAACTTCCCTCTCACTATCAAAGACCTCTTTTTTGATATAATTCTAGAAAGTATTATAAATTGGCCCTTTATAAGGTTTTTCTTTTGGGAGAGGGGGTGAGCACTCTGAAAATGTAAGTAAGCATTGGAGGAGGTTGGTTTTCAATACATTGTAGATGACCCCCCCCCCTCCTTCTTAGTTAGGGTAATGTCCAAATAATTTTATGGCTGTCAATTTGGTATGTAAACCTCAGAAAATGGGTAGGCTGGTTAATATACTGAATAAATTCATCAATCTGTTTTGGGTTTCCACCCCACAAGATGAAGAAGTCATCCAAAAATCTATGGTAAAGTAAAATGTGGTCCATTAAGCGGGAACCAAAAATATATTGCTTCTCCCATGTTAACATTGCTAGATTTGCAAATACGGGGTCACCTTTTATTTGCTTGAATATCCTTTTTTCAAACCAAACTTAGTTGTTTTCCAGTACTATCTCCATGCATTCCATTATTAACCTAATCTTTTGTTTGTCTAAAAAATCAAAGCTGAACAATTCTTCTTTAAACATTTCTAGGCCTCCTCTCGTGGAATGCTGGAGAATAAATCTATCATGTCTATAGTCAAAGAAGTGACCTCACTGTTATAATAATCAGGTTTAATTCTTCCTAAAAAGTTCCAAGAATCCTTAATTATACGGGTATCTAGATCCAAAGGGGGGTTCAAACATTTATCAACATATAAGGCAAAAGGATGAGTTTTTGCCCCCAATGCTGCAACTATTGTTCTCATAGAAGGGTTAATTAAATCTTTATGTAATTTAGGAATACCAAAAAAGACTAGTATCTTGGAATTAGAATTTTTTAAGAATTTATAGGTGTCAAAATCCATGCAGTGTTGTAACATTTCATCTTCCAAAAATTGGTCAATTTTATGATAAGAATGATTTACCTCATTTATAGATGCTGGAACATAGGTGTTATTATTTAGCAATATTTTCAACATTTCTTCTATGTACCTAGACCTGTCTTATATTGCCACTCCCTCACCTTTGTCAGGCTTCATGATAAATAGAGAATTATTCCTTTAATATCCTGTAAAGTTATATATTCATCCCTAGTCAAATTAAATTTTTAGGTCTCATATTCCCCCTTGCATATTTTTATGATAAACTGCATTCTCTCAGTTGTTGGAGAATACCTAACCAGTAGGGTGGGGAATAGGCACAGCCAAACTTCTTTTCTTTAAATTAAGGTAATTAGAATGGTCTGGCTTCTCCCCACCTTTGTTATGACTACTTCGATGTTGAATAGCAAAATTTATCTTTCTAATAAACAATTTAAACTCAATAAGGGTGGAATTAAGGTTATACTGGGGGGGGGGGTAAGAACAAAGGTAAATACCTTCTCGAAAATAGAAAAATACTCGTCTTTACTTTGAATGTCACTATAATTATAAGTAGTGAAATTATTCTTTTTTAGAACTTCTGGATATGTTCTACTTTCCACAGTATGTTTCCGACTTAATTCTGTTGCCATCAGCCCTGTATCCTCCCCTCCCCCTCCTGTTGTTCTACCCACTCATGTGATACCCCCCCAGGGATGGTCCTGAAAGCCAGTATGTTCTTTTGGGTGAGAATAAGTTCTGCTGACCAACCTCTGTAATCTTCGGGGGGGGGGACTCTGAGGTCCTCTAAAAATGGAATATTTGGAGCCTCACCTGAAATTTCATTTCTGGAAATATCTGAATGTTGGGGGGTATGGTGATAAGGTACATTGGGTATATATGGTTCCCTAAAACCTGAAATTTACCAAAGGAATCCACGTTTTTCTGGTTATTGCAAGGTAAAGGAAAAGCTTTCCCTGCCTCATAATCAAGTTTGTCCCTAGCTAACTTATTTTCCCTCATTTTTGTTGTATTAGGGGGTGTGTCAACTCTGTTGAAAATGTTGCTGTATTCAGTACTGTACATTGCAAATATTAAATCATCCCATATTTTAATATTTATACTTTCATTTAAGAACTTGACATTTCATCACTTATATCATGGAAAAGTCTACTGTGTTGGTCAGCATTAGAACCATACTGCAGTCTAGAGGCTAAGATAAGTTAATATATATGAAAGCATTTAACCATTGGGGCTGCTACAATTGTTGACAATAATAGTGAACAAAAAAACAAAAAGCTGCCAGGTTGACTTTTGCTTAAAAACAAGAAAAATATATCCTAGATCAGCTAGTCTAATAGCTCACATACTGGTCAGGCTGTATGTAGTTCATTATACTATTTATTTTCCTTTCATGGGAATGGTAAAACTTTGTATATGCAGGTCTCCTAGTTTCCTGCAAAACATTTTAAACCTTACATGATAGGAATAAACCATTACTGATTAGCAGCAAATCATTTATGTACAAAGGCTGATGGAACTAAAGCTATACCTATCCTCATTGATGAGATGAAATTGAGTCTGAACAGGAGATCAACTAGACTATTTGAAGTATAATTATAAGTAAGATGGGTGTTGGTAATGTGGGCATTTTAGTGCCACTCAAATCGTCAGGTCTGTTCTGTATTTACTTTTCCTGAATCAGCTGAACTGAGTAGAAGATTAATTTATAGCTGAAGAAGTATCCATGATATGAAGTTCAGAAGTACCTTGCCCAAGAATGGTGGAAAACTGAGGAAAATGTCTGGGTTTCCGCATTGTTTATTTTGGCAAATCAAGTTTATCACTATGATCATCAATAGATCTGTTACTGGCTGAGGACTCATCCATTCTTTTCCTTCTCTGGTTACCCAGATTACTCAGTTTATTGCTGGTGGGGTGGGGCTGGAGAATGCCCCTATTAATCACAAGTTAGAGACACTAACACTGGGCAGTTTGCTAGCCCATCACAGGACATACATGGTCATTTTCACATGAAATGGTCACCCATGTGTAATTTAGATTACTACCATTTCAAGTAACTTAAGTTTCTGGGATGATAACCAATGTGGACAAGGGAGAGTTTTAACTTAATTTTTTAGTTGCCCGAGTTATTGCAGGTTGCAAGTTGTCTTGTTTTTAGGTAGCTTTTCCAAATTTTATTTCATTCTTTCATTAGTTGCATTGTTTTTTTTTGAGAGCCATGGTGCAGGATTGCTTTTGATTCATTTTGTTCTAAATGACACTTGGTTGTTTAGTGAACTTAGAAATATGTTATTAAATTTCAGACTCACATTATGCAAGGGTAATGAGTATGCTCCAGTTGTAATGCTGCAATGTGTTGATACATGTTTGTGTCTGAAATGTGTCAGTTTTCATTTGCTTTTTTCAGCTAGTTTTTAACTAAAATTTGGGTCTGATGCCTAATTGGATAAGTGGAGATGCGATCACTGAGGGAGCTTGGTAATATACCAAATGATGAATTTTCTTCTGGATGAAATGTAGGTATCAAGTCCAAAGCTGTTTCCGATGTATTTTTTTGAACCTTGTTAGAGTACTAATTAGTTGGGTAAAGCTAAATAACTGAATGCTGTTTGTTGGCTTCTTGGAGTTGAACATCATCCAGTCTATAGTTGTGCCATCTAAGTTTATAGTTTCCTGATAAATATTGGTGGAAATCCAGTAAAGGAAGTCTTCTAGAGTGGATCTATTATTTTCTTGGGGGATTTATATATGTTTTATGGTTTTTCATTTATAGGGGATGTGTTTGAGAAATGTTTTAGTATCTCAGCATTTCTGAATTGATATATAGTAGAGCTATATGGCATAAGTCAAGAGAGCAGAACCTTTTTTATAGTATAACTATGCAACCTGATTTTTTTTACTGTCTCTTACAAGGATATTGAAGCCTAGTGGTAGAATTTCTTCATCTTCTAGTTCTTGTTTGACAGATCTCAGTAGTGATTACAATATCTGGAGAGTGATTCACTATCCAGGCATATACCTCTTCATAGGTTCATAGGTTGGTACTAGGCTATCGGCCCCAGGGCCTATACAAGCCTAGCCATAACAATTCCCTGGCTATTTCTTCACACACTATTTACTTCCCTGGATCCCTGTCTAGCAGTGCGACTGACGTGATCCCCGGGATGAATTTTCTATCTTCCATCCAATCATCAAAGTTCCTTTTGAAGAGGGCCAAAGAGGCACTCTGCTTGACATGTATGGGCAGTCTATTCCAGAGTCTGGTGAGTCTCTGGGTCAGGAACCTATCCCTCCAGCATGTTTTGTTTATTGTGATGACAAGGTTTAGATCCCTGGAGCATGTGGCTCTGAGGGATTGGGATTTCTTTTAGTGTAGCATGTTCAACAGCTCTGGGTTTGACATGGCCTTGTATGTCAAGCAGAGATTGCCTCGGACTAGATGATATGTGACAGAGTATAGCTGGAATTTTTTAAGGTGGTCAGCATGGGGCATCTGCTTTAGGTCTGTGATTCTTTTAGTGAGGTATTTCTGTGGCATTTCCAGTTGTTGCAGATGTCTTGAGAGGTACATACCAAATGGGGTGTTGTATTCTATAATGGCTCTGATGAAGGATGAGTTCAGTGGGACAATGACCTCCTTTTTTTCTGGATGAAAAGCCCTTAGTGATGAGGTGTGCCACATAGAAGGGTTTCCTGACTGTTGTGGCGATGTGGTCATTGAAGGTGAGACCACTGTCCACCTGTGTCCCTACGTCTCTTATCACACTTTCAGTATTTAGTGTACTGCCACCTATGTGGTAATTCACGGGTACATATTTTTTCCCAAAGGGGATAACTATACATTTCTTGGCACTGAGCTTGAGCCCATGGCTCTGGCACCAAGCATCTGTTTCTGTAAGGCCCTTTTGTAGAGTATCCACATAATTTGAGGATTCAGTAATGGCTCCTAGTTTGCAGTCATTTGCAAACTTTGTTAGCCAGAGTCCCTTAGTGTTGGCCTGTACTTCAGAGAAGTGTATGTCAAACAAGAGAGGTCCTAGAACTGAACCCTGAGGTACTCCACTTGTCACTTGTCTGGAGCTGGATTTGGAGTCAGCTACTTTTACAGTCTGGGTTCTGTCAGTAAGCCAGCTGGCAACCCATCGAGTGACATAGGGATTAATGTCCAGCTTAGTAAGTTTATCTATGATTTCAGAGTGGTGGATGGTGTCAAAGGCCTTGGCGAGGTTCAGATAGGCTGTGTGGATGGCCTTACCATTGTCCATGTCTCTGGGGACTGATTCAAAGAAGTCAATCACGTTCAGGAGACAAGATCGGCCCCTCACAAACCCAAACTTCATGGGGTCCAGTGTTTTAATCTTGCCAATGTCTCTGTTTATAAGTTCCATGATAATACATTCCATGGCCTTGCAGATCAGGCTTGTCAGACTGATGGGGAGGTAGTTCCCGGGATCCAAGGTGGATCCTTTCTTGTGGAGTGGGATAACTGTAGCTGTATGTCACTCAGTGGGCACGAAGCCTGAGGTGAGGGAATTTATTTCAGATCCTACTTAAGAGTAGCATGAAATATTCTTAAATTTACAATTTGGTGGAGTTGTATTAGGGGTCAGAGGTTAATTGATCCTCAGTTAGGGTGAATGTCACTACTCAATTTTAATCTAGTAAGAGGAGAGTGTGAAGAACATTTATGTATTTATATATTTATATTTGTTAATTTAATATTACATTTGTGAATATGGTAACTCAAGTATATTTACTTTATTTTAAAGGAGTACAAGCAGGTAAATCTGCAGGAGTATAGTGAAATGTACATATTTGTGATTGGCATAGTTTCTTCAAGAATGGATGAGGCAGAAATGGTCAGTTTGAAGAGATTGTCTGAACACTGGTAGGTTGTGAGGTATGTTAATGACGTGAGGTGAAGTATGATTAGAATTACAGGAGGAGGCATTGTAATTTTTGGTGATGGGGAAAGAAATGTTAAAGTTCTATGCCTTGAGGTTTGAGTGGGTGGAGTTATTACGGGGAAGAGAGAGAGAGAAAACAGGAAATGGTAGTATAGCAGTAGTTCAGTGGATGGACTAGGAGGCACATGGTAGTGCAGAATAGTTACAGTGCAAGATGACAGATAAAGTAGAGAAGTCATCATATTATCAAGTAGTTATGGACATTACATTACTCTGATTCTGAATTTTTGGTCAGAAGTCTGAGTTAAGAGTTTAATGCTTTTATCGATTTATGAAGAAACGTGGTACAAGAAATGCTTAAAATGTGCATTTTTAAGAAGCATATTTAATATATAGTCAGAACAGGAATGAAACTGAAACACTATAGTACTATTTAGAATAACTATATAATTCTAGTAACATTTGAGTAGGTAGCTTTATTAGAATTTGGGAGTAATTAAAAACATGTATAAATGTAAACGTAAAAATACCAATTGATTAATCCATATATTTACTTTAGAGGGATACAAGCATTAATTTGATACTGGAGAACAATTTATCAAGAGAAAGAAAAAACATTCAACACTGAAAACAACAATATTTTTGAGTATTAACAAAAATGTAGATTGCAGAAATGCATAAAATATGAACTAAACTACTGCATGATAAAATAAAAAAATAATACAATAAAAATGTTACCTTGTTTGATAAGAGGCAAGGGACAAAAATAATGAAAAAGAAATGAAAATTGAATTTATCAAGTAAACACATAAAAGAGCTGAAAATGTAACTTTCCAAATATAGTATATTTTGTTACTTATACATATGTATATTTGCTTATCTATGTTAATCATAAGATTGTCTGCTAGAATATTTAAAAAGGTAAAATAATATAGTATGCATCAGTATTGATGCTAATATGTGAGCTGAAAGGAGAACAGTAATGCATACACTTCTCATGGGAGGAGTGCTATAAATTCAGTAAGTCTTGAAAAAGTTTATTAAGACAGAAAAGAGGAATTTTTCAGCATTTGAGTGCTTTTGTCTTGGAGATTCATTAACAGTTACAAATTCTAGTGTGGCAAGTGAGTTTTAAAATATTATTAGTCTGATGGTGAAAGGAATACTATAAGTAAAAGGAATAAATGATTCTCCATTTGAGCTGCTGCATTTTTTGGATTCTATTATAGGTTCATAGGTTCGTAGGTTCATACTAGGCTATCTGCCTTAGGGCATTTATAAGCCTAGCCAGAGTGTGTGTGGCTTTCACCACCCCTTAGGATGAGAATACTATACCCATTAGTTTGCTGTGCCTCTGTCCAGCAGTGACACAGAGATGATTCCTGGGGTAAACCTACGATCTCCCATCCACTCATCAAGATTTCTCTTGAACAGAGTCAGTGAGGGGCTCTGCCTCACATGGACTGGGATTCTGTTCCATAGTGTAGGGAGTCTCTGGGTGATGAATCTGTCCCTCCAGCACGTCCTATTTATATCCGTGTTGAGGTTTAAGTCTCTTGCTCTCGTGGCTCTGGTGGATTTGGATTTTTTGAGGTGGAGCATGTCCATTAATTCTGGGTTGGACATGGCCTTGTATGTCAGGCACAGATCACCTCTGAGCAGACGGTATGCGACTGAATAGAGCTGGAGTTTCTTCAGTCGGGCATCGTATGACATATGTTTGAGCCTTTATCCTTTTGGTGAGGAACTTTTGGGGTCTTTCCAACTGCTGCAGGTGTCGGGTAAGGTACATTCCGAATGGGGCGTTGTACTCAATCATTGGTCTGATAAGTGAAGAGTACAGGGTACAATGACCTCTCCTGATCTGGATGTGAATCCCTTCATGATCAGGTGGGCAATGTAGAAGGTCTTCCTAACCACTTTGGCAATGTGAGTGTCAAAAGAGAGGTTACTGTCAACTTGGGTCCCCAGGTCCCTGATAACTTCTTCCGTGTTTAATGGATTACCACCTATGTGGTAATTAGGGGTTACCTTGTTTTTCCCAAAGGGTATGACTATAAATTTTTTGGCATTTAGCTTAAGGCCATGGCTCTGGCACCAGTTATCCATTTCTATGAGACCTCTCTGGAGGATGTCTGTGTCTGATGGAGTGTCAATTATGGTGCCCAGTTTGCAGTCATCTGCAAATTTTGTCAGCCACAATCTCCCTATGTTTGCCTGCACTTCAGAAAAATAAATGCCGAACAAGAGGGGGCCCAGGACTGAGCCCTGTGGGACACCGCTCGTGACCGGCTTAGAGTCTGACATGACACCAGCAACTCTAACCCTGTGTGTGTTCTGTCCTTGAGCCAGTTTGCAACCCATCTTGTGACATATGGGTTTACATCTAAGCTGGTGAGCTTTTCTATGATGCCCGAGTGGGGTATTGTGTCGAACACTTTTGCTAGGTCAAGGTAGGCTGTGTGAACTGCCTTACCCTCATCAATGGCCTTAGTGACTGTTTCGAAAAAGTCGACCAAGTTCAAGAGGCAGGATCTGCCCTTGACAAAGCCAAATTGGGTAGGATCCAGTGTCTGTAGGTCCCCAATGTCTTTATTTATGAGTTCCATTATGATCCTCTCCATAGCTTTGCAGACAAGGCTCGTCAAGCTTATGGGGCGGTAATTTCCAGGGTCCGTAGAAGCAACGCCTTTGTGGAGTGGGACCACAGTTGCCTTACGCCATTCTTTGGGTACGTATCCTGTAGATTAGATTTTGATCCTTTGATCAAAGGTTCATTTTGTGTTTGCACCATTTTAGCATATTACTGATAGCTGCAGTGTTTTACAAGACACTCTTTTACAATATGAAAAGAAAGAAAAATAACACAGAATAGTCATTACATCCGAGTGACGTCTCCAGGTGCATCTGCAGTTACCTCCTACTGCTCCTCTAGGCGTCAAATATTGCTTGTTCATATTTGCATGAATAATTCCAAAATCATGCCCTGTACAAGGTATCAGAATATTTTATCTTGAAGTATACATGATGGCAAACACAGTTGTATTGATATTTGACCTATGTCAATGAGTATTTGTTAGAATTGTAAGGTGATAACTTTATTTTTTAAAGGCTCAAGCCACGCCCACTAGGAGTTAAAGGTACACAATCAAAAGAGCTGTACTGGAGGGAATGAGAGTAGTGAATATGAAACTTGACAAAATGAAACACAAATTACTTATTTATTAATATTTATGTAGGCTGGCAATGTATAAGCTGTTGTATCATGTGAACAAGAAAACAAGTGGGAAGCAAATTAAAGTGATAGCCATTTAAGAAAAATATACAATCCCATTACATTTAGGATTCAATGTTAAATCTTGGCTGAAGGAATTCACTGAGTTAGGATAAGGAGTAGATGAAGCTGGTAAACCCTTGACAATAAAAATATCTACATGAAAAATACTTAATATGCTGCTCTGAGAAGAGGGTGGGGTGGCAATGTTAACTAAAATTCTGTACCAGTAAATATGACAACACTGGGCTAGAATATATGAAGAATAAATTAAGAATGTAGAATGTTAAGTATTCAGTTATGGAAATGAAATGGCAGTTTCCATCAGAAAGGAATGCACGATGGGTGCAGAACCCAGGTAAGGAGGGAGTTTGCCTTTACGTCTAAACCATGTTTGTGTTCAAGTTGCAGGAGAGTCTCAGTATCAGGCGATTTGTTGTTAATACCTCTGGAATTGAGATAAATCACCTAGATATGGCATGATTCAGAGTTGGAAATGGCTCGACTGTTATGTTCTATGTTGGAACGTCCATTAGGCATTATGGGGCTGCAAGGGCTTTAGCCAGTATGCGGAAGCTATAGAATGAGAGGTAGAGGCCATCAGTAGTGAAACAAGTTTCGACTGTCAGTCTTTTCATCCCATGCTGACACATACTTGACTCACATGTAAGGACATCAACTACTAAGGAAAATTATAATATCATATTTCATTGTACATGGTTATCATTCTGTGTGAAGGAAGGATTCCACCAAGGCCTAATGTCTTGCCTGCACTGGATACATGAAAGGTAAGGTTTGATATGTCTCTGCATGTTCTCCAGGTCTGTGTGCCTAGAGTCATTCATACCCACATAATGTACCACTGGGTCATAATCATATTGTCCTGTGAGAGGGAATTGAGGGACTTTAGAGCCACTGTAACATCATGGATCCTGCACCAAAATGACAACTAGCTGTAACCCCGTCTTTGTCCAGTCTTTAGAGCCTGGAGTTAGATTTCCTGACAATAGTCACCAATTAGTAAGCCATTTCTACTTTTACTAGTAGACGTGTGGGTGTTAGATGGACTAGGTTTATATCTGGTGACCCTTTACTAAGTATGAGCATGGTGGTAATCCGCTGGTGGGTGAATGCTAATGTCTAGTCTTTTTAGTCTAAGATGGCTTCAGTAGTGCCTTTTTTACAGCCTCAATATAAATCATGTTAGTCTGGCTGTGATGAGATGTGGGTTGTATTCTGTAATGCTTACAGGCATCTCCAGAGATTATAACCCAAACAGCTATTTCTCCCTCTGTAATACTGCTTCTCGACCTCCATTGATGACAGGCAACATCTGAGACTGCAGAATATTGTGCTTGCCTTTGCACTATTTGGAGAAGTCAAGAAAATTCCTCAGACAACTGCTGACATTCACATTCCCTCTTTCATATTAACACTTATTTTTAGTTCTACTGATTGTTTTTTTTTCTTTGTAGAAAAATTTATTCATCGCTAGGACAAACCTACTTTGCTCCCCAATTATGCTCAGGCTTACTTCACACCCACCCCATCAATCCCTGCATAACTGCATTTATCCTTCTCTAGGCCATTCCCTTCACCTCTGGGACCAAATAAAAATAAAAACTGACCAAAACTCCCAGCAGTCATGAACCTACCTAAATCCCACACCAAATCACTTCCTCTAAACTTCTCCAGGCCACTCCCCTGGCTCCTTCATAATTTCCATTATCCTTCTTCAGGCCAGTCCTCCTACCTTAGCAACCATAAAAAAGAACCAACAAATACCCCTAGCTGTTTGTCCTGATGACAAATCTTCTGTAACTACCTCTACCACTATGTTTCTAATACCCCAAATCCATAGCTATTAATTATCCTCTATCCAAACCCCTTAGCCATTCAAACGTCAAACTCTAAATTTCACATACTCTTTGGTTTATTTCACCTATACATTTTTCCACTAAATACTTATTGTACTTTCACCTACTAACATCCTATATCTAACAACATGTATATGACAAAAACAATGTCTCACAAACAAGCCATATTACATAGACACCCTTTCCATTTCACCTCATAAATTACTCATAGCCACTCTAATAGCTGTTGACCTCTGGTGCTATCGCTTGAACAAAAAACAATGTCCTCCAATGCCTTCCACCCCCCACCCAAAAAAATATATGTACCACATAATAAAATTTGGTACCAGTCTGAATGATCTATAGCATAGCTGTCCCTTATCTAAATCTATGCCCCACCACATCCACAATTTAAAGTGGCAACTGGAAGAGCACCTTTTATCTTAAACATCAAGCAAATACTCATAACAAATAAAACCCTCTAGCAACTCCAGAAACACCTTTCAAAAATCAAAGTTGCACATTACCTACACAAAGCAGAACAGCAAAACAACTAAAATATACAGTTAAATGTATAAAACATAAACTGCACTGTACAGAAGCCTGGGTCTCTGGTAACAATCCAGACATTTGTGCTATCACAGAAACTTGTCTAGAAACACCCATCTACCCACATGCTTACGTAAACCAATATTTAGATATTTATTTGGAGTATATGCCTTATCTGGTGGGTCTACTTTATATCGCCGAAAGCTTAAAATCTCGAGCACTCACATGAGCAAATATGCAGGTATTCAAAATCACTTATGTGGAGGGCTGTGCTCCCCCACACCCTCTACTAAATATTTATTCCAACTCTGAGATCACACTACAGTGAGGAAAGGGCAAATATCCTTTTCTCTACTGTACTGTGATCCAAAAAATGATTATCGAATATCTGCATTTTCGCTCATGTGAGCGCTCGAGATTTTAAATTTTCAGCGATCTAAAGTAGACCCTATCTGGACAGGCAGAGGAAGACTTGTTAGTAAAATACACCCTAAGTTTGAGATAAGTCCAATTGCAAATAGTTCTAACAAAGCAGAAAAATATCTGGATTGGAACCTAATCACAGTAAGCATTGGGAACCACATTAAACTTCTCCTAACTTTTGTGTACCTGCCCCCCATCTTCTTCCATAAAAATATCCCAGATACAAAACAAAAATCCTGCAATTACAGCATTAGAATACCATGATACTTCAATACAGATATGCTGTCAAATAAAAAATAACAGGGTGAGACATTTCTCTTTTAATGCAGTCTACAACAACTAATAAATACCCCTGCCAAAGTGTAGTGTAGAGGGATAAGGGATAAAACCCTAACAAAGTAATAAATACACCTGCCAAAGTCAGCACTGTAGTATATAGAGAGAGAGACAAGGGATAAAAACCTAAAGAAACTAATAAATACCTCTGCCAAAGTCAGCACTGTAGTGTAGAGGGACAAGGAATAAAACCCTAACAAACTAATAAATATCCCTGCCAGAGTCAGCACTGTAATGTAGAAAGATAAGGGGTAAAACCTTAACAACAGCAAAATGACAGAGGTTTGATTAGCAGCTCTAGTGACTGAGACACTGGCACAAAAGGATATCTGTTCCCATCCTTGACAAGAAGGGCACACATATGTGAGCAACATACAGTTTTTCCATAGAATATGGTGGGGATGAATAAAGGGAGTGTGATCTTAAAGGCGGAACAGATGAACGAGATGCCCCCACTGCATGTTTGGTCCACTACATTCACACCTGTGAATAGTCATAATAGAAAACACTCCCAACAGCAATACAACACTGTACCAAAGTCTGTGATCCCCTCACTGGCCCAAGATGAAGGGTAAGGAAAAACCCAGAGCTATACAACTCAGGCTGTCCATCCTTATACTATTGAAGGGAACTCAATGAAGTTTTGCATTACTTTAACATACTTGTCAGCAGAAATCAAACACTTCATCACTACCAAAAAGAAAATGGAAAATGAAGGGGTAACCACTGCCCATGGGTAAACTCTACTCTCAAATACTTAATGAAAGAACGGGACAAATCTTGGAAACTATGGAAATCAACCAATAGTCACATCGACTACTTAAAATTGTTAAGACTCAGTAACTGATGCAAACTAGCAATCAAGGCAGCTAAATTTTCTTATCTAAAACTTCATCAGGCTATAAAACCCTGTAAGCCTATGTAGTTCTGGAAAATAATAAAAAACATTGACTTTAGCTTCCTTAAAGGTGCCATGTTAAACAACCACATGAAATAAACAGACCTATCAGAATTTAAAGCCATGATAACCAGCCCAGAAACAGACAAATGTCTTCTCTGCTGACCCTACCACTTTGGCAAAATCTAGCATCTTGTTAAAGAGGCCCTCATATAAGTCTTCCTTTTCTCCTTCAGTGACCTTCTATTTTTCAAAAATTACAACAAGGGAAGAAAGAAAGTATCTTGAAAAAACATATAGGAAAATAACCATGATCCCAACATAATTTAGTCCATATTTCAGAAACTCTGTGCAAAAACACTTTTTGAAATACACAGCCTGTATTTTCAAAGTAACTGCAAAATGTATCCCCATCAATTTAAACACCATCTCTCTCTCATAATACTTATCTCTAAAGAATATACTCCACCCACCTTTGCTGATCTCTGTCACATCCAATTTACCACAGGAGTTCCAAAAAAGGCCAGTTTTTGGCTCCATCTAATTCAAAATATTTTTAAATGATATTAAGGCAATCATATCCTCCACAAATATCACCATATATGTAGATGACATACTATGCAGAACAAGACATAATACCCCGGAATCACAAGTATAAAAAGACTTTACCTCATCCGCATGGCTAGCTAAAAACCTGCTGACAGTTAATAACAACAATGCTGACATGACATTCAGGACATCAAATAAACTCTCCACTATACTCCCATAAATCTGTCTAAAAATGTAAATATTTAGCTTTTCCATTTTACCCACTATTTCCCTAAGGCATCACATGGAAAATGTTATTGAAAATCTATTTCCCAGTTTAAAGGATCTTGTTTTAGTCCTAACAACCTCGCCCTGAAAGCCATAACAACAATAGCTAAGAATGTTTTAATTCTCAATCTAACATACTCATCCTCTGCTCACAGCCCAGATATAATACTAAGCACATTTATAAATCCCTCCTGTTAGTACAAAGATGACTGTATCTCATTCTAGAAAGCAGAGTGTCTAACCACTGCAGCTTGAACCAATCGCCTCCTATTTAGCCTCATCTTCAAAACCCACCATGAACACCACTGCCTTAGTTTTAAACTGCAATTAAAACACCCACAATACTCACTATGAAATCAAGAAAACAACACTCTTATGCTAGTGAGACCTCCATTCAATCTAGTCCTCAGAGAAAAAAGTTTGCTAAAATTGTTCCTTCTAAATTGAATAGTCCTCCACAAGAAAAACACTAGCTAATGATAAGATATTTTTATGACTACCTAAAAAGAAAGCTACAAATGCACATGTAATTTAAATGAATGATAATCATACAAAACACTGTCTACATAATAACATCTTGTAATTTATCATCCAATCTAAAATAGACTCCATAAATAAATTAATAAAACCATGCCTGTTTAAATAAAGCTCTCTTAATGTCTGCTATACAGCTTTCTAAATGATACATTTACCCTCTTTTCTTCTCTCTTTCTTCTCAGCTTCTAACTTTCCTGCACTAATTTTTCATGACATAATCCAGTTCTTACAGTTGCTCTTGTTTCTAAATACTAATAGCCCTGTCCTTTCACAAGAATGTCTTTTGTCTGCCATATACAAATAATTGATCGGTGAATATACTGTGTGTACTTCTACATATGTGATGGTGCTCTTCTGTTTGCCCAGTGATAACAGAAACTAGCCCTGGCCAAAGGCAGAGAACATTGTAAATAGCATATAAGTGTAATGTCTGGCTAGTTAATGACCCTTATTTAGGTCATTTATCTTATATGAATTGAGAGTGCTTTAGACATTGTAAGTGCATTTCCATTTAAGTTGCTTATTTACATTCTGTTGTAAGTATTTGATAGTTTTGATTTTTATCATATAGATAAGTGTGAGAAGTTTGTAGACTTGGAGATTTTGGTGAATAATAGAATGTGGTAGGGTAGCCATATAAACAAAATAAAACAAGTGTTATTCTACATTATGAAACATTTTAAGAATGATCTCCTTTAGGGATTTTAATGTACTGGGACCTCTTTATAATTTTTTTACTAATATCAGTTATTGAGTTTGGTGCTGGATTTTGTATGTATACATTCATATATTAAAATGTTGGAGAATGCAACAAAAACATTTTAGCAGGAAAATAAATATGGACTATGCAGAAAGATTAAGGAATTGATTCATTTTGGAAAAATTACTGTCAGCTAGCATCCATCCTTCTATAACCCCTTCTTCCCTATTTTTACATGTGGGATTAGGGTGACACGTTAACAGTGACAATCATCTAAAGCCAATTTTCATATCATAGGGTGACTATCCCAGATATAGCTGTTCTTCGTTATCACACACTCACACAGACACTCATACCTAAGGCAGATTTACAGTGTCCAATTTACCTGCTGCACATCTTTGGAATGTGGGAGGAAACTGGAGCACCCAGAGGAAATGCAAGTGAACACAGGGTGGACTTATAGAGCGTGCACAGAAGGCACTCCAGCTAAGAATCAAAACAGAGAACCTGTTGCTGAGAAGTGACAACCCTATCCGCTGCACCACTAATCAGCAATATTTGGCTAAAGTCATAACATGCTACACTTTTTCAAGTCACAGCACTTCTCTGTTTTTTTGTTACATATAACACAGTTATTCTGATAAAAGTTGTCACATGGGTGATTGATCATAATTATACCATGGATGATGTAATACCTTTATAAGTTACCGTCAAAATTGTCTCTTCAGCATCAGATTAGTGATGCTATTTCCCTGTTACATCCTTATTAAATCCTGCTTACTACAAGTATATGCTACACAGAAACACAAATATTGAAAATAAATATCTGAAATACATTTAAAACAAAGACCAGAAAGGAAGTAAAACAAGTATATAACAGACTTTATATTCTGCAACAAAATCACCGTTATTGTACTTTCCTCATATATAAGTGAAATTCTTTTACAGCAAAAACATACAACAATCTAGCAACATTTAATCTTCTTTCATTTTTTATACATTTTCATTTTTATTTTTTTCAAAAACAGCACTACCTTAAATAACTCCAACACTGCCTATTAATTTAAAGAAAAACAAAACATCCACTCATGCCCATGGCTAGATGAATCATATATCCAGGGATCAGAAAATTGTATAAAAATCTTTTAAACTTCTGTGGTAGATTAATAAATTTGCTTTGGAGTTTTTGTGTTATGTGACATTTACTTCATCCCAAAATGACATCTGATCCCTGGAATAAAAAATCTCATCATAGCTCTCACCCCTCTATGTTAGTATTTCTATGTGATTTACTACTGATTAAAATGGTATCTTTGTGTCATTGATTTCTAGAACATTGTTCTGTTTGGAAAAAGGAAAATTGGGTATCTCAAACCCTGGTCCTCATAACCTATTTATTGTATGAAGACAAATACATTAAACTACTTTGCACATTTTGCTGAAAGTTCTGAGTTAAAGGTCTCCTTTTGTTCCGATAAAAGATCATTCTTCCACAGGAAACAGTGAGCCCAGCAGACAAGATAAAAATGCATGTAATAGTTCCTAACGCAGAAACATTTTGATCTGCTGTGGAGAAGGAATAGCAAATGCCTTGCAGCTATGCACCATTATGTGGTTTGCAATAAGAACCTGGTTACAGAAGACTAAATGAAAACATTTACTCCCCAGTATAATAATATCATAAGCATGATTATTATAATAGTCTCATATTAGTTAAAAGGGAAATTTTATAAGCAATATTTTTATGGTTGAACAGAAACTTTTCTAGTAGATGTACTTCAATTTCTATTTCTAGGTTAATTGTGACAAATAAAATTTAAACCACTTTATGAAAGTAATTTAAAATACTAACTGTGCCAAAATGAAAGATGAGTCAATTGACTGAATAGTGGAGTGACACAGTTGGAGGGACAGATACACATCTCAAAAACTATCCCTTCTCTGGACCAGGCTTCCTATCCATGTGAGCTCATTCCTAACCATATTCAAACATAACTTGGACCAATGGATAGGAAATCACAAATTTACCCCTGTTTGGTACCTATGTTCTTAATGGACAGGGGTCTGCTTGTGAACACTTGATGTGTATAAGCCAATATTGTAACTAGCAAAATTCAGTGAGGTATTGAAACATGTCAGCAACATTTTGGTACATTTGGTGTAAGCTTTGCCAGGCTTAAAATGGCTCTTGGGCTGATAGCCTAGTACCTAACTATGAATCTAGGAATCTCTATATGCTGCAGCATGTAGCATTGCTATCTCATAGTGCTTGTTCTCCGGATTAACTGCCAGCTGGGGTTATCTTTCTGGTGTTAGGTATCCTCAGTAGAGAATCTGCATGTTTTCCATCTGTTCATGTGGATTATCACTGAGTGTGTTTTTGCCTCTTACATCCTAAAACTATACTACAAGTGAAGTGGGATGTTTGAGACTGCTCTTATTTCTGCTTGTTATGAGTATTTTATTGTGTGTGTGTGTGTGTGTGTGTGTGTGTGTGTGTGTGTGTGTGTGTGTGTGTGTGTGTGCGCGTGTGTGTGTGCACATGCAAGTTCCTGTGCACGAGTGCATGTATTTATTTGTTGATATACTCATGTGCTCTGTCCAGGACAGATTCTTTCTCTCCTTTGCAGCCATTTCTTGACACTAAATTGAAAAGAACAGATATTTGAGATTGTCTGTCTGTCTGTCTGTATGAGCCAATGAATGAATGAATGAATGAATAAAATTAAAGTGTTATTGAAATAATTCTCAGCATTGCATTGCATGAATCAAGTTTAAACAAGCTAAAAAGAACACTCATTATTCTTATTTATTTTACATTTTCATTTATTGTCAATGCCCTTTCCTGCAATATAGTTAATGAAAATATGGGATCAGAAGATATACATGAAAATAATGTTTTTTTTATAATTTAATACAAAAAAATGACCAAAGTAACATGCAATGTTATATCTTTAGTACAACAGTAGCATCTTTTACTCATTTAATATACTGTGTAGACCTAGTTTATCCAATGAAAAACAGGAGAACTGGTAACCAGCATTCTGATCTATTCAATGATATATTGAGCAAACTTATCATCTGTCTTTTTAACTGCATTAAGCTCTCCAGATTCATGGATAACAAGAAGAAACTGTTACTTTGCTAGAACTAACATAGAGAATTATGACTGGGTCACAGATTGTCATCAACTTCTTAATGTAAATAAGTAAAGAAAATAATCTGCTGCACACTTTTGCAAACTACAAAAGTTTTTTTTTGGAGTAAGCATTTTGTTAAGCAATGGCTTTATTAAACTAATGTGTGTCCTTCAATCTGTTTTGAGAATACATTAAAAAACAGTTGTGATCAGAGCCCCAATTAAAATTGGTTTGTAGTACATGGAAATTTAGTTGCCCAAATGTGTTATAACTTACTAAAAGAAAAAAATATATGTATAGGAGTGTGAAGTGGTCTACAGTTTTGAGACCAGCAAAACACTTAGTGGTGCCTCACATAGTGAGAAGAAACAAAGTGTACCTCTAGTCATCCAACAACTTAAAAAGGTGTTATGTACTTCACAGCGACTCACTTTTATATGTGGATACATGGATAGAATTTCAGCTTTTAAAGGTGAAAAATATTTTTGATGTTGTTCTGTGGTGGTTGCCATATAAACTATTGTGCAAAACCCAATCATAACAGCTGTCAAAGGTGTATAGCAGTGTTTGTAATACATGAAGTACCCTGATTATGCTCCAAAATAGTCAGAAGGAAGGGTCAGTTATGCAGTGTTGCAGCTTGAGTTTCAATCTTAACAGCTTTCGAACATGTTACGTCTTTATGTCTAGTACCTTTGAAAGCTGTTATGATTGGGCTGTAATGTGCAGTACACAAGGAAACAACAAAAGAGGAGCATATGAAGAGCTTTCATAGCTTTGAAAGCTGTAATACAAGTTGGGCTGCTACATACAAGTAAAACAAATGTGTGACTGCATGAAGTGCTGTGTCTAAAAGTCTGTTTTTAAACTTTTGGGACTGTAACTCACATCGTGCTCCTACTGTGATTAGTAATGCATTGCAGTACATGAAGTTTCATGCTTTGCAATTTTCTCAAGTGGAACTTCTTGAAGTCTATGTCTCTAAAACCTAACAGATTGGTTAGGCTCAAAAATCTTATCATATGCCTATGTGTATACAACTTTCTAAAATCAGACAGAACATAATCAGCACACCCCATGTACCACAGTGTACTTAATATTCCTGAGATAATCAATGTTCACTAACAATGACCACCCTGTGAATGTTAACTAATTGCTGAAAATGATACAATGTTTTGATGTTCAGAATTCTTAGAATCAAACTTGGAAAGCAATGTAAAATAACTTGAAGATATCTATATTTATTTGTGGGTGGGATTAATTTCTATGGTCCTGCCTGAGAGGCTTTGCCCACTATACCATCTTCACAATATTATTCTTATCCATAACTACAACTTACTAATAAGAATAATTACCCTAAAACTCTATATATTTTAGAATTCTGTGGTTTTCATAAAAGTATAGATCATCTTCAGAGTTATCTACAGCAGCATTATCATTATTCTGTATTTTTGTATGAAAGGTCTAATAATATATTCACTGTTCCCAGGAATTTTCTACCATCTGATATTCACTTTAGAACAGATGTCATCCTGAGCACAAAAACTTCTCTTAAAATTGCCTGAATTTTACAAAAGTTTTCTTTAAAAGTGCCACAAGTAATTTCTTGAGAAGTTGCATTTCTTGGATGGTGGAATATGGCTTAAAACAAATTGTTCCTGTCTGTCATTTTTCTCTCCCACTGAAAGACACTTTTCAAGCAGTCTGAAACTGAAAGTAGATGTCACCTTTTAAATAAGATATTAATTCACTAATCAGTGAAAGTTAGTCAAAAATATTGCCAATAAATTATGGGACTTATTAAATCATTTCCTAAGTATGACATGAAAGGCAATTGTTATATATGAGTAGATACAACAATTTAGAAATAATAATGTTGAGAATATGCACACCTTCATGCAGGGGTACAACAGATCAGTGTTAAGTAAGTTTGGGGATCACATTTGGTTAAGACAAATATCTTGCCACAAACTTATTTCCATCACATTCAAAGACCTTACCAAAAATTCCCTGCAATAGTTCATTAATCGTTAATGGTGTGGTTAAGTTGCCAGATTCTTACTTGCCCCTGCACTGCACCCTGGTGTGGGGATGGTTGCCAGTTAATGGTTAGCAGTGATCAATTACACCAGCATGCAGCAGCAATGGAGTGGCTGTTCATACCGTTACTGATTCGTCCACACTGGAGAAGGCAGGACCTTGCAAATAGTCAGCCGTTGCCATTCATTTCTCTCATGACATCCGAGTTTCTTCAAGTAAGTAAACTCAAGCTTCTCCTGAAGCTCCAAATGTAATGAGCGAAACATTAGGATAGTGGAAACAAAGATCAAAAATGTCCTGGTGGGTGAATTTACATCTCTTTTGGTGGCATTATTACCTCAGAAGCAGTTATATTTTAAAGAAACTAAGGTGAGATAACATGAACAAAAAATGGAGTTTGCAGAGTATACAATATTCTATGAACCATGAGCATTCATTTTTGCTACCTGTAGCCATCAAGATGAAATGTTCAGAATTAAAATACTAAACCTAAAGTTTTGATTTAATCACTTGAATTCTCCCATCACCTGAATTATGTTATTATATACCCTTTCAATATATTGCTGTTCCTATAATATGCGGTCATGCACACACACACCACACACACACACACACACACACACACACACACACACACACACACACACACACACACACACACACAAATCCTCATATTAGCAATCAGCTCATAATAGCTTTGTTGGAATGATATTTACTCCTCCACCTTTTTTTTCAACAACTTTTTATTTCATTTTTCATTCAACAATTAACAATCAAATAACTTAAAGCCAAAAAAGACAACAGAATAATCAACTATTTATAACTATATACAATCATCCATGACAAAATTCAGTATAAATTATATGCACCATTAATATTTGTCCAATAAAACATGCAATTTCTGCCAGGCTAGTCTTTTATGAGTTATATTAGATGTTCTAATAAAAATAGTTTGCATTTCTTTTTTACGCACACATTTAGCTAAGGTTATAAATTCAACAAATAAGAGATCTTGTTTACTCTTCCAGTTCATTGTATTCACTTTTCTAGCAATGGCCAAAATTGACCAAAGGAGATGCGTTTAATGTTTTGGAATCACATTTGGTATAGGAACATTAAATAATTACAAGGAATCAGTAATATGACAATTGTCTGACCATAAAGCCTTAACAAAATATCTAAATTCATTGGAAAATTGTAAAACAACTCTACACTCGAGAAACATATGTACCCATGTAGTCTCTAACATTTCATCACATCTCCAACATTTTCTTTCTTAACTATTAGAAATGATAGCCATTTTATATGCAGTAAAAAAAAAACTTCTATTTCAAAATTTTCAGGTGGATAACTTCCAATAAAGAGAAGATGTAGTGCTATTCACAGCTTTAAACAAAAGTATTTTATTATCTGCTGAAAAGGATTCTTTATTGATTTTTGAAGAATAATCCCAAAAGGCTAATTCAAAGGGTAGAAATCCATCATGTACATTTATAAATATATATATATATATATATATATATATATATATATATATATATATATATATATAATATATATATATATATATATATAATTCTCAATTTATTTTCAGTGTGTGTCAAGTTGTTACACATTAAAAGTTGTAGCAATTTTGGCAAAGAATCTGATTCTGAATTTATTAATATTTTCACTTTACTCTCAATGAACTCTTGTAAAGTTTGTAGAAATAACCAATTATTTTGTTTAACACTGTATCTGGCTAAATGAACATTTGCTGGATGAATCTTATTATGATTTATAAGTTGATACCAACATTTAAGTTATTATCTTTAAAATTTAGCACTTTGTTTAGATTGAAGGATTCGAAACAGTCTGGAGTGCACAGTATGGGAAATATGAGAAAGAGTAGCATTTTTACAATATAATTGCTTTCTATTACACTTCTAAATGTACTGAGGATTTGATTCATACCACAAGTGAAATGAGTAAACTTTTTATTATATAAACAATAATCTCATAATACCCAATATACTTTGCAAATGCCCAATGAAGAGTTTATTTGTGTTTCATAACTGGCACTAGATACTATATAAATTTCATGTAGCTGTTTCCAGCTTGAAGAGTAGCTATTGCTTAGCCAGTGTAATACTAAGTTAATAATAGTAGAGTTTGAAGATAGATCAATATTAGGAAAACAATTGTTATTCCAACATCTTACATGCCAATTATAAGCTATCCTTGGTTTTTGAGGGAACCAAAGAAATGTAAGTAATGTAGTATTTATTTTCTTGAAACATTTTTTGGGAGGAATTAAAATCAGTGATTGCATATAGAATAAGATTTTGGGTAAAAATAACCATTTTATCAAAGTGAGTCTATCCTCCTCCATGGTAAAAAAAACATTTATTCCAATTGATGATTATCTTTGTGATTGTATCTAATAAATTAGTATAGTTTGAAAGTACAGTCTCTTTCCACATGGATTTTATATTTATCCCTAAATGTTGTATTGTTTTATTTTCCCAATTGAAGGTTCAAAATCTTGTAAATTTGTATTAATTTCCATGTTGATTAATAGTGTTTCAGTTTTACTCTGATTAAATTTCAGACCTGAATTTTTTTTCAAAAAAATTGATTGAGTCAATGTTATAATGTAAAGAAGAATCTAGATATTCACATGTTAAGCAAATATCATCTGCAAATAACCAATTTTTTTTATTTAAAGAAAATCCTTTTATATTGGTATCTTTTCTTATATAAGCAGCAACATATTCTATTGACAGAGCAAATAACAAGGGTGACAGTGGGCGGCCTTGTTTTGTACCTTTTAAAATTTTAAATGGTGACAATAGGCATAGCCCAATTTTCACATATGCTTGAGAATCAGTATATAATTTTAATATTAAATTAATACAATCTAAAGAAAAATCATATCTTTTAAGGATTTTATGGAGATATAACCAGCTTATAGAATCAAAGGCTTTATCAATATCTAAGCTAATATTAGTAAGTTGTTGTTGGTCTTATTTGCAATATCTATTAGGGAAAACAGTTTAATAATATTATTTTGGACTTTCCTATGTAATATGAAGCCTACTTGATCATACGCTATTAAACTAGGCAGTATATTATTCAACCTCTTAGCCAATATGGACATAAAGATTTTATATTCAGTGTTTAACAAAGAAATAGGCTGATAAGAGGAACATAGTTACAAATTTTTGCCTTGTTTTAAAATAAGGGAAATCAAAGAGTATTTCCAGGAGGGTGTATCTTCAGTTCCATTTTAATCATAGAGTATGCATTTAACAATATTTTTAATTTTGAATTTGGGAAAAGTTTATATATTTCAGAAATTATTCCAGCTTTGTTATTTTTTTAATTTTTAATTTGGTCTTTCAATTCCAATAATGATATTGGTTCCTCTGATATCATATTTTGTTGATTTGATAATCTATTTGTGACATTGTTTTGGAGAAATGTATCAATCATGGTATAATTTTCTATTAAAAGATTCCTAAAATTAATTGATTTATAATATTTTTTAAAAGCGTCTAATATACCTTTTAAATCAGTTTTCTTCATTAACTGTATACTTAATTTCATTACTATGATTTGAATTCTTAATTTGTTTGGTCCTAATAGCCAACTTGTGTAAATATTTAGATTTACACAATAGGACTGTAACTTAAGTCTTTCCAGATTAATTGAAACTTTGTGATTTAAAATGTCTAAGTATTTTTGGTTTAAACTACTCCTCCACCTTCAAAGTATTCCCTGGCAGTAGGAATGATTATCAGGACTGCTCTCTGCAGCTGAGATCATTCAAGGTTTACCTGCCATGTAGACTACATGGGAAAGGTTGACCTTATTCCATTTAGTATAGTTACTCCAATTCTGAATTAGTAACAAAGACAATACAAGATGTCTTATGTTTAACTTGTTTTCTTCTAGTAGTTCACTTCTTTTTCCTGTTTAGCATTCAGAAATCATGTTTTGCTATTTATTTACATCTAGTTGAAATTTATTATAGTGTTTTCAGCTAAGCACTTGACAAAGGAATCTCAAACAGTATTATATTATATGGAAATCTAAGTTAACAACTGTAACATATCAATTTTATTTGCCAGAAATAATTTTCTCTAAGCAATAAAATACTATCAGATGGTACTATGATTATAAGAAACTAAAACAGTGCATGTGCTTACAAAGTACTCATGAATATGACATTTAAATATTTAAAAATGAGACATTTTAGGTCCAATAATAAGCAAACGAGCATTTTTAAATGTCCAGCTTATGGCAAAAAAGAAGAGCTACCATTTTCTGTTAGCCGCATCAAACAAAACATTCCAGACATACCAATAATAATGGTGCAGTGTCAAAAAGTGTAGCAGCCACAGCTATGTCAGTTCCAGTACATTCCATGGCATATTCACAAACTTATTATTTTATCACAACTTCAGGACTTAAAAATCTTAGGACACAGAAGTAACCCCGAAAGTCACATCAACAGTTTCATCAGCTGAAACAAAGTATTAGTTTCCTGCTTCATAATTTCAAAACCCTCCTTCCTCAGTCATGATATCTACTTCAATGTGAGCATCCCAGTGAAGCAATGAATCCAGCAGCCAGCAGAACTAAATGCTAAGTTCAATAATCCAATTAAAACCATCAGTAAACAAGCTTGCAGAGTACTACTTCACAAATATCCAAAACTAATAAAAAGTTATTGTAGCACATTCCTTAGTCTGTCATCCAGTCACTCTCCTGTTGGGAGTGAAACTATGTCATTTATGCCTTAATGAATCAGTTTTGGTGAATTTGGAAGTGTGTCTTTTTAAGTTTCTTTGATGAACGTTACATTAACTTTTAACTCTCCTCTTTCTCCCATCTACTTGTAATCTATTAAAAATCTTTGATTTCTTCATATTTGTTTGACTTACATTTATGAATTATTTTTACATTTTTCTGTGTATCATCGGCTGGTTATAATATCATGATGGCCCTCTACACTCTTGCTGACGACATCCTAATGAACATGGAAAAGGGACTTTTAACAGGTGCAATCTTTATAAACCTGACAAAAGTATTTGTCTTGTTGAACAATCATCATCTTTATAAACACTTTTTTATCTCAGTTGGAATCAGTCAATACTCTCTTCCATGGTTCAGGCACCTCCTGGAGAGGAGCAAATGTAAAGTTCAAACTGAATCCTTATTCATTCCTTTCTCCTCAATAATCAAAGTGTACCTCAAATATCCACATTACTCCATCTATTTTTCATCCTACTTTTAATCACCTACCCATGGATCTCCCACAGCTGAGTATCATGCTATGCACACATGACATGGTCATCTACAGAAGTAAGACTTCCTCCACTGCAATCAGAACAGAATTTGAAAAAGACATTTCTCTCCTCTGTAACTGGCAACTCCTAAAATAAACACAGTCAACAAGAAGAAGAAAAAAAAATTATCGTCAGTTTCAAACCAAGGGTTTCCACTGTTTCCACTGTTCCCATTGAAAGGGCCTTTTAGCTTAGCAACCAACTACCCTTAGAACCAACCACTCACATAAATGTCTAGATGTCTGAATTGACCAAAATTTAACCATTTGATAAAACCCTTACTGTGCCCAAGACAACCTGTGGTCAACTAGTGGCATTGGTAATGGGGATCACAGGAGTGGGAGATTTGGGGAGTGAGTGGCTGATAAAAACTTGACCATCCTGGGGAAGGGAGGCAGCCTAGGGTCACTGCAAATGCTGAGCTAAAAGTCTAGCAGGTTCCTTACTGTAAATGGTATACTACTTGGCTGGCAAGATTTACATGTAAGGAAGTGCGACTGCACATCCAACAGGTAGCAATTGTAGAGCGCATACATATAAGCACCAGGTTATGGAAATTTTGCCCTCTACGTTTTTTTGACTATTTAGTGCAGGAAGTTCTTGTTTTTGAAATTAAAAAAAAATTTGATCATAACGTACATTTGCAATATAAATATCCTAGTTTATTGAAAGGTTGTTAAAGTCTCACAGGATGATATAGAGTCCCTGTTTATTTTAAGTGCACCCACTATATTTGAAATCAAACATGTTTTTTAGAGGGAGTTGAGGGGAGTCCTGTAAAATGCCATGATCTAATAGTTAATTTTATTTTATGTGATTTACACCAGAATAAGTTTTGTTTGTATGTTTCTAGAAATCTGCCTCAAGGTAATATGGATGCTCCACTTTAGATCCCATTTGGTCTAAAGATGTGGTAGCTTGAAAAACTCTAGTATAAAAGGTGTGCTTTCTGTACTTTTAAACCAAGTTTCATACTAAGCACATAAATGTGATCCACGTGTAGGAGGGCCTCAAGGTCAGGCAATCAAGCAATGCTACCTTGGTACTGTCTGTTTTTTTATTTATTTTATTTTTTAGGTTATGTCCACTAGCTGGGAGCAAAAGGGGCTTTTAGTGGAACCCTTGGAATGAAAGGTACATGCTGTTCTTGGTGAATAAGAAGGGCCATGCAGCAACTCTTTCCAAGCTAATACATACTGGATCTCCCCCTCTTATAACATCTTTTATTAAGCCAACTGTTGAAATCAGTTATCTTTTCTTTGTACTTCAGCATTATGCTTGGAGAAGAAAGGATTACACTCAGTACCAGGGACTTTCTGGAATTTTCACATGAATAGAAAGCTCAGAAATGTCTCCCTTTGTTTTTTTACACCCACATGGACCAATACCATGTCATAGTCAAACTTGTTTGGTTTGAGGACACTGAGTGTCCTTGCAATATCAGAGATCTTGGCACCTGAAAGACAAATCACAGTCACTGTACTTTTGTCCAGCCTTGTGACAGAAGAGTCTGTCTGACTCAATATGGCATGACCCATTACCAGTAAATTTTTATTAGTAGAGCATATGATGATATGGAGTGCTGTGAAGGTGCATGGTGCCCACATACTGTCCTCATATAAGAGAGTGATGCCTCTATCTTAACTAAATATTTCCATCTCTCAGAATTGTCACAATTTGTGACAAGCTATGTAACAGTTAATTTTCTGTTGGCATCAGGTAGTTGTTGCATTGCCTGAGTTGAACAAGTGCTATGAGACTGGCAGGCCAAGCTGGCTGACCTTCCATTTGGCCCAAGGGTACAGAAATATGTGACAAAAGACTTATTTGTACTTTTTCAACTTGCTTGAAATCAATTCTTCTTAGTGCAGTATAATAAATATTAGTACACTAAAATGTCTGCAGTATAATACATATTGGTAGAGTTCTGACTAAGGTAGAAATAGCTAAAGCAATTTAACTTAGTCTTGAAGCAAAGGTTAGCAGCTTTGCGCAGCCTGCTATTATTGGGTATAGCTCTGTCTAGTATTTTAGCACATCCTGCTATTGGGTATAGCTCTGTTGGGTCTATATTAGATGAACGAAAGTTCATCTTAGCGAATGCTCAGATGAGCGAAAATCCAGGAACTTGAAACTGCAATTCCCACTAAATATATATTCCAACTCCAAGATCACATTACAGTGAGGAAAGGGCAAATATTCCCGTCTTCACTGTACCACAATATCATAATTGCAGTTTCGAGTTCCACAATTTTCGCTCATGTGAGCGTTCCCTATGATGAACTTTCATTCATCTAATATAGACCTGCTCTGTCTAGTAATTTAGCACAGCCTGCTACTGGGTATAGCTCTGTCTAGTATTTTAGCACAGCCTGCTATTGGGTATAGCTCTGTCTAATATTTTAGCATAGCCTGCTATTGGGTATAGCTCTGTCTAGTACTTTGTAGAGTAAAACTTTAAAGTGCCAGCATCTGTCGAGTACAGGTTTGTGTGGCACTGCATGAAGATCAGCTCAGTGCAATACAACTGAGATAATAAATCAAAGAAATCAATGCAAAGCAAAGGTTTTGGCTTCCTATTCGGAGACAAAACAGTAACAAAATGCAAAAAAAAAAGTCACAGAACGCACGCCATACCTCTTAACCTCTTACCACAAGAAATATGGACAAAGCCTTAAATAACAGGGAGACAAAGACCCAAGAATAGGGATAGATTTTAAATATTGATGCTACAAACATAGAAAGTTTTTAAAATTGCAAGTTTTATGTTAACATACATATTCTGAAGGGTATGAATTCTGAAACTGAAATGTGTGTCATTATTTAGTGACTTCAGTCTTCTGTGATTTGTCAGGAAACCACACATTTTAAGAAGAACCATCCAAAAATATAAGGCAAAAATCTGGGCATTCTATGAATATCTGGACAGTTGAGAGGTATGGCCCATTCAAAGGTGATTTTCATAGTTAACACAGTGCAGATCCCACTTGAATAACCAGCGCAAACAGTACAACACCTGAGTAATACTAACCTCATATATAGAAAAACACACACTCATATACTGAAACAAAATGACAGGATCCACTCAAAACTGATTTCAGTGGTTAGGAGACTTTAAGTGCAGTCAAATAAATATGCTATCCTACTTCCTGGATGCAAAGTAGAGTCACAATACCTTGTTTGATTTTACATTGTGCAATTCAGCTTCAGCTTCCAAGGCTCTAAGATTAAGAAGACAATGACTGACTGCTTGTGCATACAAACAACAGGGAAAATGAAACATGAAAAAAGCTCAGATTCTAGCCAATAGTGTTTCTCTTCACAGAACTGTAATAACTCCCACCCCCAACTCTCACCAGATTTAAAGACCACAAGCTCTTTTTTTGAAAAAGTTATTATTAGATTTTAACAAAAAAAACTGATCTTATCAATAATTGCATTTAGAAATTTGTGAGCATAAAAAAAAAAAAACAATATGAACAAAAACAAACAAGAACAACTATTTACAAGTGTGTCTACTAAGAATAATGATTCTGAAAAAATTCCTGTATATTACAATTGATATGAGTGTAGTTAGACCGCAAGCTCTTGATAATTCACACAGCTGGCTAAAACCAGCTGTTTGTTCTAAGTTTGAAAAGTGAATAAAAAGGCAATCAAATACAATAACACTGGTTAATCCAGTTAACAATACAGAATCCACTTGAAAAGCAATGCAGACTATACAACAGAGTCAATTAAATTTAGACAAAAAGGGAAGGGGGGTAGAATTTACTGCAGAAAACTGACAAAGGAACCGATGTATTGTGAACAAACAATGGTCTGTTATTAGAGAACCCCTTCCCTATCATGGACTGAGATGAGAGTGTAGGCAAACAAAAAGTGAAAGGCCTCCTTTGATAGAATTGTAAAATGTAGACCAGAAGATGCAGTCAGAAAAGGATAATTAGTAGGGCATATAAAATATTGCCTGATAACTATAAAAATCAACAGACAGGGTTAGAAAAGATTGGAAAGGAGACTGGAAAAGCAATTTACAAGGGAATAATGGGAAGACGTGTTTGGCTTCCAAGTATGTAACAAAATTCAGAAGGTTTAGAAATTTTGCTTGTTGCTGTTTACATAGCTATTTTATACCCTAGCAGACTTCAAATAAGTTTTCCACAGGAAGATAGTAACTGTTGGAGGTGTGATGGGGAAGAAAGACATAACTGGGAACATGTGGGGTTTTTTTTGAGTGAAATGACTTGGCAGATTTTAAAAAATCCCACCAGCGTGATCTGTCTGAAATATTGGGGGGAGCAAATGTCCATAACTAAAGAAAAGATTATTTTGAGCTGGGACACAGGATCTGAATTGCCTAGACATAGTAAGACCTTATTAAGTTTAAGTTTAATTCTATTGGCTGCCAAAAATAATTACTAGAAAATGGAAATCACAATATAATATAAACTGAATTTGAAGTATTGAATATTGTAAAGCAGATAAATTAACTGGAAGTGGGATATTTAGTGAAGGAAAGGAGCCAATTACATAGAAATAAATTTAATTTGTCAGAAAAATTCTTGCAGAATAATGGTCAGAAGGAGGAGGAGTGAGATTTAAGGGAAGGCAAGAAATGAGCAATTTGTGTAATGGACTGAATGACACTTCCTATACAGAATGAAAACGTATGTAATGTATAATGTATGCAAATGAAAAATGTTAATATGGTTTGTTTTCTTTTCTGTTAATATGTGTGTGTGTGTGTGTGTGTGTGTGTGTGTGTGTGTGTGTGTGTGTGTGTGTGTGTGTGTGTGTGTGTGTGTGTGTGTGTGTGTGTGTGTGTGTGTGTGTGTGTGTGTGTGTACCTATGTCTCACGTAATAATTTAATAAAGATTAAAAAACACTAAATATGACAGAAACCACTCAAACATGATGGTCATAGATAGGCGCTGAGTATGACCCACTTGGCAAAACAATGCAAAAAGTAAAACATCTTCAATTATTTTCTGAACCAACAGATTCAGACAAAACATTGTAACTTAACAGAAAGAAATGACAGGAGCTACTTAAAACTGATTTAAATTGTTAGGCAACATTAAGTACAGTAGCATGTAGGTACTTTTCTGGTTCCTGTGTGCAAAATGGAGTCAAGATACCTCATTTGGTTTTAGCTGGCAAATAGGAGCTTCAGCATTCAAGATTCTTAGAGTAAGCCATCAATGGCTAATTGCTTGGGCAATATAAGAAACAAGGGAAATGAAAGATGGAATTAGCAAAAGCTCTAGCCCGCAGTATTTACTACATTGGTATATAAATGCACTCTTTACCTTTCGGTTGTGATACATAAAATAGTTGAGCTGAGAAGGATAACAAAAATAAATGATGCAGTATTAAACAAAAAATTGGCTTTAATAAAATATGATTGAGTTAAAATATATATGTCTTTATTTCAACTGTGTGTATATATATATATATATATATATATATATGTATGTATATATATATATATATATATATATATATATATATATATATATATATATATATATATATATATATATAAATGCATATTGTAGATATAAATATCTTTCTAAGATCTTAATTTTTCATGAATCAGTACATGGAAAATGAGTAATGAATAACTAATAAGTCAAGACTCCTCTGGGTACAGGTACTATAAGCCCAATCTAAAATTACTTCTTATGAACTGACCTAATAAAACTGGTATCATGCCATGAATGTGACTGAAGTAAATCAAGATCAGTTAGAGACCTAGTCTAAATTTCAGAGAAATTTTGCCGCTAATGCTGTCTGGGCAGTGCAGATGTGTCCAGCAACAGGATTCAGTTACAAGGTAATGTTGCACTGAGCAGTATTTCATTAAAAACTCATTTGCATGCTTCTGAATCGAATCGGATTACACTCAATACTCTTTGTATGCTAGTGGTCCCATATCAACCTATGCAAAGCATTTACAGAGGTACCTGCTAACAAACACATAGACATACATAAACAAACATATACACACATGCGCACTTGTACACACGTGCACACATACATATGCATGCACACTCACACACACACACACACACACACACACACACACACACACGACACACACATACAGACAGATATACACACACACACACACACACACACAACATATATGGGCACTCTGACATAGACACGCATGTACACATGCAAAACATACATAAACACTTTTACACACCTGATCATGAAGGGATTCACATCCAGATCTAGTGAGGTCATTGTTCCCCTGTACTCTTCACTTATCAGACCAATGATCGAGTACAATGCCCCATTCGCGATGTATCTCACCCGACATCTGCAGCAATTGGAGAGACCCCAAAAGTTCCTCACCAAAAGGATAAAGGGACTCCAAAATCTGTCATATGCTGCCAAATTGAAGAAACTCCAGCTCTATTCAGTCGCATACCGTCTGCTCAGAGGTGACATGTGCCTGACATACAAGGCCATGTCCAACCCGGAATTAATGGACATGCTCCACCTCAAAAAATCCAAATCCACCAAAACCACTAGAGCAAGCGACTTAAACCTTAGCACAGACATAAATAGGATGAGCTGGAGGGATAGATTTATCACTCAGAGACTCCCTATGCTGTGGAATAAAATCCCGGTCCATGTGAGGCAGAGCACCTCGCTGGCTCTGTTCTAGAGAAATCTTGACCTGTGGATGGGAGATCATAGGTTTACCTCGGGAATCATCTCTGTGTCACTGCTGGACAGAGGCACAACAAACTAATGGGCACAGTATTTTTTCATATAAGGGGTGGCGTAAGCCACAAAAATTTGGGCTAGGCTTATAAATGCTTTAGGGCAGATAGCCTAGTATAAACCTATGAACCTATGAACCTATAACTATACAACAGTCTGAATTACTCAGGCATAATCTACTGTGTAACTTGCTGAGAAGAGGATTGCACAGTCAGTTATATATTTCTGAATTTCATGGTTGATTTCTAAAGAGTTGGACTGACAGTTAATGGAGAGGATTAAGGCTCTGAGCTGTTAATGACCTTATTCCTTTACACAGGAAACAAGGTTTGATAGTTTCCATCTCTATTTGTAGAGCAGATAATTAAGGCTCTGAGCTGGTAATGACCTTATTCCTTTACACAGTAAAACAAGGTTTGAGAGGTTCCATCTCTATTTGTAGAGCAGATAATTAAGGCTCTGAGCTGGTAATGACCTTATTCCTTTACACAGGAAACAAGGTTTGATAGTTTCCATCTCTATTTGTAGAGCAGATAATTAAGGCTCTGAGCTGGTAATGACCTTATTCCTTTACACAGGAAACAAGGTTTGATAGTTTCCATCTCTATTTGTAGAGCAGATAATTAAGGCTCTGAGCTGGTAATGACCTTATTCCTTTACACAGGAAACAAGGTTTGATAGTTTCCATCTCTATTTGTAGAGCAGATAATTAAGGCTCTGAGCTGGTAATGACCTTATTCCTTTACACAGGAAACAAGGTTTGATAGTTTCCATCTCTATTTGTAGAGCAGATAATTAAGGCTCTGAGCTGGTAATGACCTTATTCCTTTACACAGGAAACAAGGTTTGATAGTTTCCATTTCTATTTGTAGAGCAGATAATTAAGGCGCTGAGCAGGTAATGAGCTTACTTCTTTACACAGAATGCAGGCTTTCATAGTTCTCATGTCTATTTGCTCTCTGTATGGCTGTCACAAGTCACTTAACCAGACAGGACTCTTGGGCAGCCCCTGAAAAGGGAAACTTGCAACAAGTAGGTTAATCAGGTTAACAAATGCATAAAAAATTGAGAATGAGTGGCATTTTTGCTTGCAATCTATCCTGGTGGTGGTGGTGGTGGGGGGTGAAGGCTCTGGCCAGAGATTAGCAGTTCTTGGTGGAGACCAAGAGATCTAGTCCAGTGGAATGTGCATTATGTAATGCATTCTGGGTCTTGCCCAAGACCCAGAATGCATTATGTAATGCATTCTGGGTCTTGGGCAAGACAAGGGAATTGGGTGTAAGAATTGAAGCTCTTCATAGCTGTCACGATTGTGCTATGCCAGGAAGCTGTGATGTCCTCTCTGCTCTTCCTTCAACTGCTTACATATAAATAATAACTAATTTACAGGGGTTGACAATGAAGCAGATAAACTGTATTTGTCATAAGTAGAAACTGTCCTGTACCCTATTTTAGCACAGTGGTTGTTGTATCTCTGGACAAATGTCACTGCAAAAGAAACACAAGAGGTATAAATGCACAGTGCTGGATTTAAGAGGCACACACACACACACACACACACACACACACACATACAGACACACACACAACCATATACAAATGTATATATATATATATATATATATATATATATATATATATATATATATTTACTATTGAAATATTGAATCAGCTTCGGTCGACCAATAACAAAAGTCAACTCAAAATGCTGAATATGAAATTTCAAATGGTAACCCAAAGCAAAACTGAATACATTGACACCATGTTTCGATGAATGCGACATAGCAGGAGGTGACCTCATTCACCTTCTGCTATGCACATTAATGTACTGTTGAACTCTACACCACCCCTGTACATTATATATACCAACTCTGAGATCGCACTGCAGTGAAAAAATGGGCTAATTCCCTGATCGTCACTGAAGCGTGACCTCCCTGCACAATGTTGAAGCAAAATGATAGACCTACACTACTCATTCACTGTATTGTAAGTCGATCGATTTTGGGTCGACATTCTGCCCACCTCGGAAACCGCCTTTTGACCATGTGCCAGTCGACCGAGGCAGTTTCATCATTGCCATAGCAAATTATATATATGTTTGTAGGATGATAAAAAACAACATGGTGAAGACATAAAAACGCAATTGAAAAACTTGTAAAAATAGTCCCAAGGCTTCTACATTCACGATGTGACCTTTAATCAACAAGATTTATGGTACATAAATATAACGAAGCTAATGTAGAAGCAAAACACAAGACATAAAAATTCCAAATACACTAAGTGCTTTCACCCAACTAATCTGTGGGTTTCTTCAGAGTGAACTAATTGTAGAATCACACTTCCTTTTAAATTAATCTCATACTATATTCTCCAATCAAAAATCAAAGTGCTTGTGACTCGTACATACTATTTAACATATTAATCAATGAATAAAAACAAGCCTCCTAACTTATGTATAATCAGCCTATAAATTGTGTTACAAGAATGAGTGCTATTGTAAAATTAATACTTCATATTTACTTAAAATTGCTATTACTTTTAAAACTTTAAAAATATTAAAAATAATTACTTTAAAATTCTTTAAAAGATAGATATGCTGTAATTACAGAAGGTTTATACAATATATATATATATATACATATATACATAAAGGTTATAAAATTATATAAAAAAAAATATATATATATATATATATATATATATATATATGTATAAAACATTTATATATAAAATTGTATATATAAAAATTATATATATATATATATATATATATATATATATATATATACACATAATTTAACTTAACCATGACACCATATGATTACTCTCCACCATTTTCCAGTTTCAAACCTTTAAATAATGTAAGATTTATATTTCAAAATGCTAGAAATATATATTCATTGATGCCTGGCAAATTACTTGCATTCAACCTAAGTTGCAAAAGGCATTCTTTTGTTTCCAACATATTTTTAACATCACTACCTTTGTCCATGTTCTGAGGTATTCTATCAATAACAAAGAAAATAAATATTTTAAAATCTGGGCATCTTGTACTGTGTACATATAGGGAATTTGTAGTTTTTTTTATTTTTGATGTCCCTAATATGTTCCGTTTCTTAACTTTCTAATGGTTTTACCTACATAAAACGCTTGACATGATAAACATGTAGCTAGGTAAACAACCATCTTCGTGTTACAGTTAACAAATCCAGGACATTTTATAGATCTATTATAATTATTTACCATTACATAAGGACCATCATTCACAAATTTGCATGTTCTACAAAATCCACATTTACTCATTTTTGAATTGTTGTATATTTGTATTTTGTTGTTGCTTTCAAAATACTCTTTTAAATTTCTTCCTCTACTATATGTAACACAAGGTGAATTCCCAATAATTCTAAGTACTTCCAACTTATTACCAAACACAGTTGTCCATACATCTGCTAATATGTTAACAATAGCTTCTGATGATTCATTAAATGGTAATATGAAGGCATCCTTTTTATTTTGTTTACTAGATGTCTCAGTATAGGTTTATATGTGCAATTTCTTTTTATCAAAATTTCTTTCTTCAGATCTGTTAATAATTTCATAGGGTAACCCCTATCAATAAACATCCTGATGAGTTTTTCTATCTCACTTTTAAAATTATTATCTTCACTAATAATACGGGACAGCCTAACCATCTGTCCCTTCACTAAATTTTTCTTTTGAAAGTAGGGATGACAACTGTTGTAGTGTAGGAAGGAATTTGAATACGTCTTTTTCCTAAATATATTAGATCCTATTCCTTCCTTATTGTACTCAAATAATATGTCCAGATATTCACAGTTGTTCCTGTATATGTGATGTGTAAACCTTAAAAATGAACTAGTACTCTCAAGATATTTTAAAAATTCTATAATTTCTTCCTCTTTCCCATTCCAAAAAAATAAGGATATCATCCAAAAACCACAAATATAGAGTAATGTTACACCAGAACTTGGAAGTGAAGATTTCTTTTGTTTCCCACTGTGCCAATACTAGATTGGCATAAATGGGTGCACATTTGGCCCCCATAGCCACTCCTGATTTTTGTTTGTAAAATTCACCTTCAATACTAAAATACTTATTAGTTAATACCATCTCCATCATATCCACTATTCCTTTGCTCTCTTCTACATTCATATCACCATAGTTCAATAAACTAGTTTGAAACATGGCTAATCCTAATTCATGCAGTATTACAGAAAATAAATCTATAACGTCAATTGTTAACATAATAGTATCTTTACTAATAAGTGTCTCATGTTCCTTAAATCACATTCAGACAATGCCATGAATCTTTTAAAATATGGGGCAACTTAGGTAATATTATCTTACACTTCACATCGATATAGTGTGCTATAGCTTCCATTTTTGACCCCCTTGCTGATACTATGGGTCTAAATGGAGGATTGGCAGTATTCTTATGTACTTTTGGTATCCCAAATATATTTGGTGTGGTTGGAAGTTCCACTATCAAGTGGTCATACTGTTCCTTATCAATACTACCATCCATAAGTAATTTGTATAATTGCCAATCTATTTTCGTATATGCTTTACACATTTCAAATTTTGAAACTTTTTCATATGTGTCATTGTTACTTAACATATTGTGCATTTTACTTAAATAGTCAGTTTTCATCATGACAACTACTCCCCCTCCTTTATCTGGCTTCATAACTCTATATTGATCTGAATTTGTCAGTTCTTTCAAACAAAACCTCTCAGCTGTTGTCAAATTGTTAGTTGTTCTAACTGGAATATCTATAGCTCTTCCAATACCAACCTCACATAACATTTCAAACAAATGTATAACTGGGGTTTTGTGGGGGTATAAATGTACTACTTCTCTTCAACTTAAAATGGTCAGTGTCAGATTCAATTACCTTACTGCTGTTTCCAGAAAAAAACATTTTTAAATTTAACATTCTAATATAAAGTTTGAAATTAATCATTACTTTCCCTATATCCAGTTTAAAATTTGGGACGAAAGTAAACCCTTTTTTAAAAAGAGTAATATATTCGTCCTCAATTTCTTTTTCTGAATATTGTATACTGTGAATCCTCCATTTTTGATAATCGAGCATCTTAATTCATGTGTATCTAATGTATTACTCAGTATTCCACTGGAACTAACATTTATATTGAAATCTTCTTCATTTAGTGTGTCAAATAAAAAACTTTCACTTAATATACTTATAGCTTGATTTTTGTTCTCCAAATCCAGTTTATATCCTTCCGTAACACACATGCAGTCATTAATTACTGCTTTCTTAGTTTTAGCTTCCTCTGTATTTAATAATGAGAACATGTTCTGGTTCTCATTGTGTCCCTGTTGAAATTCTGGTATTAAAACTGCCCCTGGTTCCGGTCGCGTAAACGCTCTGACCTCCTTAAAATTGGTTCCTCTAAAAAAGCTCTATCCTTATATAAATTATTAATACTTTGTTTTGTGTTAGGACCATTGTTATGCCCCTGACCAGTTTCGTTCCTTATACATTCACTATGTTCAGCAAACTCATTGTTTTCAATATTACCCAGTTCATGCATCCCCATTTCCCTTGCAACATTACGTTTGTACTGTTTGAATTCTTTAAAATGTGAATATGCTTTGTTGTGAAGATAATCATTGGTGTCCCTCTGAATTTTATTATTTTTTATTTCTAATCCTCTGTTGACAAACCTATCCATATCTGTAATAATAGTATCTAAACGATGTTTATTAAATTCATACAATAAATCTTCACGTATACTCTTGTCCAAAGTTATTAAATTTTCATTTAACTTACTTAACTTAATATTATTATTCTTTATAATTAATTTCATAAGTTCCATACCAGTCTTATCATATAATAGCAACAAATCATTGAATAAATCACTGTCTTGTTCAAAACCAAAGGGCATTTTAAAAATGCGAAGACCCTTAGGTACTTGTTTCAGTTCAAGTGATCTCTCTAAATACACATTGTCCATTTGTAAGGATTTATATTTCCTCAGTACCTTTTCAAAGTCTTGGAATTGTTGATTCAAGGTACCCATGTCTCTATTGTTGTTAACCACAGTCGCAAAACTTGGTGCTGCTAATAAATCCTTGATACCCAGGGAACCCAACGCTCGATTACTGATAATCCTGTCACCATCCTTCCCGTCCGTAGCATTCGCAGTGGTGTTCGGAGGCTGGACTTCCTGTCTATTACTTCCTTGTCTCAATTGACATGCTCCTCCTCCAATAGAACCCCTTGAACCAAGGCTAGCTGACGGACCATTGTCTAATTCCCCAGGAGTGGAATGTAGTGCATAAATTTGTTCTTCTGTCTCTGTTAGCAATATATCCCCTTTATTTAATAAAACGTTGCCATTTTGAGCACCTGAACCAGACTCTTGTATGAATGCGATGAGGTGTTGCATTATGAGTAGTTGCTGCTGTAATAATTCTTCCATCTGTTTAGCCCACCGAAAACAGCAGATGCCTTGTAAGATAATAATATAAAAATGCAACTGAAAAACTTGTAAAAATAGTCCCAAGGCTTCTACATTCACGATATGACCTTTAATCAACAAGATTTATGGTACATAAATATAACGAAGCTAATGTAGCAGCAAAACACAAGACATAAAAATTCCAAATACGCTAAGCGCTTTCACCCAACTAATCTGTGGGTTTCTTCAGAGTGAACTAATTGTAGAATCACACTTCCTTTTAAATTAATCTCATACTATATTCTCCAATCAAAAATCGAAGTGCTTGTGACTCATACTCAATGGGCTAATTCCCTGTTCCTCACTGAAGCGTGACCTCCCTGCACAATGTTGAAGCAAAATGATAGACCTACACTACTCATTCACTGTATTGTAAGTCGATCGATTTTGGGTCGACATTCTGCCTACCTCGGAAACCGCCTTTCGACCATATGCCAGTCGACTGAGGCAGTTTCATCATTGCCATAGCAAACCATATATATATATATATATATATATATATGGGTCTAGGTCATAAGATCGACAGCTCATATGACTGAAACTCATTTGGTCGACAGCTCATTTGGCTGACAAAAAGTATTCAAGGCAAAAACCTGGGATTTGCCCCCCTCCCCATTGTTGTGCGACTGTGGAGTTGTTATATATAGTTGGGGGGGTGTGGGGGGCACAGCCCCCCACATTGGGGGGTGGGGGGGGCGAACCCCCCCACCTATACTTTTTGTCAGCCAAATGAGCTGTCGATGAAATGAGTTTCAGTCATATGAGCTGTCGATCTTATGACCTAGATCCATATATATATATATATATATATATATATATATATATATATATATATATGTATATATATATATATATATGTATATCTATGTTTGGAGGATGATAAAAAACAACATGGTGAAGACATAGTTCACCAAGCCATATCATCTTTATTATTTATATTGTTTTAGTTTGAATTTCAGACTTAAATTCTACAACAGATCTAAGCGAAATGATAAGTGAATGCCCAGATGACCATTTTGTATATCAAACATATTAGAATTTTCACAAATATGCATATCTCATTGGCCCTGCATACAGAAATACTAGATGTGAAGTTTATACAGCAGGACATTTCCTGTTTTGCATTTGTTTAAAAATAATGCTTTTGTGAATCATTATTACCCCCATTTTTGGGGGTATCTAATTAAACTTGTAGAAGTGTTGTCTTGCACTTTTAAGTAAGCCTCAGAGAAATACTAAGGATGATGGAGAGGTATTTCAAAAATTGTATATCATCTATCATACCTAATACTAACAATGGCAGCTGTGCAGTTTTTATGTAGAATAATGCACAGCGTATCATGTATTATGAGATATTAATGCACACTACGATATAAGATACTGCATAATTCACAGCATGTTTAAAAATTACTTTACCTTCTGCATTTGCTGAAATAGAGTTCTATATGCTAAGACATCATTAATTTTATACAGCTATTTGGATGGCACCTTTTTGCCAAAATAACACAAAAAATTTACAAGGCTAGAGTACTGATTTTCTCTGTGTGTGTGTGTGTGTGTGTGTGTGTGTGTGTGTGTGTGTGTGTGTGTGTGTGTGTGTGTGTGTGTGTGTGTGTGTGTGTGTGTGTGTGTGCGTGTGTGTGTGTATTTATGTGCTTGTATGAGAGGCTGCTGCAGAAGACAGGAAGTCACCTAACTTGCATTTAACTTGCATTTGTCTTACTGAATGATAGTCATTATGGTAAGCAACTGTTTTTTAATTGTGTTTATTTGCTTGTTAACTGAGTACATGAACTAAATTTCCTTATACAAGAATGAATGCAGCCATATATTCATTAAAACATGACTGCTATAACAAAGATGACTTTTATTGTAATCACCAGTATAGGAAAATAGATGCAATTTTCATCTGCTAGACAAAAGAAAATCAAAAATGTTCATCCTTATATATAGAATGTACATCACAATAAAGTAATGATTTAAAGCTCACTTTGGAAGCTGCAGTTTATATGCTGACCAATCATGTCTCAAAATACAGTGCATCTTGAGCAATGGAACAGACTGAGCTTTAATGAACGAAATGTGCTTGCATGTACTTTTAAAGCCTCTTAACAGTGGGAAAATGTTTAATGATCATAAGCATTTTCTATATTCATTGTGGCAAAATACATTAGGATAGTACAGAAGGTTAAGGATATGAGCTGCTAACAATTTAGTTCTGGGATTGATTCCCTCAGCTTTTATTTACATAATGTTGTCACTATGAGGAAGTCCCTAAACCATGTTGTGATCTTGGGTCAACCATGTAAAAAGGAGTTGTGCCATGTGAGCTTGCTTACCTGCTAATAAATTATTACAATAATATATTTTAGACCATTTTTTCAGTACTTTTAAGAGACCAGTTGGCATAATGGTTAAGGTCTTTGCCTCTCATGCACAAAGTACAAGGTTTGATCCTGACCTCTGACCAGTTCCTGTTTGGAGTTTGCATGTTCTCCCTGTGTGTCTGTGGGGTTCCTCCCACCACTGAAAACATGTTGAGTGTTTCCATCTCAAACTCACCAATGAATGGAAATGTAGGCAGCAGCATAGACCCTATGTGGTGCCCTATAGGGAGAAACGTTGTAGAGACCAACCACTTTGGGGCATCTACTGTGGTGCACAGTGTCCTCATGATAGAACATGAATCACAGACTGCGTGCTGTGGCAGGGCTAGCCACTTGATGCTGTAAAATATGGCTCTATGTGATTTGGTCATGTTGGCTAATGTCACCAAATGGGCAGGAGTAGTTACATGTGATAAGTGGGTTGAGGACAAAACTTAGCCAGTGTGTGCCCGCCATAAAGCCCAGCAGCCCCAGCAGCCCAGGGTCAATAAACTACTGGCTCGCAGGGTACCTGGGATAGCTTTGTTGAGTGAAAGTTGGATGTAAAACCAATCAACCTGTCAAACATGAACTAAATTGCTAGACTTAATGTGGGTTTACTGACAGATGCAGCTTGGAAGTGTAACATGATAATACAAATGAAGCCATCAATAAAGATGGAAGGGAATGCATCAAAGCCAGCTGACTCAGGATCCAGAGTCTACTACTCAGGAGGGGGACAGGCTAGAAATGTTGTGGGAAGCAGGCAGTGATGAATATCATAAGAATTAGTGACAGACTCATGGCACTGTAATAACCATAGGGCAATATTCATAATCTCAGCATATCCCCCACAGCAGGGTTGGATAGTGAGGAAAAGAGTGCTTTCAGACAGCAGTTGCAGGACCTACTAGATAAAGCAGGGCAACATGAATTGATGTTGACAATGGGTGACTTGAATGCACATATTGGGACAGAAAGAACAGGATATAAGGACTGCCTGGGTTCACATGGGTGGGGCAAAAGGAGTAAAGAAGGAGAGGACATTCTAGACTTCTGTCTAGCAGATAGTAGCCAACACATGGTTTAGAAAGAGAAAAAGAGAGACAGTCACAAGATCACATACAAGAGTGGCCAACATGCAACTCAGGTAGACTTCCTCCTAGTAAGGTAAGGGCACTGGGGAAGAATCAGTGATTTCAAAACTATCCCCAGTGAAACAGTCAGCCCACAGCATAAAACCAGTTGGTACAATCAGCTGCAACTAGTTGTCAGAGAAGGCTCTAGGTCAACAGAGACCAGGCTGAAGACCTGCTGGCTGAAGACCTGGAAGTTGACTGGAGAGAAAATACAACAGTTGAAGGAATTACTCAGGGCTCTAGCACCCCAAGAAGAGGAGGACGTAGGTGGAGTTGAAGAATTGTGGCAGCGCCTCAAAACAGACCATGTGGCTGAGCCAGGTATGGAAATAAGGTACATAAGGAAAGCTGATAGTAGAATGCAGAAGTCCAGGAAGTCATCAAAAGAAAGATGGAGTGCAGATAAAAGTGGAAGATAGAAAAGACCGACCAGACTAGGAAGGAATACTGGCTCACCAGTCCACAGATCATCAAAGGCAGATGGAAGGAGTATTTCCAGCAGCTTCTGAATGAGGAAAACCCCACAGAAGCTGTACTGCCCCAGAAACAGCCTACAATGAGAGGAGAAGAAGAGGAGCCCACCCTAGAAGAAGTAAGAATAGCACTTAAGAAAATTAAGTCAGGAAAGCAGCAGGCAAAGATGAGGTCACAGCAGTTATGATAAAGATGCTGAGAGATACAGGGGAGAAATGGCTCCTGAGGGTACTCATAGCAGTGTGGAAATAAGGGTGTATCCCCGATGACTGCAGAATAAGCATACTCATACCAGTGTATAAGAATAAAAGGGACATCCAAAACTGTGGGCAGCGCAGAGGAATTAAACTCCTATCATATTGCATGAAAGTTCTAGAGATGGTGATTGATAAACGGATATGCAGAGTAGTAGAATGTAAGATGGGAGATGAGCAGTATGGATTCAGATCAGGATGCAGCACAACTGAACTCATGTTTGCAGTGAGACAGATAGTTGAGAAGAAGCTACAGATGAGGAAAGAGTCCAGCTGGGCATTCGTAGACTTGGAGAAAGCGTATGACAAGGTCCCGAGAAAGCCAATCTGGGCAATACTGTGGTGGTTTGAAGTCCCAGAAACATTGGTAGAATTAGTGCAGGCTATGTGCAAGGACCCAATGACTCAAGTACAAACAATGTTCAGCCTCACAGAGGGGTTCCCAGTGGGAGTGGGTGCTCACCAGGGCTCAGCTCTGAGCCCAATGCTGTTCATACTGGTGATGGACTACATTAGCAAACAGGTTGGAAGGGACAGATCAACAAAGTTGCTGTATGCAGATGATGTGGCCGTACAGGCAAACTCTGAAGAAGAACTCCAGCAAAGTATAGAGCAATGGAATGCAAAACTGAAGGCACATTGGATGAAACTAAGTGCAGATAAGACAGTAGTAATGGCAGTAAACTGGGGAAATCAGTAGAAGCTGAATATTGAGATGAAAGGAAAGATAGTGGAATTTCAAGTATCTGGGAGGGGTGGTTGAGGAGAAGGGAAGTCTGAATGAACAGGTCAAAACTAGAATCAGAGGGGCTGCAGACAACTGGCATAGAGTGTCAGGTGTAGTGTCAGAAGAATGCCAAATAAACTGAAAAGTAAGGTGTACAAGAGAGTGGTGTGACCAGTACTACTGTTTAGTACAGAAACCTGGACAGTAAATCTAGACCAGATGAAGAAGCTAGAGGTGATGGAAATGAAGTGCCTGAGAAGGGTGGTAGGATGCACTCTGTTGGACATTCAAAAAATGAGGACATAAGTGTAGAAACCAAAGTAGCTCCAATTGCAGAAAAGATCAAAGAGAACAGATTACGGTGGTTTGGGCATATGTGAAGAAAAGCATAAGACAATCTGATGAAAAATATTAGGGACAGACAGGAAGAAGATTAGAAGAAACCAGGACATCCAGAAAAGAGGTGGATGGATTGTCTGAAAGAAGATCTGTGACAGTAAGGCATGAGTGTCAAAGAAGGCAGGAGTGTGGCATTGAATTGAGAGAAATCGCGACAGTTAACAAGATTTCCCAGTCCCATGTAGAAAATGTGAAAAAAGGGGCTGATGATGATGATGCTGATGCTGAAGAGGATTTGTTCAGTGTTTACTCATGCAGAAGGTCTTGTAGTCAGAAGTTAGTTCATTCAGGTGTTACTCCCTCAAACTTTCTGATTAAATTATTTTCTCATTCATGAAGTATTCAGTGCAATGTATATTTTTATACAGCATATATCTAAAAGAAGAATATGCGATCATTCCAAAAAAGTTGACAGCTGTAAAAATGCAAATGTTTTCTTACAAGGCAGATCTTCCCCTATAACCCCATGGGAGGGAGGTCTCCTTAATTCATTACCTAATTTATCAATAAGCTGACCATGGTCATATTATAGTATAGCATAGCAAATTGAAAAACAAACTGCTGACACTGTTTTTATTTAGTTGCATTTGCTAACCAGGGTAGAACACTGACCAACATTGACTCTTTTCAGGTGCATTCCAACAGCACTATGTGGTTAAGTGACTTGCTCAGAGTTACATATTAGAAAAAATGGAAGCTGGGCAAATCAAATAGTGATCTATGGACTGAAGGTCATTTGCAAGTTGTAACCTTAATTGCCTATGATCACTGACAGACATGGTTAAATTTTAAGTTTTCTGTGTTTGAACCTGTGCTGGTCTGGTAATGTGCACTGTAATGCCACTTTCACTGAAATGTGCAAAATAGGACATGCATTGGTGCCAATTGTCTCTGACTTTGTAGATTTTTCCTGATTATGCCTAATATTTTTTATCTGTTCTTCTGATTGTGAATTGCAGTCAAGGAAAAACAATTTTGGCTCATAAGGCACTTGATGATATAATACTTCTGGTTGCACCAATATATATATAAAAAAAAACGTTAATATTTCCTTGAATAAAACATCCCTTTGAGGAAAATCCATTGCATGGATTACACTAAATATTTGGAAATGATTGCCAAACTGAGTCAAAGGGTTTTAGACCCCATATTTCAAGTTAACAGAGAATTGTTCTCATTGATTGGGAAATAAAGATATGATCCAGCATTTTTTGAGTCAGTATTAGGGACTAAAAGACTAGTGTTAAAACTTATGAGCTTATGAACTAAGTATTGACATACATATGAGTATTATTCAGAATGTGTATGCTAAAGCAAACCCACTGTTCTAGCAACTGTTGAAGAATATGAAATCAATATTTAAAATTTGCCCTGATTTTGGGCCTTTGATCGTCATTGTTTTTGGCTTTGTCATTGATGTTTGCCCTAAGACATTTCAAGCTATGAAAGTATGTGTTGAGGACAAAAAAATTCAGCACTTATGACCCTCAAAAAGTAATGTGATGCATGTACCAAGTCAGGTTATGATATGCAAAATGAATAATATCTCTGCCTTTGATGCTAGCCATACCGTCTTGAAAGAATTTTGAATATTTAAGTCAAGGAATGAATAGCAATACTTTGGTAACCATTATATCTGAGATGACTTGCACATTAGCATAAATCTGTTTAATGTATACGGGTAGCTGGATACAGCACGAGAAATGGAATCTACTCAAAGATAAGGTGGGTACAGCTGTTACAGGTTGCAGTATGTCACAGTGGATAGTAAAGTTATTTATGAAGTGTTTATTGTGTAAGGACATAAAGTTGATGAGCATGCAGTGTAGTGCATTATGTTCCACACTCTCAGCAAATACGTGATTTTAAATCCTACACATCATTAAACAGGACAGCAGCAGTTGCCTTGGATGGTCTCCTCCAGTCCTGAAATGAGTTTTGTCATAGCAAAGGAAATAGAAGAAGCAGATTAACATTCTTTGGTTATGGACTTGAAATTTGGATCTGATAATGATTTTAATTTAAGGAAAACTCAATGCAAAGTCATACATGAGAGAGTACCAGTCCTGATACTAGTTTTAGTTATCTATTTCATATCCGAATTAGATTAAAATGTATTATTTATTACTTTTCTGTTGCTTTTTGTAGTCTGCAGTTTTCTTATTGGAGTTCTGTGCATTTAAAAAGTGCTTTGGTATCAACTCTATAAGAAAAACTGTAATTGACATACTTCTATAGAAAAAACATTCTAAATAATATTTCAGAAAAAAGATACATTTTTTTTCATTTTGCTTTACTTTGTGGAATACATACTTCCCAGCATGTTCTCATGAGTGCAGATGTTATTTAGAAGGATATTATTTACATTCCTTAATTTACTTACCAGTAATACCGATTCTACTTAGAAACTATTGCACAAATCTGATATGACATAGGTAAATCTAAACTATTGTGAATACTGTATTTCTTGCAGTAAATGCTGCAGGTTATAAAAGTTACCAGCATTTTTCCTCATGCCAGTTAGAGACCATATTTTAATAGTACGTAGTTTGTAATTGTTTAATTCACTTTCATCACTTCTAACTTTATACTAATATAAGTTCTAAACTCAAGTAGTATCATTTCTTGTACCAATGCTAGTGGCATTTCTTTCATCAGGACTTCTACATTGTTACTAATGAAAACACAAACAAGAATCAGTGATGCACCTTATACCAGTGGCATCATATCATTCATACTTTAAGTAACTACTTGCCTTAATGCATTATAATATTCTAATGCAGCTTTGGCCAGTATGTTTTTTTTTGGAAATCTCAGCTGGACTATTGCCAGTTCTCTTGTTCTTCATAATGATTATCCCATAGTCTAGTGACCTGGGATAAAAGCCTGAAAAGTTAACTAGCATGTTTTTTTTAATATATAGTTTCTGTCAAAATTTGCATACTGCAATAAATGGGCAAACTGAGTACAAGCTGTAAAACAAGGCTATTCATTTCTAACATCAGCTTCAAGGTATAGTTAACACACTGCCATTCACTGTCAGAACAGGTGTTATGGAATGTGATATCTTTGTGATATTGTTATGAAGCCAAGGCTCATGTAAAGTGGGCATTGACCCTTCCTGGCACAGTTTTGTTATGCTGAGTATGGAAAAAAGGTTGTCTTAGACAACCATTTGGAAATAGTCTGTTTTGACACAGGTTGTCCCTTATTGTTTAGTTTCACAAGAATGTGACTGCTATTAGTGGGAAACTACTTTTATAAAAATCAGCTCAGTTTAAGTCAAAGTGCATGGCCACTATTATAGGGAAGCTTCAGTTTGTAAGTGGGTTTTATTAGAAAATATACAGTAACTTACTTAGCAGCTACACATGAATTTGGGTGCTCAGGTATGATTTTACTTTGTTTCTTAAATCTGATATTTTAATGGGTTGGCACTGTACCTTTTGTGAAAAACATAGTAAGCCACAGCCTATATTTTACACCTTACTCACACAAATGCAACTGCGTGAATGGGCGCACCTTCGTTGAAGGTTGTGCATCAGAGTTGGTAACTCGGCACATAAAAATCAACTACCAGTCATTAGCGGATCGGAGTTCCACTGTGGTGACCCCTAACTGGGAAAAGCCGAAAGATACAAACAAACTCACACAAATGCAACTAACTGTGGCCATCACTGCCAAATGGGTCTATATCATGTTGTCAAACTCTTAAAAGTTCGAATGTCATATGGTCCACACCATATGACCAAACTTTTAAAAGTTTGAACATTTCAACGGAGATCTCCGTACAGTGCAGAATGGGAAGTTTTCCCTTTTCTGCACTGTAGTGTGATCTCGGAGTTGGTATATTTAAAGAGTGGTGGGTGTGGTGGATGCAGGTGGGCTTGCCCCCTGCTTCAACCATTCAGGTAGGTTTTTTCTTTGGTTTATTTTTTTTTATTACATTTTCGAACTTTTGAAAGTTCGATAATATGGTGTTGACCATATGATGTTCAAACTTTTAAAAATTCGATTATGTAATATAGACACTTGCCAAATAATCATCTCCAGGCAGAAAGTACTGTTCTGTAAGTAAACTTACCATAACAGTAGATGTTTGAATCATCACTGCTGCAGTAGCCTTAGCTATATAAGTTATATCCTGACAAAGATATAAGAGCTGGCCAACTTCCAAAGACCTAGGGTACCTTCCATGCATCCAAACTGTTAGACAGCTTGAGCTGAGTTGAATAAAAGGCAAGTTTGGACACCAAGCCCTTTAGAGCTTTCCTGCCAACAGACAGAAGGAGGCTGAGCCCTGAAACGACAATGCTAGGAACAACAAAAAATAAATGTCTACATGCTGGCATAAAAAACACACCAGAGAACAAGGGTGGTGAGAGGAAGCAGCTACTGCTGCAGTGATCATTCAAACATCTACTATTATGCAACATTTATTTACACAACTATACTATGCTCAGCATATTGATTACTGTTGGAGTAGCCTTACCTATATGGGTAAATCACCCTAGCTTATACATTTAGGAGGTGTGGAAGGAGAAGAGTCCAGGAGCCCCCTGGAGATTGACTTAGCAAAGTCTGACCTTGTCCTAGAAAAGGAATCAAGCTTATACTGCTTTGTAAAAGTATGTACAGAGGGCCAAGTATCAGTTTCTAGAATACTTCTGGAATCCGGTCCTTTATAAAAAGCCATAGATGAAGCCAAGGCTCATGTAAAGTGGGCATTGACCCTTCCTGGCACTGTTTTGTTATGCTGAGTATGGAAAAAAGGTTGTCTTAGACAACCATTTGGAAATAGTCTGTTTTGACACACGTTGACCCTTATTGTTTAGTTTCACAAGAAATGAACAATTGATCCAAGGATGTGAAAGAGTTACTTCTTTTAAGATAGTCCCTGAGTTGTCTGTGGACATTCAAGGTATGGAGTATCCTTTCTCCCTCATTTTAGGTTCAGGAAAGAAAACAGGGAGATGGATAGTTTGTCCTAAAGTAAACTGGGATACCACTTTAAGCATGAAAGAATTATTAGTTCTCAAAGAAACCCTGTCCCTATGGAAAATGAGATAGGGTTAACTCACCATAAGAGCTTGTGATTCGGGTACCCTTCTTGTAGAGGACAAAATAATCTGTAAAACTGTTTTCCATGTTATGAACCTCAAGTCAGCTAGGTTAGCTGATTCAAATAGAGCAAGTGTTAACTTCTCTTACACAAAATTAAGATCCCAAGGAGGCGACACTGGTTTACTTGGAGACGTCTTGTGCAAAACCCCTTTCAAAAACATTTTGACATGACACTGCATTGAAAGTGGAGTTTCCATGGACAGGCATGCTGAAATGGCCAAGAAATAAGAAAGCCCATAGGATAGTAACTCAAACAAATATTGAAAAAACAAAGAACATCTTGCCATGAGTGGGTGCTGGTTATGTTGCTGGCACCAACTAGGAACCCTTTTCCATTTGATAATATATGATATTCTAGTAACGGGCTTTCTTGTCTCTATTAGTACCTGCTGCACATCCTCAGGAAACAGGTTGCTAAAAGGAGTTAAGACCCTAACATCCAAGACATCCATTGAAGTTGATTGATGGTGAGGTGTATCAAACACCCCTGTTCTTGTGTGAGTAGATCCGGAATGGAAGGAAGCGTGTGGTTATTGCCCCTGGCTATTTCGAAAAGATGGAAGATCTATGGTTGCCTGGGCCAGAAGGGAGTCACCACAATGATTTTGTTGGATTCCTTCTGAATCTTCAAAAGTAACCTGGATTTTAGTTAAAATGGTGGAAAAGCATACAGGAATATTTATGTCCAAGAAAAAGAACAGGGATCCGTCTTCCAGGCTTTCTTGCATGGAGTCCTGGAACAGAATCATGCTGGTTGATTGTTCAGAGACGAGGCAAAGATGTCTAAAGGAACTCCCTACATATAAATCAAATATTGGAAGATTCCTTGATCAAGTTTCCTATTATGAGGGTCTGCTCTGGTCCTGTTCAGCTTGCCTGCCACATAATTTTGCTGATAGAATGTAGCATGCTTGTAGAATGAGATTGTGCTGTGAAGTTATATCCTAATCTGAGAAGGCTTATCTGCAAAGGGGGTAAGATCTGGTTCCCCCGTTTGTTCATGTAACACATGACTTTGTCATTTTCTGTAACAAGATATAGATCTATTTTTCCTGTGGATGAAAAGCTGTTTGAACTTAAGTCTCTAGATGACACCCCAGGAACACAATCCTGTGTAAAGGAGTCAAAAAAGACTTTTAAATGTTCTTTTGGAATATCAGATTGTCTAAGAGATCTCTATTCTAGACACTTTGAAAAATACTGTACAAAGATAAGCAAGTAGCCTAAATATGGAAAAATGTGGATATTCTCTTGCCTGCAATGACCTACAACTGCAGCCAGACAGTTTAACACAATCTTGGTGCAGTAGATAGCCTGAAGAATAAGGCAGATAACCGATGTGATCGAGACACATATAACCACAAGAAACATCTGAAGTATGGATGAATAGCAGTATGATGATAATCATCTTCTAAGTCAGATTTTACCCAGAAACTTGAAAGAGGAGGAAAAGGTGACAGGTAGTGAAGTGACAACCTTTTGAATATGGGTACTATCACAAAATGATTTAGGAAAGCAAGATCCAGAACCGGTCTCCATGCATTTACTTTCTTTGCCACCAAGAGTATCTTTGAATAAAAATCCAGCCCACCCAGGAAGAAGGAACTTGTTCTATCAATCCTTGCTACAGCATGTGATGAAGAACCGGAGGAAACAAAAGAGTTTGATCTGAAGGATGTGGAATGATCCCTTGGAAAGGAGGAACTTCCTCCCACTGCCATCTGTAACCTTAATGAATGATCTTCAGAATCCATTTGTCTAAAACTATCTATTTTCAAACAAAAAATGAAGATTCAGACTTTCTGGAAGAAAAGGGGCCACAATGTTTCTTGAATAGTCATTCAGACTTGTTGGACTGTTCTTGGTTTTGGGAGTTTAAGGCTTCTTTTTGGAACACCTTGCCATTTCTTCTCAGATGTCTGTTTACTTGTATTTTGTTGAGACTGTTTATTCTGTTTTTTGCCAAAGCTGGATGAGAAGTTAGAAAATCCCTTAGAAAATTTTGAAAAGAAGGGCTGAAAAAATCTTACAGATTCTCTGGATTGGCTTACCCATGAGTCAGAAATCTGAGGAGAAGCTCTGTATTTCCTCTTTATCTTCTTGTTCAGATTCAGAATATTTAATCTCCTCATTTATTTATTTATTTGACATTTGTTTAATGGGATAGTCTGACTGGACAATAGGTGTCCGTTTTCAGCAGAGGCCTAGGGAGAAAAGCTCCACACAGTACAATAGTAACAGTATGTTGATAGTTACAGGTTACAGAGTTTGATATGTAGACAGCAGTTGACAACATACTACAAAAGTTAAAACAAAGTTGTAGAGAACTGTAAACACAGGCGATACATTACAATTTGATTGCTTTGGGAACATTAAAAAGTAAAAGAGAAAAGGAAAACAGACAATATGTACAATATTTACAAAGAGCATTTGTGGTGCACATTAGTAGCATTCACAAGAAGTTCAAGGAAATGAGCATTGTTGGGCACATCACTTATATATACAAGAAGCCTAAGGAAAACAGCACTCCTGCAAAGTAGTGAGAGTTTAAGGTGGGCCATTGCAGTTGCATAGCCAGTTAGTGAGAAGGTATGATTTAAGGAGTTTTTGAAAGTGGAAGTTCTGTTTTGTAGTCTGATGTCAGGAGGAAGGCTATTCCAGTTGTTAGCAACTTCATGAAGGAAGAGGGATTCTCCAAAGGTGTTTTTACATGGAATGTTTTCATGAACAGAGCTATCCCTCTTTCTTTCATCAAAAACTACTTTGCAAGAAGGATCAATAACCTGAATTAAGCCCTGAGCCATACCCAGTAAACTGCTCCTGTCTAAGGAAATATAAGGATGAGTAGACACCTATTTAATTTTCTGAGTCTTTCTGACAGGAAAAATGGGGCCTGCAAAGTTATTAATGGCAACATCAGTTTCCACAGGGGTAGGCATAGCATTCTGACACAACATGGAAGTCTTACCTAGTCTCTCTCCCAGGACTGACAAAAATGGCTCTCCCTTGCCTACTGAGGGTATCCAAACAGCTGCAGAGGAGATGGCTAGCCCTGACTCCACAGTGACTGTGGGTGCTACACCAGTGCTATCCAGAGTAAAAGATGAGTGATCTGAGGTACAACAAATTTCCATGGCAGAGTCACCCACCTCTGGATAAGGCAAATTGCTAGCCTGCTGTGGTGGCAAAGATTGCTTGCTTAACTTTTTCTTTTTATAGCTGGAAGAAGAACTGGCCATGGGATTGGTATTTTGCTCCATGATCAAGCCGAAAATGATGCCTCTTTCTGGGGAAGGTAAATGCTGATATAAACTAAAAGTCTTTACAAGTCACTTTTTTCACAGGAAATTAAAATAAAAAGCACTTTAAAACACATTTTCAGTCCCCCAAAAGTAAAATAAACACAATTTCTCCTCAGGAAAAAAACAATTTATATTTACTTTACACAACTTCTAAACTAACAGGAAAAAAGAGCACTCCCATTTAAAAGTATGAGTCTCATAACAGGCCATCAAAACACAGTACTCCTAGCTCTAAAATAACTGTCCTTAACAGAAAAGTGACAAAGCACAAACAATATTTAGAAAACATCAGGTTTTCCCCAAAGAGAACTTATTTGCACAACAAAGGAACAGCACCATGCCAAACGTCGATCCTCAAAAGCCATCCAGGAGCATACTCTTCAGTGCCAGTAAAGCTCTGAAAGGCTTGGCACCCAAACTTGTCTTTTAGTCAGCTCAGTTTGAGCTGCCTGACAGTTTGGTGTATGGAAGGAGTCCTGAAGCTTTGGAAGGTGTCTAGCTGCTATATCCTTGGCAGGATATAATCCATATAGCTAAGGCTACTGTAGCATTGACCAATATAATGAACATCAACATTTTCTAAGCTTCAGTAGAGGTAAGTCGGACTGCAAATGTCAAGATGGAATTCCAAGATTAAATTAAAAAATGTTAGTGCACACATAGATTAATATTGTCAAAATGTGTCTCTTCTACTTAATCACCCATGATAGCTGAACATATCATAGCAAAACCCCAGAATTAAGCTAGGATTAAAATGGACTAATGTAACAATTATTAAAGAATTCTATATAAATTTATGGTCTTATTAAAGAATTCAATATCACTTTATGGACTTGAAACCTTGCCAATGTCACATCTTCAGGGGTTGCCAGCATTAGATATGTTGCAGGTTTTGTTTAGATTGCTTTCTAACATATATGGCTTGAAAAGTCTTTTTATTGGTGGATCTTCATCCATAAAAGTCAGTGGTAAGTAATTTAACATGACATTGCTGCCGGTCTCATCTAGTATGCACTTCTCTTTCTAAAGCAGTGAAAAGAATATCACACATTAACTATACCATCATTTAACTAAAGAGGTAAATTATTTGCATCTTAGTCTTATGGAATGCTATATTTTACAACTTTGTAACAAACAGCTCTGTAACTGACAGGAGAATTGAAGCTAAATGAATTCATACTGTAGTCTATGCAGGTCATCAAACCAAGTTTTCGATGTCTTGCAGTATGGCAACACATGCAGTGAGAAATGAAAGATTTCTTATTGCAGTCCATGAAGATAACAGTTTACAAGAGAAATATAAGAATTATGGATTCTGAATTGTAATATTTAAGAGGCTATGCCATGGATTATCAGCAATCACGATTTTTGAGTCATGTGTCTCACTGTTCTTTCCCCATTCAGTCCAGGCTGTATGCTAGGCAATTTTTTCCCATCATTTTCTTTAAACTCACACAGATGTATAAATGTATTCAATATTTAAAAAATTAACAGAAAAAACATTTAAACCATATTTGCTAATCTTAAACTTTGAAATTATTCTAAACCAGTTTGACAACTGTGCGTATATTTTTAGTAATGATTGAGTTTTAACCAGTATTTAAATTGTGGTGTACTACATTCTGTTCTCACCATATAATTTATTTCTTTATAGCATACAACAGTGGTTAGACTAAAAAAACGATTTAAATAAGGAGTAAGTTCTTTTTATTAACCATGTTGTTATGATTTACTTATTTTGCTATAGCCAGCAATGCCAATATTCAAAGAGTATTATGTTGAATGTATACATCTAGAAAATGGAGCATTATATTGTACTAGAAATTCAAAAATTCTGCATTAATCTGTTAGTTTATCAACGGATATTTCCTTGACAGCTGATAGATCGGAGACATTCTGCCAAGACACCTTTTGGCAATAGTGGAGTTTTCCCTTTTTCTCATTGTTGGGTGACCTTGGAATAGGTATGCCCTCACACCACTTTGAGAGTGTAGGGTTTTGCCATCCTGCATAAAATATATTTGTAAGCTGCTGAAAGGTTATTTTTGATCTACTGGCAGTCAAAAAAATTGATGTTGCTGGATCAACATGAATCCAGTAATCTGACGTTAGTTCTTTGAAGGACTCTTATATATCATTGCAGTATTTTACATTCTTCTTATATTTATAAAATATATGATATCAGAATGGTTAGTTTTTCCTGATAAAAAGTGTCAGCTAAAGGTATTTGTTCAATGGGAAGTCAATGACATTATAGTTTCAAGATGTCATTTTTAAAATAATAATGATGGATTAGGAGACGTGAAGATGAAGTTGTTTTGATGGGGAAGAGATGGATAGTGATGGGGATGTGGTACGACATCTCAGTGTGGCAATGGTGTAGAGCTGATTGTGCCAATAAAGCGCTTCGCACTGACTGATATTTCTGAGTAACATAAAGGTTTATTGCATGACTTCAGGCTTTTGGCTTGTCAGCTGAGTTGTTACACCAAGCAACTGGAGTCCTGTGAGGTGAATAATGCATTATGTTATTATCAACCTGAAAGGGGTTAACAAAGAGCTCAGGAGCAAGGGCAAAGTATTATTGCAATAGCTAGTAACATTGTAGGTTTGAGTAAATTAACACGTAAAAAATGGATTTGAACTGGTTAAAAGCAAAACTAAACTGAAATGATGATTTGGATATTTAAGTGCAAACTGGTTGTTATATGTTTCCTTTAATTTGTTTCACGTTTAAATGGAAATTGTTTATGATTATGCATCAACACTGAGCTGGTTACTTCTTCTTCTTCTTTCGGCTTTTCCTGGTTAGGGGTCGCCACAGCGGATGACCTGTCCACTCATGATTGGCAGTGGAGTTTTACAGTGTTGAGTTGCCAGCCCAGTGCTCAACCTTCCACAGAAGGCACACACACATGCACTCACAGCTAGGGTGAATGTAGAGTGTCCAATCCACCTACAGCATGTCTTTGGGATGTGGGAGGAAACCGGAGCACCCGGAGGAAACCCACACGACTACAGGGAGGACATGCAGACTCTGAACAGAAGGCACCCCCACTGAGGATCAAACCAGAAAACCTCTTGCTGTGAGGAGGCAACGTTAACCACTGCACCACCATGGCCACTCAACCCTGAGTTGGTTAATAATTCTCCAAATCAGATCTTCAAATATAAGTTTGAAATACAGAAGATGATTACATGTTTGAATATATATTATTATTTGGAACACCTGGTAGTAATATTATAGGTCTGAGCATAATAATGAGACTGACATAATTCTTATGTGATGTATCGTGACTTTAATCATTAGTAGTATATTTGAATGTGTTGACAGCAAATTTAAACTGAAATAATACAAATATTTCACTGCAAGGTACTTATACAGTGTTTTCTATATGTGTAGTTAATAAATTCATTTTGATTTTAAATGGAGAGTTTCATGATTATGTGTCAAGGCTGAATTGTCAGTTGAGTTTGCAAATTAGATCTCCAAATGGTAGCTGAATAATATAACTGACCTGAAATGATGATCTCTTATTGTGTTGTTGCATCAGTGAAAGACAGAAAAGCATAGAATCACTGTAAGTTTGTATATATATAATTTGACAAGAGCTATTAAGTGTTAAATTGTGATTTTTATTATTAGTTATAGACTTGTATAGTTTATATAGTAAAACCAAACTGAAATAGCAATTTCATTACCAAATGTTAAATGTTTATCACATATATACGTTTGTTTCTTTGATATCTCTAACTTGCTTCTGAGTCCATAGCATACTAATTTACAATACTTATTCACAGATCCATCTTTTAACTCTATGTCCCAAACCTTTGGAAACAATCTTATACAATACCTTTTCCCAAAGGAAGTACTAAAAATAATCTTTCTTACTATAGACTCATTTCTATGTTATTTCTTCTTGCTGAAATATTGAGAAATGCATACAAAAGAAAAAAATACATCACCTAAAAACTAACAACTAGCTATTACCTACCCAATATAGATTCCATCCAGGCTATAGTACAAAAACTGATTTTTTTGTCCATCCTTAGTACTACTAACTATTGCAAAAATAGTTGTCTTCCTACTTCCTCTATTTTCCTAGACATCTGAAAGGTATTGCAATGTTTCTTTTCCAGATACTAGCTAAGATGGACCTCTGTTGCAATACCCACCAATGGTTCTAAATTTACCTCTCAGATTAATCACATACAGTTAAATGGATGCGCATATTTTCAGTTTTCAACCTGTTGCTACAAGTGTTTCACAGTGATTCATATTTGGACAAAGCCTTTTCATAGTTTTGTTAATTATACATATATTGCAATGTCCAATGCCAGCTTTATTCTGTATGCAGATGATTCCACACTTATCTGTTTTACCATCTCCCTCGATCAACTCCAGCATTATATTCAGCAAAACATTCAGTGTTTGGGATAATGTTTTAGTGACTCACAACTTTTTTAAATGCCAAGAAAAAAAAGACATAATTTTATTTGGGCCAGGACATTTTACCATTGTTTCAGAAAACTATACTCTCATTTAAATGAGTCACCCATGACAAACTTCTCAATGATATTCCTGATCAGAAATTATACTTTAACAAACATCTTCACTATGTTACTATAAAACCTCCCAAAAAGTAGGTATGCAACACATATCCAAACTATATCTTTCAGAAGCAACGTGACAAAACAAAGCTCAGTCTATGTTCCTATCCATCCTACCATACTTATTGGCTGCTGTAACCAACATTTCCAAAGCTCACTTTCAAAAATAAAACAAACTTAGAGCAAAGCTGCTAGCTACACAGCAAATACATATAATAAAGTGTATCACTGGAAAGCCATACAGGACTTTCAATGGTAAGAACTAAATAATGTACTGATTTTTACTAAACTAAAGATTGCACATAACAAAATATTTAAACCACACAAGTGTCCAGCAACATCAGCTATTGTTAATAAGTAAAGTCATACCAGACAGGATCACAAATCCAGAAAAAAAGAAAAAAAACAGACCTTCCAGGAGCAACACCACCTGACATGCCGAAGACATAAATACTCTTCAGTGTCATCCCATTCAATTCACTGTTTTATTCAGTTCAGTAACAATCTCACAAAAAGCAACATTTTGGTCTATGGAAAAAATCTGTTTTTTGGAGTTCTCCCTTTTTCTTCTGTGTAATCTGAAGGTGAAAGGAGCCTCAGAAACTTGTATGTTTTTTGTTTTCTCATAGAACAGAAGCCTGATTATTTACAGCTCTTTTCCTTTTGTTGCTCTGCTCTTCTTTCTTCTTTACTTTTACTCTTGTATAACATTATTTGTATCAGAAATGTAATACAGGAATATGTACCCGATGTTCTAAATTTGTTGTTATGCCACAGAAAGATAGCTGTATATGAACCTTTGCTTGGAAATACTGTAATTGCTAATTCTGGAGTTACTCTCCCCAAGTCTCTACTGAAAACAGGTTGTTGTTCAGGTAGACTTTTCAACAGAACAGGCAAAGAAACAAACATAAAAATAAATAAATTATACTAATTTTTAAGTGAAGATATCTCTCAATTAAGTATCTAGGCTGAATGTTGAATGATTCTGTTAAACAGTCATCTAATAGCAATTTGATTAAAGCAACCTGATCTTGTTAGATTAACACATGTTGGTGATCTGCTATTGATCACGGTGGTTTTTCATGATATAGATCCACATACCACAGTTTGCATGATAGTGAATAGTTACAGTGTAACATTTACTCCGGGTATGAATGTTACTATTATAAAGACAGAAATAATGTACAGAGATATATGTGTATATCAGGCATGTTTGCTTAATGTTACTAATCTGCTATAAGATGCATTAAGCTGAAAGTATTAGATTATAAGTATTAGTGAAAATCTTATGCATTAAGCTATTAGAGGTATTAAACTGTAATGCAAGGTATAGAGACATGAAAGGTTACGAAAAGATGAGAGTCAGTCTACCAAACATTTTACTCCGAGTGCTGTTTAGCTAAACAGAAATTACTAAACACTTTTCAGTGATTACTGAGGTTGCATTTTTCCATTTTGTTGTGCAACTTTAGAGTTGATATATATGGGATGTGAGGTTCTCTTTGGCATGAAGGTTGCAGAGAGGCTTGCCCCCTGCAAAAAAAAAATAAAAAATTATTTCCTTTTGCTAAGTGATTTTCAATGATTTCTGTTTCCCTGATCAGTACAATTTATATACTCATGCATTTGCATGTGTTTATATATACATATACATATGTATATATACAGATAGCTATATAGATATGCAGCCAAAACATGATGATGGGAAATATTTCTGGTTCTGGCCATAAACCAATGATTTAACTTCAATCTTATCTGATGCCCACACTAGAAAAGTATTGATAACTCTTAGCGTACTCTGCCTTTGGCTGGCCAAACCACAAACAATTATTTTTTAATGTTCTGAGTTTGCAAACAATTTCTAAAATGTTCAAAGTCTGATCAAATAAATATTGCTGGTGTTTTAAGCTATAACGACAATTTGTATGTGACAAACGTGAAAGCAAGTAAAGCAAGGTAACAAGTTACAGTAATTGGCTCTGATCCTTCCCCACAATAAGGTGATTCCAGTGCCACCAGTTACAAAGCCTGACTCAAATACATCCCTAGTAATCTTGTCCAGTCAGGTTGATTGCATTCTCTTACCCCCTTGTTGAGCACTTACATGTCCTGTTTTAAAGATTTGAAGAAATCTATTTTATGATGGAAGTGGTCATCATACTAGGAAATACAATGCTTAATACTGCTGATGTTTTTTTTTGTCTTGGATATTTGGAGCATAGGCAGATTGATGCCACTTTTTAATATGAAATATTTGCCTCTGTTGTTCATTTTGGGATATCATTGATCATTGTCTACTTTTACATTTATATTTATATTTTGCAATTGCAATTTTGCTATTTAATACCCGTTTGAATATCTTAATGAAGGTTTGCATATTTATTGCAAACTGGAATATCATGGGTGTTGCTGTTAAACCTCTAGCTTGGTTTCAATACTGATACAATGAAGAACAGTGAGCAAGATGATTTGATAAAGCTATTGCAGTGGTAGTTAAAGGTTGGACATCAGGCAATCTAGATAAGTATTAGGGTATTAAACCCATAGTGCAGTGGTAGGGGCTTATGTTGAGAATAAATATTGTTGAGTGCAAGTGCTAGGATACAATTGGATAATGAGTCTTGTGGAAATGTTTGGAGTCACTTTGTCTGGAAATGTGAGGGTTAGCTAGTGAAATTACTTAGTGATTGAAGATACAAAAGGGGACCACAAAAAAGTATAACTATAGGTCTAGAAGGATGATATGATCTTAAGATTTTACTCTAAAGCAAGCTGGACAGACCTCCTCTCAAGATCCTTTTTCTAAATATATTTATTTGCTAATGATAGTGGGTATTTGAGAAAAATTGTAGGTTATAATGACTGCTGCTTGGAAATGATGTGATGTGGTCTGCTGCCTGAGTTCCAGGTACAATTCAGTTTATGGATTTGCCCTGGACATAGATAAGCCATGACTTAAATTAAATTATCAACCCAAAGTGGATGCTGTCTGAAACACAAATGCTTGTTGACTAGTGTCCTTATCATGGCTAAAACTATTTTCTTTAATTTTCTTTCACCTAATGTAGTGGACACAGATGATAATCAATATATCTTCCATTTGGAGTTCAGACTGTCACCTGCTAGTAGAGGCAGCATCTGTTTCACTCCAAAAACGAGTCAACTTTTCATTGTTCAGATTGTTACAACAGACACCCTGCCCCATGAGTAACTCCACTAAATTATCCTGATCCAGTTCAGGAATATGTCCTACCCATGAAGAATGCAGCACATCTCTCTCTATCTTAGGAAGCTACTACTGTTTTAAAATGAACAATTTGCTTCATTGATTCTCTTAAAATGCCAGCCTAAAATACAGTGTTACACCTTCCTTATGCATGTTGCTTAAACAAACTTCTATCTAGCTTAACAGTGGACAAAGGTTGTTCCATCCTATTGCCATGTAAATGTGAAGTTCCTACTATGCTCAATTTACTTAAGACTAGACTGATATCTTAATCCCAAATGATTCTTAAAAGAGCTCAAATTGTAATTCAGCAATAGTTCTCACTAATGAATCTATAAATGTTAGGAGTGATAACTGAGCTGCACCATGTAGCTGACCCACTGTATTCTTAGACTATTTGACTAGATGTTTAGATTCTGTGTCTATACTAATCTATGTTTCTAATGCTGGAACAAGCATTTGTCCATTTTTTATGAAATTTTATTTTATAACTTTCTTCTTGTACTAATTTGTGCACTAATCTGCCTATGAATATGTGATGTTAACATCTCAGGATCTTTCAAGATCACTAAACATCAAGATCTCTAAATATTTACATGTCAGTATTTATTATATTGCATATGTGCTGTTTAGTCTGTTGACATTATGACCCTGGAAAAGATAAAAATCTAAGAATGTGAGTAATATAATTCTGTCCTGGAATAATTTGGCCCTAACATCACAAATGAAGAATAAAATGGAACTCTTATTTGTTTCATTCTTTATTTATTTATTCCAAAGACATGCATTTGGAGCATTTCTCCCTGGGATTCTGCTGAAAATAGAGGCACTCCTTAAAATGGAGAACATTGACATCTGTGCAGTGACAGAGACCTGGTTCAAAGCTCCAGAGAGCACCCCTGCATTACCAGGCTTCAATTCATACCACACCTTTCGGCCACCTAACCCAGAAAGAAGCACTAAAGGTGGAGGTGTGTCCATATTCATTAAGGATATCCACACCTCCAGGCTAGTTGCACAGCATAATGCATCCGAGATTATCCAAGTGCAACTAACTCTGGGCAAGACTGCAATCCAAATTGTAGCTTGCTACAGGCCCCCCACCATGTCCCAGGATTCACACTCCTCATTTCTTGATACACTGGAAAGTATTAGGGTACAACCCAACACCCTAATAATGGGCGATTTCAACTACCCCACCATTAACTGGGAAAACTACTCATGTACCAACTCTTTTGCTCAACGTTTTCTAGAATTCATAAATTCCAACGCCTTGGATCAACTTATTCACACCCCCACCAGGGGCAGCAATATCCTAGACCTGGTCATTACCAACATGGGAAACCGGTGTTCCACACCAGAGGTCAATTCCTCGCTGGTCAGATCCGACCACAAGCTAATCAACCTAGACATCCCACATCCCACTCCCACCCCCAATTAGGGAAACTATCGTAAAAAACTTCTCCAAATCCAACTTCACACTTCTTAAGACAGAAGTGGCAAACTTCATGACACCCATGCAGACTGACAATAGAGGTATGACTGCCGAATCCTACACATATGCACTTTATAAGCACTTACACAAGTGCATGGATCATGCTATCCCTAATAGAACCAAGATGTTATCCTCCAAAAAAAAGGAAGCCAATCTGGTGGTCCTCTGCCATAAACAAACACTACAACAGAAGAAAGAAATTGTTGCAAAAAAGAGTAAACTCCCATGACTGTAGGAGCTCCCTGGTCAACCTCAGTAGGAAGTTGAAATCCCTCATAAAATCCTCCAAAGCTAGTTACGAAAACAAAATTGCCACTGACTCTAAAGACAACCACAAAGCATTCTATAGCTATGTCAAGAATCTAAATGGGAACACTCAGATCTGCTCTGAGTTACAGCACAATGGCACTAAATATACAGAACCAACTGATATTGCCAACATCCTAGCAGATAGGTTCAGTGCTATCTTTACCCCCCTCTCACCCCCTAGAGGGCCCATCTCTATACCGGAAGAATGCAAAGTTCCTATAATCACGGCTGCACAGGTAAAAAACACACTCTCCAAAGCCAAGAATACAGCATCCATGGAACCTGACAATATCCCAGGCTGCATTCTACACGAACTACAGAATGAACTGGCACCCCAACTAAGTACCATGTTCAATCATAGCCTCACCTCAGGCTTTGTACCCAGTGAATGGTGCACCATGATGGTTATCCCACTCCACAAAGGGGGAGCCACGACAGACCCCGGGAACTACCACCCCATTAGCCTGATGAGCCTGGTCTGCAAGTCCATGGAACGTATCATCGTGGAACTCATAAACAAAGACATTGGTAATCTCCAAACTCTGGACCCTACCAAGTTTGGATTTGTAAAAGGCAGATCATGTCTCCTAAACCTGATTGACTTCTTTGAAGCAGTCACCAAAGCCATAGATGAGGGTAAAATGGTTCACACAGCTTATCTAGATCTCGCCAAGGCTTTCAACATCATCCCCCCCTCTGGAATTATAGATAAGTTCACTAAACTAGGTATAAATCCCTATGTCACAAGATGGGTTGCCAACTGGCTCACAGACAGAACCCACACTGTGAAAGTAGCGGATTCCAAATCCAACATCAGACCAGTGACAAGTGGAGTACCACAGGGTTCAGTCCTGGGTCCTCTCCTGTTTGGTGTCTACTTTTCTGAAGTGCAGGCCAACACAGAAGGTCTTTGGCTAACAAAGTTTGCAGATGACTGCAAAGTAGGAGCCATAATTGAAACTCCTAACGATGTGGACAAACTACAAAAGGGCCTCACTGAGACAGATACCTGGTGTCATAGCCATGGCCTGAAGTTCAATGCCAAAAAGTGTATTGTCATCCCCTTTGGTAAAAACTCTGTACCCATGAACTACCACATAGCTGGTAGTCTACTTAATGCCGAAAATGTGATAAGAGACCTTGGGACACAGGTGGACAGTAGTCTCTCCTTTGATAATCACATCGCCACAGTGGTCAGGAAATCCTTCTATGTGGCTCATCTCATCACAAAAGGATTCTCATCCAGAAAAAAGAGGTCATTGTTCCCCTCTACTCATCACTCATTAGACCCATTATAGAGTACAACACCCCTTTTGGTATGTACCCCACAAGACATCTACAACAACTGGAAAGACCACAGAAATACCTCCCAAAGAGGATTACTGGCCTCAAACAGATGCCCTATGCAGACCGTCTCAAAAAACTACAGCTTTACTCCATCGCATATCACCTACTCAGGGGCGATCTCTGCCTAACATACAAAGCTATGTCAAACCCAGAGCTGTTGGACATGCTCCACTTAAAGAAATCCCAATCCCTCCGAGCTACACGCTCTAGGGACCTAAACCTTGTCACCACAATAAACAGAACATGCTGGAGGGATAGATTCCTGTCCCAGAAACTTCCCATACTCTGGAACAGACTACCTATCTATGTCAAACAATGCTCCTCATTAGCACTCTTCAAGAAAAATCTTGATGATTGGATGGGAAATGGGAAATTCACCCCGGGGATCACTTCTGTGGCTCTGCTCGACAGGGGCACAGGAAAATAATTTTCTTGGGTGGTGAAAGCCAGGGTACATTTTTTGGCTAGGCTTGTATGGGCCCTAGGGCTGATAGTCTAGTACCTACCTATGAACCTATATAAATAGGCTCTGTCATAGTTGGACTTTCCCAGTCCACACATGTTAAATAAATAAAATGTAGCCCTAAAATCAGAAATGAAGAATAAAAGGGAAATAAATAAGTTTCAGAGATGAGAAGAAGAAAGATGTAGAAGAATGTCTGCAGTACCTAAAGGAAAATGAGATAATACATCAGCCAAGTGATATGACAGCAAAGGTGAGAGAATGGATCCTTAGGAGCCTGACATCTCTGACCATATAGGCAAAAAACACCTATGTTAAAAAGTAATCAAAACAGTAGGAGATAAAAAGCTGCCTTAGGTGAATTACTCACAAAGTGACATTCTTAGATGTTATTTTCTGTCAAAAATATGGATAATGATAGAGCACTTTACACCATGGGGTTCATCAAATGACTGAAAAAGAACTTTAGACCCCAGGCCTTATCCCTTTAGTGACATATATCAGTTTGTGGGAAAGCAAGGAAACACTTGAGTTATGGTCTGCTTCTTTGAAATGCAATAACTCTTCAGTAGTGAGAATATAAACAAACTAAAGAAACTCAGAAGCCGGTAGGAGGACAAATGCTTTAATAAAACAAAAAAAACAAGAAGATGATGAGTGCTTTTGTATCAACACACGGTGCTTCATCAGATCTAAAAAGGTAAAAACCAGGTAGATATAAATACATAAAAACAAGCAATCATTGATTCAAACCCCTCAACATCAGCACAGATTTTAAAGGAACAAATTCATTTAACCCTTTATCTCTATGTGGTGCTAGTCTAAGAATTCACTTAGTCTCAAGACATTCATTTAGGGTTTTGATATCGCCCCTTCTGTCTGTAATAAAAAATCTCTCAACAGCCAAAAACTTAAAATTGTGTTCAACACCTTCTGTGTACTTGTTATATCTTTCCATTTGTCAAGTTTGTAATTGTTATGTAGGAAAAATGAAAAGATAATTTATAAATTGTATTAAAGAACACCTTTACAGTAATAATAGGCAGGACATTAAGAATGCCTTATCAAAATATATTGTTAATGAAGTTGCTGAGGTTGAGGGGTTTGAAAATGTTGATTGGTTGTTTTTATCTATTTATATCCACCTGGCTTTTAACGTTTTAGATCTGATGAAGCATTGTGTATTGGTGCAAGAGTTCATCACCTTTTTTTTTTTCTTGTTTTATTAAAGCATTCATCCTCCTATCAGCTTCTGCATTTCTTTAGTTTACTTATATGCTTGGCTAAAGTTTTTACTTGGTCCATTTACTTGCCTGAAAATTTAAACAAGCTAAGTGAATAGTGCAACCAATTACTCATGTATTGCTGCACTCCTTCCATGAAATATCAGGATGCAAAGTGACTCAGATGAAGACAAACGATTCATAGGAAAAGGTAGAGGCAATATGCACACAAATAAAGCAAAAAGAATATGTCATTAAGAGCTTTCAAAGTAATGAGGATCAGTGACCACAGTCTGAACAGAACAATAAGTGAGCTGAGGTTATTAATAGAAGATCAATGTCTTGAAGTTATGGCACTAACAGAAACATCTTTCAAAGAGAATCATGCAGTCTACTTTGTGACTGCAGATTAAATAAAACCCAGGTATTCAAACCTTTCCAGTCAAACAGGCAACCACTGAGAATTTATTTATCTATTTAGGAGCAAACCCTCCATGCTGGCATTCAGGAAATTCACATACTTATAGGTTCATAGATTAGTTTAAGGCAAGCTGCCCTTGTGGACCATTTTAAGCCTAGCCAATTAACTCATGTGAGAATAAAACCCTGTACTTTGAGTCTGTAAGGAGAGCACCTTAACCATTATGCCAGCCACCTACCTCCTGTAAAAGAGCACTGAGCATGCACAGCCTTGGTGCAAGTTATGAAAAAAGTATGGGTTTTGTTAAAAAAATATTTATGGACACAAAAAACAAATTGGAAGTGTGATATAAAGATAATGGGATGCACCATTTATAAAAGAAGGACTGAGTAGATAAAACTGGAAGATTAATAGCCCATACTATTGTGGAAAGGATCAAAGTACCAGAACATAAAAGTAACCTTGGAGGAGAAGAAGAGGCAGAGAGACTCACACTGGAGACTGGAAATGGCAGTAGAGTCTGTGCATAGGCGCCATGTCAAAACCCTCCTTGTCTGGAGGAAGAAGGCAAGAAAATGGGGTCTGTATCACTTAGTTGAATGTCTATTCAGTGAATAGCAATTTGTCAAACACCTATTTAGTGAACCAACTCTTCATCGAAAGTCAAATCTTAAGTAGGGCAAACAAGTGTTTGGCCAACCAAGCAACTGCAAAAAATAAAATAAAATTTAAAATGTGTCAGAGTATGGGGGGCTACATCCCCACTCCCCCCATTGTGGGGGGCTGTACCCCCACACCCTCCCTAACTAAATATACCAACTCTGAGATCGCACTACCATAGGGAATAGGCAAATTCTAGATGGTGGTCAACAGCTAGTTTGCCCTAGTTAAAATTCATTGTTTGTTGAAGAGCAGAGTCACTAAATAGGTGTTCAACAAATGGCTATTCCTTGAATAGCCATTTGACAAAATAATATAGACCCAAGAAACTGAGGGATAGTACACTTAGGATGGCAGAGATTAACCATGTAGTTTTAAAGAAGGCTATTAATAAGCAGTTGATATGTTGAAACAATGATCAAAACACATATAAGAGTCTTCTAAGAGACAGGCCTGAAGACAGCTGCTACTAGAATCTTCTCATGAATGGATAGTTTTAAATCTGATGTTCTCAGATCTCAGCTTCATACACTGGGATGATCTCAGACCTATAAGATGACAAATATTTGGGGAACAGAAATGACAAAACATTGCGGTTCATCATCAATTTCTATATATTTTTTTTACTTTACTTTACTTTATTCCTTTGTTGCACATGTGGAAGTGAATAATGTGTACCCCCCACAGAGACACACTATATGAAGATGACATGTTGGAGGTCTCTAACTATATCTCTAAGGCTGGAAGAAAATTAGTGTTCTGCAGAATCCTACATCTTCGATAATGCCACCGTATAAATAAACGATGACTGGCTGCAATAATTGACTTAAGGATTCAAAGGTAGTTACTAGGTTGGAAGTCCAGGGAATCATTGAGGAGCCCAACCTAAATTCCTAGTTACTCCAAAACACTGTCTGGTTAAGTGACTTGCTCAAGGTCACACAGTAGGCATACGAGGCCGATGGAATCAAACGCTGTACAACATTAACTACTGATGAAAGCCTTAACCCTCTGCGTCAACTGCCAAATGTTTGTCAGCTGTAGGGAGATGGAAAATGGTTGCACCTATTTCTCCATGAATGGCCAGAACCTGTCTCCCCAGGGTTATTGCATACTGACTAAGGCACTTGTATCCCATAGTGACTTTTTTGGCAATCCAAGTCTACTTAGGCTACCGACCGAATAAATATAAATTCAGGTCTGGCAAATGTCAGTGTATCACTGCTCAGTGCTAATAGCCTAAAATAAAAAAATATTATCTCTTGAGGATTTCCTAATTCAGGAAAAATTTAATAGTTTTGTTGTCACTGAAGCTTCATTCCAGAGAAGTGATTGCATTCCCTCCTTACCTAGATTTTCTGTTTATCACTTCTTAAGTCCAACAAATTGTGGTAAAATGCCTATCTTTATCTAAAACACAATTGACATCAGGGCAATGACCCCACTCTCCTTCATATCCTAATATTAGTAAAGAAGACTTCATTTCACATCCTGCCCAACTACAGAACCTCATCCATGACACCTGCAAATCATGAAATATATCTTAATAAACTGGTGTCCCTCTCCAGTCAGACAAACACCATTTTGTAGGGGACATAAGCTACCTGCCAGTAAATTGTCACAAGTACATCCCCACACTAGAAGCATTGACATACTAAATCTTGTCCTCCTCAATAGCTCCCATCTGCACCTGATTAATTTTCATTCTCTCACTGGTTAAATCAAATCCTTGCACTATGCAGTCCAGGACAGGTCAACAACCACCAGAACTTTCTTTGCAGACTTCTCAGAGGCCAGTTTCTTTACATTCAGCAATCACTTGAGATAGTTCAACAGCATCCCACCTCACAATGACCTTATAGCGAATACTGATGCATATATCCTGAACTTTTACTGTCATCTCGATCCTTGCACAGAAGCTCACATTATTGTTGACCACAAATACAACATGGAGTTTAGAAACAACCCCATCTGATGAAACTCAACTATAAACAAACTCTACAACAAAAGGAAAAAGTTCAGAGCCTTAAACAATAGAACAAAAACCTAGTACGTTATCATCAACCTCAAAAGGTTTAACAAAGAAGCCAGTAGCAGGATTAGATTCTACAGAGCTAACCACAAGGTAAAATTTGCTATGTCAGGAAAGAATACTCAAAGAACCTCAGAAATACTACCAAGCATTCCACCGAGAGTATCTATAATGACATCTCCCACTGAATCCCTGAGGAAATAGCTATCCTCATTAAAGATGAATTCAGCACCAGCTTCTCTTCTCTGGTGCCTTCAGACTTCCCAACCCAAAGTAAATTTATATAAATCTCAGTATTAACAAATACTAAATGTGTACAACACTGAAAAAAAAAACAGGTCTATGACAACACACTAGTTTTCTGCTGGTCATTATGACCCCTGACCCCCTGTATCAGACTCTTCTGAAAACTATTTAACCACACCTTCCTCACTGGATATCTACCATAAGGGGATCACCACCTTGCACCCTGCAAAGTACAGACCTATTGATTTCATCAGCACTAATTGTAAACTGCTACAACATAGCCAGTGGGCCACATAAATAGGGATATAGAAGACCTAAAATCTTGAGATCCAAACCAGTTTGGCTTTGTAAAATTTATATCATACCTACTAAACCTAGTTGACTTCTTCAGATGAGTCACATAAGCACTTGATGAGTTTACGTCCATGCACACAGTTTACCTTGATTCATGTAAGGCTCTTGACAATATGCTCAAGTCTTCCATGACTGATGAACTAGTCAGACCTAATATGAGCCCCTATTGGGTTGTCAAATGGTTCACTGCCTTAGATATGTGTTCAGAGTCACCTACTGTGTTGTGTGAAAAGAGCAAATCACAGAACTGCAGAGTAAAGTTTGTAGAAGCTCAAACAGCCAGACAAGTTATTTAGTTACTTAGTTCTGTCTGGAGGACTCCAGAATTTAGGATGTCAAGATCTGACAAAATGGGCAAGTACATTAGGATCATTCTAAATAGGAATAAAGGGAGACAGAAGAACAGTGGAGTATGTGCAACAGACCTGCCATCTAAGGAGCAGGAACTTATATGTGAATATTCTTATAAGACATGCAAACAGGAAAATACTACAGTGGGTTTCAAACTAGGCAGATCTTAAGGTGAAGAAGAAACGTGAATTTGTGATAAACAATGAAGAAGAAGACAGACATATATACTAACTTAAGCAGAAGAAATGTTAGTATAGCCAATAAAACAAAGCCTTCTGCAGGAAAACAGACAGTTAAGAGGTAAAACCTTTAAAAACTGCATAAAACATTACAGTAGGATCAATAATGAAACAAACATAATGGGCAGAGAAACAAAATAAGGTGAGAAAACATTCTACATTATTTTTTTTGTTTAGTATCCATAAAGTAAAATATTTAGCAAAACCATGCAGTAACACTATCCAGGATAAAAGGGCTGATTAGAGTCAGGATAAGAGAAGTCATCACAGTATGTTTTCTGTTGTTATGAAAGAATTGGAGACCTAAAATTATTGCTATCTGATAGGATGGGATTCATCCTAGAATTTTTGGAGAACCAAACTGTGAACATGTATTACTATTAACCAATATTTTTTAATAATTTGGTGCAAATGAGTTTGGTTTCAGATAACTGGGGGAAGGTGAATGGGATTCCTTTTCACAGGAGTGAGAACAAGAAGGAATCTGGAAACTAATGACGGGCCAGATTTGGCTGTCTGGGTAGAGAAATTATGGAATCACTGCTGAAAAAAATCCTTTTAGAATATCTAAGTGCTTGTAGAACTGAAACAGTGAAGCAACATGAATCCCCAACAGGAAGGTCATGCCAAACAAATAATAATAGAATTTTGTGACAAGATAATAGTCATCAGGCAAGGTTTACTTAGACTTTAACAAAGTATTTGATGTGGCACTGTATAAAAGATTAGTAAACAAATTAGGCAGGCTTGGAAATGATTTCTCAGTTGAAGCATGTGTAGAATACCAAGAAAATAGCAGAACACAGTAGATTACACTGAAATAGGTTCATTCAGATAAAAAGACTGCAATTACTTGGCACTGCAGGGGTTATCCTTTTCAGTGTTCTCCTAAATGACATTGGAGAAGGCTTGGAAGGAAAAATAATTCCTTTTTACTGATGAAACATTATGCAACAGATCTGATAGAAATCATGCTAGAAAGAATAGGAGGAGCTGTTGCATGATTGCAGGAATTTTCGAAAACATAGCAACCTGAATTCAATGCAAAATAATAATAATAATCATAATAATAATAATGATGATCCAAAATACTGCATTTATGAAACAGAAATCTAAGAAAGGACCACATTGTTTGTGCGCGGATGTGTGCGTGTGTGTGTGTGTGTGTATGTGTGCGTCTGTGTCTAAGTATAGCAGTATTAGTATTAATAGCTGTTGCAGTAGCAGTAAAAATGACATTTCCTCAGAGTGAGTAAACAGTCTACTGCTGGGTGGTGTAGGAAGAAGTAGTGCTACAAGAAACATTAGAGTTTTTAATTCTTTTAGAACAGCTGGTCATGCACCATGTAGAACATTGTGTGCAGATCTAGAGATCTCATTGGTATTACAACATATACAGGACATAGGCAGTTCAAACAAGGGCAACAAAGATTATCCATGTACAAAATCGCAAGCTACATAGAGGCTAAAACAGCATAAAATACAGTCATGGGAAATAAGGAAGGCAGGGGATATGAAAACTAGTTTTAAATGCATCAAGGGACTCCACACACTATGAGTCACCACCATCTGTCATAAAAAGGAGTTGCTTGAACCCAGGAGAACATGGTCTATATACACAGATGAATGGCTCAGAGGAGATGCAGAAGTATTTTTGTGCAGAAAGGGTGGTGAATGATTAGAATGACTGTCCTGAAAAGATGGTAGGGTCAGAAGCATTAAGTGATTGAGTTCCTAACTGTATGGTCAAGTCATATATCGATCCTTATAAGTTATCAGGACTGCACTGCAGGCATTAGCTGTTAGACAAACAGAACGTCCAGCTCATCCAGTAAATAATCAATCTGCTGTGTCAGCCTTGTGCTCTTATCTGTCAACGACATCTGTATTTATGGGTTTCTTATGCAGAAATATGTACTCAGATACAACATGCTAAGCAAACAGATGAATAAGTGAGGATTTTAAGGTCTATTTCCAGCAAGAAAAGTATTCACAAAATTGTATTTGTCATTATTTCACTGATATTCTTCACTGAAATGCAGCTTGTGAAATAGATTTGTAAATGATGCAGGGAAATATGCCACACATGGTGTTTAGCAATGGTATCATTTTGTTAGTTGTTGGTGTACCTTAACTCTAAGTGCTGTGTTCATTTTGTGGTACTGCAGTGGCAACAGCTATGTGAATCAGCATTGGCATTATTTAAATGAAATGTTTACTAGATTGGAAAAAGGCTAATGCTTTACTCTACTCCCCTGACAGATCAGCACTGCTGTGTTCTTCTGTATCTGAATGATACTGTACTGCACAATTAGCATTAGTGTCTGATTTGCACAGGCTGTGCAGCTTCTGCTGTGTTATTAAATCAGTGCAAATGAACCATGCTGATGTTTGGGTGATGTCAATCTGGCAGCATGTAATTAATTAAGAGCACAGTGTGCATCACATTAGTAGTATGCCTACTGGCTACAACTTATTTCCTTTTTAGTGTTTTCTACTTTACTTGCATATAGCTAAACGAGGCTTATTACATTAGATTGCCTTGTATACAGTTGGTCTTCAGGTACTTCAAGTCAAGACAAGCCAGTAACAGCAAGGGCTAAAAATGTGTCATGATTGTTATTATTTGCATGTATTTATAATAAACCCTACATATTAATCTTACAAGTTATGAATCAGCAACATTCCTAATGGAGTAGTTGTTGCTTTTATTTTGTAAAAATGTAAAACATATAGTAACTCAATGGTCACTGTCTTCCTTCATAGAGCAGAGCCTGTGGTCACTACATCTGACCTCCATACTGCAAGAGCTCTGCCATAAGCCCCTACTCCTACAAGTTTAGAGAGAATTTTGTCATAGTATAATAGCCTGCAGTCACTACATCTGACCTCGATACCGCAGGAACTCTGCCACGAGGCCCTACAAATTTATTGAGAATTTTATCATTATATAATGTAAGCACATGTAATATGAAGAACCTTGTTGGGAATTAACTTTAATCATATATATATATATATATATATATATATATATATATATATATATATATATATATATATATATATATATATATATATATCCATAGATATCTGCTTTGTGATTGAAAGTCTCTGTGAAATAGTCCATGCACTTTAAGGACCACTTACTGAGTTGGCCACTGCCCCCCTTTTCTTGACCCAATAGACTATACTGCATATAACAATTATTTAGCCTCAGGAAATGACAGGAAATATGTTTTACTTTGCATCTCTTCGTTAATTGTTTTCTACTGGCTATAAACTGATTGCTCTTGGTTATAATAGACTTGGGGGTGGGAAACTCACTGTATTCAGCCTCAGAAAATGACAGAAAATCTGTTTTACTTTGTATCTGTTAATTGTTTTGTACTGGCTATAAACTGATTACTCTCAGCTATAATTTGGCTTTTCTAAATATCCTAAATATCCTTGCACCTCCTAGAAGGAAGAGACTAAAAACAAATGGAATTTGGCTGTCCAAAAAGAGTAGAATGTTATATGCAGGATAGAAAAAAGCATGGAAAGAACGGCAAAAATATAAAACACCTCAGTATCTTGAAAACTTCAGAATGCTTTGCGATCACACTAAAAAGTAAATAAATGAAGAAAAACTATACTATAATAACTTTCAGAATAATACTAAACACAACCCTAGAAAACTTTGGACATCCATTAAAGAAATTTTGCATCCTGGCCAAAAATTCAACTCAAACCCTTGTCCCAATAACTCACCACTTGAAACTGCAATACAGTTCAACTCTTATAATATAGACCAAGAATTCCCTGACATCTAATCCCAACCCTGCCCAACAGGCACATATCACCACAATCACTTTCACCTTCAAACCTGTGCCCACATCCTATATAAAACTACTCGTAAACAAACTTAAACCCTGCTCTTCACCTGATGATCTTCCAAGTGAGCACCTAAAATAGCAGCCAATAGCATTACCTATCCTGTCTCAATCCTTACAAATAGGTCAGTCCAGGAATCTCACATTCCTTCTCTCTGAAAAAAGTCACACATTATCCTTGTGCAAAAAGGAAGAAATTCAACAGACATTAATAACTTTAGACCTATAGCAATATTATCCCCCCTTGCCAAAATACTTGAAAAATGTATTCAAAAACAACTGCTAAACTATCTCCTGCAGGAAGAACTCCTATACTCTACATAACATGGGTTATGTCCTTCCCACATTACTCGCACTGCCCTTCAAACCTATATAGATACTGTCAACAAAGCTAGAGATAACGGTAAACTAGTCTCTTACTTATTTCTAGACTTGTCTAAATCTTTGACACAGTTTGTCACAACAAACTTCTACTTCAAATGTCCTCAACAGGTCTCTGTCAGCCCACCCTCTACCTTACCTCCCAGTCACCACTGGTGAACAATAGGGCTCTATCCTTGGTCCTCTCCTTTTTAACATTTCCACCAACACCCTCTATATATCCACACAACAGGCAACCCTAACACAATGCACAAATAATTCCACTTTCATTTGCACATCTGACAATATGATACATCTCCAAAAAAAATTACTCAGGAAGTTTTAACAACTACCGAAACATGGCTTTGTAACTCACAACTCATACTCAAACAAAAAGAGACCAAACTATTATTTTTTTTCACCAATTACCTCTCTCATGATAAACAAAATTTAAAGTCCTCTCCTTTAATAAGACAACCATTGATGTCACTTCTCATAGCAAATTATTAGGGTTGACAGTGGATGATAAACTTACATTCAACCTGCATATACAAAATTTTATAAGAAAAACTCATCAAAAACTAGGGATGGTTTACAGAGCCATAAATTCTCTTACCTATGCAGCTGAAACTACACTTACCACTACTTATCTCCTTCCCACTCTTCTTTATGGTGCTCCCATCCTTACTAACCTCCAGACTTTAGAAACATTAAAATGTGAGCAATGCTATAACAAAGCTGCTAAATTTGCAGTAAATACCTCTTTCACAGCCCACCACTGTAAATAATTGCCTTTCGGCTTTTCCCAGTTAGGGGTCGCCACAGTGGAACTCTGGTCCGCTAATGATTGGCAGTGGATTTTTACAGTGCCAAGTTACCAGTCCAACACTCAACCATCAAAGAAGGCATGCCCATTCACGCACACACCTACCTGCATGCCTTTAAACATCACTCAACCACAGGGAGGACATGCAGACTCCACACTGAAGGCGCTCGGGCCGAGAATGGAACTGGAGAACCTCTTGCTGTGAGGCAACAAAGCTAACCGCTGCACCACCACAGCCTACTTCACAGCCCACCACTGTATAGTATTAAAAAGCCTTAACTGGTTAGAACTGCCTCATCAACTAACATATACACAGCTTCTTACTAGCTATAAAATTATCTAGCATTCATCTGCCTGTCCAGCATTAAAAAACATTCTAGACAACTATGTTCCCAGTTGGTCATTGTGATCTAGAGACTAAAAAACTCCTCTCTGTCTATAAACCTATGACATCTGTAGGGCATTGTCTGTACTCATACAAGGTTGTTAAGGCCTGGAACACCTTACCCATAGCCATCAGGTCAATACACTCCTTCCCATCTTTCAAAACCGCTCTGAAAGACTTCCTAGCTAAAATTGGGTCTACATTAGTTCAGCAAAATTTTATTTTGGCGAACACCTATTCATTGACTCCTATTCAGAAAAAAGCACTCCAGGAAATACTTGCCTGCAGCACAACAGACCAAAATCTAAATGAATCAAACCCACTCAATCTGTTTCTTTGAACTCAGCACTTGTTCAGAACTCGTTGTAAGCACTAAATAATCTACAAATTACTACAACACTCAACTTTCCTCACTTGTCTAGAGGAAAACAGTTTTTAGTACTTAATAAATATGCACCTATCCAGGCATGTCTAAGGGTCAGCTCCCAGTGTTTTCTCCTGTCTACCTGATGAATCTGGGAATCTATATAGCCAAACTGGAAGCAAAGCTCTCTTCACCCAAGACTGGACTAGACAGTCAAGAAAAGAAGGTAAACACTTGCACCACACCACACTCATCACATAGTCCCTTAAAACCTACAACACCAAAACAGACACATAGAAACACAAAACACACACCTACATTCACGGAGGCTCTCAATAAAAATCTGGTCAAGCAACAGAGACCTCCAAAGCAGAAACGCAAGCAACCTCCACCCCCAACACAACCAAAATGACACACAGCCCATAAACTTAGTGTGCCACTCAACCACAGCCCATAAGGTATAACAACGTACCCGACACTCTAGGCATAGTTCACTCTATTGTCAGGTACACTGCTGTTCCACTTACCAGGCTAAACAAGGAGAAAGTTACTGTCAGCTGCTTGTCGGGTGCCAGGATCTGCCACATAATGCATGCACTCAGGTCACTCCACAAAAAGTACAAATATGACTCTGTCATTGTCCATGTTGGTGTGAATGACCTGAGATTTACCTCCCTGGACTACATGAAAAGAGACATGGAGAAGCTCTCTGATCTTGTAGCACAGGCAGGTATGATCCTAGCCCTGAGTAGCATCCTGCCATCACCTAGAATGATACCACAGTACAAGGACAAAATGACTGACTTCAACAATTGGCTAAGCTTCTGGTGTCATTCTAAGGAGATCCAGTATCTGTCTGCCTGGGATGACATGATCAACAGACCACAATGTTTTGCCAGAGATGGCCTGCATCTGTCGCCCATGGGATTCCAGATGCTGGCTAAGGCTCTTGCCACCCCTTTAGTGCCTTTTTTAGGCAATGTTCAAATGACAAATTCTCCACTGTAACAGGTACAAGCAAGCAAAATCTGAGGGTAATGCTACTCAATGCTAGAAGTCTAAACCTCAAAATGCATTCATTCAAAGCACACATTAAAATGGAGAACATCGATATCTGTGCAGTGACAGAGACCTGGTTCAAGGCTCCAGTGAGCACCCCTGCATTACCAGGCTATAATGCATACCACACCTTTTGGCCACCTAACCTGGACTGAAACACTAAAGACGGAGGCGTGTCTATATTCATTAAGGACATTCGCACATATAGACTATAGAGTCACCTATGACTAGAGTGTTGGGTACGTTTTGTATGCCGTATGGGCTGTGAATGAGTGGCACACTGAGTTTGTGGGTTATGTGTCATTTGGGTTGTGTTAGGGGGTTGAGGTTGCTTGTGTTTCTGCTTTGGAGGTCCCTGTTGCTTGGGCAGGTTTTTTCTGAGAGCCTCCATGAATGTAGGTGTGTGTTTTGTGTTTCTATGTGTGTATTTTGGTGGTGTCGAATTTGAGGGACCATATGATGAGTGTAGTGTGGTGCAAGTGTTTACTTTCTCCTCTTGACTATCTAGTCTAGTCTTGGGTGAAGAGAGCTTGGCTTCCAGTTTGGCTATATAAGTGCATCTCTCACAGGTTGTAGTGTTGGGTGGTAGGAGGAGAGGGTTGTCTGTGTACATGAGGCAATGTCTGCATTGCCCTAAGATGCCCAGATTATAGTGATAAAATCCCTAGTGTAGATCAGACATCACAATGGGATGCTTGTCTTTATGATTTGTGATCATGCTTTGTAAGGTTCTTCCATGAATCCTTTGGATGTCAGTCAAAATGCACAGTGAATGGTTATTAATTAAAAATAGAAAATCTTCCTGACAGCTGGAGGAATTGCTCCTGGCATGTTTAACACTTAGTCTTAAAGACCAAATGAGCCATAGGTCTTTCAACCAGGCCAGGGGGAATGTGAGGAATGAATAGGTCAATAGAGCAGCTGTGGGAGAGGTTCAATGTTTTGCTCAGACAAGAGCTGGGGCAAAAAAAAGCTATTTATTTAGGGTGCAAAGCCTACTTGTGAGTTCATTCTTAACTGATTATCATGAAGAACACAACAAGCAGGAGCTGAAAACTCTAGACAGTTGTAAGGTCTGCCATAGAATCTTTATCAGTCCCTTGTTTATTAACCAATGTTATGAACCAAGATGACTTAGCTGACAAGAATTATATAGCAGGCACATAAAATTCCATCTTATAGGCAATCCTCTAACAAACTGGATGCCAGTGCAGAAATGTTAACACTAAGATAATATGCATACATGTCAAAGTCTTCTGTAATAATTACTGAATACATTCTGCAACAACCATAGCTGTCTGCAGTATACACATTAATAAAATGGAAAGTAAGTCTGCAGTTTATGCAAGTAGCTACAAAGGCATGAATCAGACTCATCTTGAAGGAGCAGAAAAACAGTCACAGAATTTAACATAGCTGGTTGAAGTATAATATGGCAGCCACTAAGACATGGTGTTGGTCTTTCAGTTGGCATCAGATATCTTTCCCAACTTTAACATTTGATGAGTATATATCATCTTGGTATCTTCAGAATTAAATTAGGGACCACATGGGGAATATGCCTCTTCACCCTCCTCACTAACAACCTACCCCTTGCTACTACACATGCTTCCTTGGTCCAGTACGTATACAATTCCACCCTAATATGCACTGCTTCCACACTCCAGCAACTACAAGATATAACCCAACAATCATTCTCAGAAGTAGAATCATAGCTAGATAACGTTCAGCTCATTCATAACCCTAGTAAGACAAAGCTCATGCTTTTCCAACGCACTAAAACCAATGCCCCTCCCCCATCCTTTAATATATCATCAGCAAACAATACAATCATTTCTCTAGCCTGATCTGCAAGGCCATGGGACTGATTATCATGGACCTCATTGACAAGGACATTGGCAACCTCCAAACACTTGATCCCACACAGTTTGACTTCATCAAGGGGAGGTCATGTCTGCTAAATTTGAGTGACTTCTTTGAGACAGTCACCAAAGCCATGGATGAGGGGAAGATGGTGCACAATGCCTACCTTGACCGGGCCAAAGCCGTTGACACTATTCCCCACTCAGGCATAATAGATAAACTCTCTCAACTAGGCATCAAGCCAAATGCTACCAGATGGGTAGCAAACTGGCACAATGATAGAACGCACGTAGTCAAAATAGGGGAAGTCCACCTCGAGCAGTTGACACATAACAAGCGGCATACCCCAGCGTTCAGTCTTGCGACTTCTGTTATTTGGGATATAAATTTCTGAGGTGCAGGCCAAAACCAGTAGGCTGTGGCTGACCAAGTTTGCAGATGATTGCAAGCTGGGTTCTGTCATCAATTGCCCTAGTGATGTGGACATCCTCCAAGATGGTCTCAATCAGACAAATTACTGGTGCCAGAGACATGGCCTCAAGCTGAATACTAAAAAATGCATCATCATTCCCTTTGGGGAGAGTGACATCCCCACAAATTATCACATTAATAACAATGACCTAAGCACTCAATCAGTCGTGAGGGATTTGGGCACCCAGGTTGATAGCAGCCTGACTTTTGACCACCATGTTGCTTCCATTGTACAGAATGCCCTCTACATGGCCTATCTCATAAGTAAGGGTATCTCATCCAGGGACAAGGAGGCTAAAACATTCCTGTATTCTTCCCTTATAAGGCCCTGTGACACCCGCGTCCTCACCCAGCATTCAGGGAGCCTCAATCCTCACCACTAACACCAGAGAGGGTGTCTCATATAAGAGGAAAGGATAACAAATATACACGGTAAAGTACAATTCCCTTAAGTGCACACAGAGATCACAGTGAGTCTGGGGCTGGCTGCTCCCTTGCTCTCTAGGCCCCCAATAGGACTCCCAACTGGCACAGCTATAGGGACCAGATCTCAGCCTAGCTGGCAAGCTAACCTCCAGTACCCTCTCTGTTCAACCAGTGCTTTGTGTCCCTGCCCAATTAGCTGACACACACACACACACACACACACACACACACACACACACACACACACTTTGAGATAAGGATTTATACAACTTCACAGACACTCCTGGGAAAGGCTGACACAGATTCTCTAGCTGTGCCCCTTTATCCAGACTATACGATAGTAATTACTGCCACCACCAGCTAATAATTATCAGCTACCCAAAGGCTCTTAAAAGGGTGTCCAATTATTATTGTGCAATATTATTATCCAATTGGTAGTACAGCCCAGGGCTAAAGCTATAGGAGTGGCTTAGACAGTAAACTCTATACATATGCAATGTACTCTAGAGATTAACTTATCTCTACATAAATCAGCCACAGGTAAAATGTTTTTAAAATATTTAATAAAAAATACTAAAAACACAAGACAATACTACTATACCACAGTGCTATTCAAGAATTCAGAGATCACACAGAAACTTAAAATAAATCAGTAGTACAGTTCTGACATAACAGAAAAACACGTAGTCTAATCTTTATAGTCCTAGCTATTTCTACAAGAAAACACACTTCTAAGCTAACTTACTTAAGACAACAGGTGGAGTGCTGAGAGTTGGATAGTCAAGTCAAAAAATCTTAATAATTTCTGGTTCTCACTGTTTAAATGTTGAAACTCCAGTTCTGATAAACATTACATCATCTTTTTCACCCTTCCTGGAGTTCCCAAGCTACACATTAACTACATTTACATACTTTTACACTTAGAGCAATAAAGGGCATTCCACATGCAAATTCTGGTCATTGACTTTAGCCTTAAAACAATAGGCAGGATGCTTACTCCAGACTCATCGACTCCAAATTCTAACTTCAAAGGACATACAAAACATAATTTTAATTTCAAAAAACATTTGAAATGCTTGGCTTAGTTTTTCTTACAGCAGATGGCAATGTTGCTATAATCCTGAAGTTCACATTTTACAGTGTTTTCTTTCATTTAAGAAACAAGCCTGTATTTTACATTTATATTTACAAATGATAGAATTATCTATAAAATTCTATCTGGCTAGGATGGTAGCTTTCACCCTTCTCTACCAGTCTTCACAGTCCCATTATTGAGTACAACGTCTGTTTTGGCATGTACCTCGCAAAGCACATGCAGCAGCTGGAGACATCACAGAGGTTCCTCACCAGGAGAATCCAGGGCCTCAGACATCTACCATACACAGATAAGCTAAAAGCCCTATCCATCTGCTCAGTTTCATACAGACTGCTCAGAGGTGACCTCTTTCTGGCATACAAGGTGATCATGGACCCCACCTTGATGGGACTGCTGCATATTCACAAGTCAAGCTCCACTCAAATAAACCCCACACATGGCCTTAATCCGGTTTGTGACATCAACAAGACTTGTTGGTGGGACAAATTTGTGTCCCAGAGACTCTCCCATCTATGGATTGACTCCCTCTTTACATCACGCAGAGTAATTCCTCACCCCTTTTTATGTGCAACCTGGATAACTGGATGGGAAACAGAGAATATACCCCTGGGATTCCACCCATGTACCTGCTGGACAGGTGCATCGGGTGCTGATTTGTCTAAACTTGGGCTAAACTCTTGGCTAGGCTTATAAGGGCCTCAGGGCCAATAGCCTAATAATCTCCTATGATCCTATAATCCCGTGATCCATACCAAGCTTCTTGGAGTTATCATAACTTGTAACATGAACTTACACATAGCCCACTCAATAAAAAAAGTTCATAAAAAACTCAGCTCACTATATAGACACAAAGATTTCTCAAAAATAACACAAATTGTACCATAGCTAGAACTCATCTAGTTTCCACACTTCTATATGCCTCTACAATACTCACCAACATCAAGAAATCAGATCTAAACAAACTCAGAACTCGCTACAATAAAAGTGTGAGGTTTGCCACTGAATCTACTTAAATATCTCATCATTGTCTAGGACTGCAAAAAAAAAAACAATTGGTTAGGATTGCTCAGCCGCCTTGTCTACAACCAACTGTCCATAGCTCACCAATTACTTTACCAACCTGACAAAATTCCTGTCATCCTTAACATCCTGCAACCATACTCTGCCAACCTTCGTTCTAACAAGGAATCACTGCTAATGATAACTAAAGCTAACAACACTGCTGGAAAAGCTCTTTACTCTCAGTGCATAGCTAAACAATGGAATTATGTCCCGATAAACATAAAAACTATCTCTGTAATAACAAAATTCAAAGAGATGCTTAATGCACATTTAACCAGAACCTGGTTATGCTCAGCCTAAACTAAGAACACTCAACCAGCCTTTTAGTTAATCAGCCTTAATCTGGTAAAGATTACTGCAAAACATTTAACTCCACTGAATTTCATATCTCAAATGTGTTCCTTCAAAACAAGGTTTGCTGTTACATTTTATACTGTATGTTTAGGAACTAAAACTGCTGTTATAAAAAGCGCATTACTGAAATTATAAAAACTGTTATATGTGTCTTTCACTGCTATATCTGTTCTAAACACTTATCCTTCTGATTGTTAAATTATACTCTCTATCGTTTTTTTACAAAAATATGCAATACTGAAATTATACAAAATCTTATATGTGATTTTTACCTATATAGCTAATCTAATAACTTGTCTTTTAGTATAACCATTGTAAGTGTTTCTGTCATTTTTTTTTTTTTTTAACTCCCCGGGCCTTCCCTGATAAAGGACAGCTTGTCTAGTCGGACTTTCCCAGCAAACAAATGTAAAATGAATAAATAAATAAACAGATAGACAGATAGATAAATAAATAAGTAAATACATGCCTTTGAGGGCTATACTGCATAACTGCAGGGTCTGTACCTTAGTCTTGTGTGGGTTCGTTTTTAAGAAGTTAATTGAAGTGTGTCCTTCCTTATTTAATATCATTCATTAACACTGCTGTAATCGTATTTCAGTAATAGCTTTCACTGTTATTACTTTGTTCATTCTGGAAGAACTGTAGCAATGTGGATTATTTTGCCAGTAACATTTCACCTGTTCTTTGTGACCCTCACTAGCTAATTTTTAACCACTAAATGCATCGAAACATAAAATTATGTGAGCTGTTATTGTCATAAATGATAGTGTCAGTCTCATGCCATACGTAAAGGATCTAGAGTCTCTATTTTCAACTTTCTGAAAGTTCCCTTAAAGAAAAAATACAAATAACCTGCAGATAGTCTCATTAATTACAATGTAGGAGGTAAAAAGTACCACTGGGTTTAGGAGTAGGAGTATATGGCCTTGAACCTACAGGATGCAAATACTGTAACAGCGTTTATATTTTTGTTTACTGAATGGAAAAGGCATTTAAAGATACCTGATGAAATTATGCTTTGATTATTTTTAACATCTCCACTGCACAATGTATCTGTCAAAGTATCCCTTCACTCAAGCAAATAAACCAGGATGTCCTCTGTTATCTATCTTGTTGTTGCTAATGAAGTTAAAATCTTCCATTTACTTCTTAAAATATTTTTTAGAATTTTGCAATCACTGTTGTTTGTAGCAGATGTATTATTAAAATGAAAGTTATGTTTGAGTTTCAGATGTTTGATTTAGGTACGACAGTTGTATTATAGAGTTTTAATGGTCATATTTACTGCTTGGTTTGGATAGTTTCATGCTGTTTGCTTGACTGAGGCTGCAATGGGTTTTACAATACCATTTCTGAGTGCTTCGGGATTTGGTGACATATAAAGCCTATAAATGTGGAGATGGTATATGTAATCTGCAACCTGAAATGAAATAAAGGCATTTATTATACCCTGGTATTTGTCAGAGAAGCATAATGTTTGTTGGACTAAAGAAAAAAAATTTGTACTCAGTGATATAGCAAGTCTTCATGGAAGTGGTAACCACAAAAGCATTCCTGGCCATCAAACATGAATCTAGAAATAGCCAATCATTAAATCAGGCTAGCAGGTCATTTTCTTTTGCATATGTGTACATTTTTAATAGAAATTATGCCAGACTTTTATGGAAACAGCAGGCTGTCTGTGAAGCACTTGAGAATGCACTTTTATAATACCTTATACCCCAAAACCCATGCCAGAAACTTGTATCCAGCCATGACCATTCATTCTCTGAAATAATAATTGTTTAATTCAAGACTATTGTTTATATCATAATTTTACTTCATCTCATCATTCTATCCATTATACCATATCACAATCTACATTCCTGAGTTTGTGAACCCAGATCATATTCCCTGTGCTTCCTAGTCTCCACTGGGTAGCTTTCCAGACCTTCCATTTATTCTTATTTGTTTGTTCTGTCCATACATTTTATTACCATAGCATCTTTCCTTTGTATTTTTCCAAGACTGTTATATTCCTGCTATGTATGCTCTGTAAAACTGAGTGCAGTATTCCCGATGAAGCCAACCACTGCCCTGAAGAGCATAGGGATGCCTGCAATCTTTTCCACCAAGGATGCCATCAAATAACCTCTTGGATTTAGCTGCTGTCTTTTTACTGTGAAGCTGATGTTGCTCTTATCCTCACTTCTAGATCATTTTCCAACTTGTCTGTTTTAGTTGCAGACTTGTAGTATATATTTGACCACTGGATTGCTGTTTCCATAATGTTTACCAGCATTAAGTCTTTCCACTCATGTGATTGGTTTATTCATGTCCATTGTCAGGTACTCTCCCTCATCTGCTACCACTACCCCTCTACCTTGATGTCAGCTGCATATAGGCTGACCCTGATATGTCTAAAACATCCACAATGAGGGGCAGAAATCCATCTTCTGATCCCTGAAGCACACCAATGCAATGTATGATTTGTCTTCTTTTCCCTTTCTTATTGTCCTGACTCCCAGCCCTTGGAACGTCCTCAACATCTCTTATGACATACTGAGACAAATGTCTTAATAAAGTGAATTTACACCACATCTGCCAGGGTACGTTCATGCAGTTCTGCTATAACATAGTCACAGAACCAGACTTATATGGACAGAGAGTACTGTTGATCATGACAGTATGTTAATTTTTAACTTGCAGCTAATTCTCATTTAAGTATGCTGCCAGCCTTTCTATGTAGATTGTTTCCATGATATTTACTATGTTCTTTGTAGTTTTCTACAATTCTTAGGGTCATTTTTGTTACCTTATTGTTACAGATACACCACTATAGACTTTTTCCATTCTTCTGGTGTTTTCTTATTAGTTAGTGACATCTGTGCAGATGTTGCTAATACTTTTACTAGTTTTTTCTTTCTTTCTTTTGTTTTTAATTTTAAATGTAACAAATCTGTTCCTTGTAACCTGTCCTAGATGTACCTTTTCAGTGTCAAATAGTAAGCATTACAGTGGAAATAACGAGAGAATGACCTGGATTTATTAATAAGCTTGTTGGTTTTGACTTCATTATTGTTCCAGCTTCTGATCTAAGCAAGATAAAATTAAACATTTGCTGTGCTGCCTCTCTTCCATTTTTGATGAATGGACTGACAGTTTCAGAGATATGGGCTGCATTAAAAAGCACATAAAAGCAATGTCTGAGATTGATGTTCATTGAAAATTCTATGCTAGTAATACTGAATTGAAAAAGCATATCCATAACATGCAGACGACAGAGGATTAATTAAAATTAATTTGTTTTGCAGCTGGTTGAGGAATACTATATCTAATACAAAAACTGCTTTTATAAGGAGAATGCCATCATCAAACATCGCTCTCTTACCTGACTTGCAGTGGCCAGTAGATTCAATGGGCACAGCCTTCTGCTTAGAGAGTGGAAGCATATATGCTTTCCCTGGAAATCCTATAATTTTATATTTTAGGATTTTTATTTACTGTGTTTTCCATTATTGTTATTTGGTTTTAATGAATATATCATTGAGCAAATGTTAGCTATCTATCCATAAAGTATGAGACCCACACCATTTTTTTCTATTCTTTGAAATTGTACCTATCTAGACCTAACTGTGTCCATGTTCTTTTAATTCTCTATTACTGGGATGCCAGACAACTGTGATATGGCCATCAACCAAGTGCCCTGGGGGGGGGGGGGGGGGGCAGAGGGCTGGTCTATTTTCTGATTCAGACCTTTTCCCTCTAAAGGTAGGCTATGTGCACATTTGCAGACATGCAGGCATATTCCGAGCATGTGGATCCCAGCATATGCCCCAAAAAGGATACCATGTAGACATGGCAAGGCAGAGCATACACTCATCCTAGCCCATATACTGTTATATGTTTACTGGCCCTATTCTGTTGACATGACTTTTGAAAAATAATAAATACATAAATAGACACGGCAAAAGGAAAATAATGCAATCTTTGCTAAAACTCAATTTTTTTACTCCATTGTGCAGTGCCCTTGTAGCTGATTGTATAATTTAGCACAGGGTCTGGATATGCCAACACCGGATGTGGAATATGAGCAAGGATTCCCCATGTAAAATATTATTTTCAAATTGTTTTATACATTGAGATCTTGGCATTGTAAACATGTATATTTAAGCAAAATATTGTGTGTATAGCATACCCCAGTATCTGTGTTTTGTGTTGCAAAATTCTACATATTTTGTTAGCTGTTGTAAAAATGTTCAGAAATTTGTCAGTTATTCAGATGTACAATGTTTTTCATGTGGATTTCTTTTGTAGAGATTTCCATTCAAAGATTTTCAGTAAGATTTTGAACAGGTTAAGAAGTGTAGCAACATCTGTGTGATCTGGCTACAATATGCACATTGGGTATCATCTGGAATGTCATTCAGAAAATAACATCAAATGCTTACATCTTAAAGTAAAATGGACTCTTGGGAATTTTCTAAAGTTATGAAAACCTGGGCCTAAAAGATTGATCAACATATCTGTAATGTATGCATAATTTCAAAAAATTCCTCTGGACTTTTAGAGAATAGTTTAACCTGGTATCTTGAAAACAACAGAAAGCACAGCTATCAAAATGCCAAAAAAACATTGACAGCATATTGAATATTTATTTCTATATCATCTCCCTTGACATCACTGTTGCTTATGGTTTCTGAGATTAAATGCCAATTTCCAGAGTGCTGAGCGAATGACTTACATTGCATTGTGTTTTTACAACAGCAGGAGGCAATGCGGCTGTATTGTTTAAGGACTATTAGAAAATGCAGCTTAAGGACTTCAAAGATTATAGGGTAATGGATGTTCATTTTATATGAAAGTATTCCAGTGTTTCAGAAAAGAATCACATAAGGATAAACGCCTACATTCTGGCAATGTTGCTGGTCCATATTTTTGTCACTTAACTATCGCTGTGAGGTAGTGCATGATGTTTTGGGGAACCACATGTCATATCTGCCTGATGTGACTAATATAACTTATGAGTTTCAATATTGTTTTGATGATGTGGTGGTAAGGCAGACAATAGTAGCATTCCCTTTAAGCTTCCAAAATCAAAACATGATTATGGATACATTAATGTGTGATGAACAGTTTGAATTAAGAAGAAACATTGTTTAATAATAACATGGCATAACCTACTTGACTTGGGTTACAATAACTGTAAATAACATCACCATTTTTGGGGTTACTGCTTTTCTGTTTTAAAATTCATGACACAATTATAAACAGTATCAGACTTGGCTGACTCATAATGGCTGGCAGATTGTAGAATTTAAGTGGCCAGAATACATCCTTTGGCTTGGCATACAGTACAAGAAGATGTTGACAAAAAAAAATCATAAAACTTCAGCATCACCACATAGCATACAATTTGAGTGGTACAGGTTAAGTGTTTGACCATCGGGGAAATTTTGTTGAAATGGCAGTTAATTATGTCAAGTTAGACATCACTTTGGAGAGCTTTCTATTAGATGATCAAACTCATAAAAATATTAAGAGAAGCAGGCACAATTGCTAGCTGTTTAGCTGTGGAAAATTATGTCTTTTGATTATAAAATGCTGATGTGTATGTCTGGGGGTGTTGTTAATGTGGATACAGTGCATGCATATTTTTGCATGGGATTGCATGTGTGTGCGTGTGTGTGTGTGTGTGTGTGTGTGTGTGTGTGTGTGTGTGTGTCTGGAAAATGGTGTGCAGGCAGGAGAAAGAGCATCAGAAAAAAAAGAAAAAAGAAATGACAAACAAGCATTTTATAGCAAGTTATATATATATATATATATATATATATATATATATATATATATATATAGAAATAAAAATAAAAAGTTTAAGTGGTCACTGGCGAATGTCTTATTTTGCTAAATCACCAGAAGGTTAGCAGTACCCCATAATTATAAAAAGGATACTGGTACATCATCTGATTAGAGCACTTTAAGGAAAGTTTCATCTAGTTCTGTCTGTATAACTGTGCTAGTTATATTGACGATAAGGAAAAGAAAAACAATTGATGTGGATAAATGTATTAGGATGAGACACAGGAGCAATAGCACACATACAAACATACCCATAACATCCTTGGGAAAACAGAGAAAAGATATGTCAATGCCACTTGTGTCATGTGACCAGTGTATTTTACTCAGAGTTCCACCTGTAGTTAAAAGATTATACATGTGCAAAGTAATATATATTTTTCAGCTACCTTGTTGACTTTAGCTGGGGGGTGAGCATGTTTCATTTGCTGACTAAAACTTTGTTTAGCAAAAATAACAAGAAATTCAGATTCAGTGGAAAAATATCCACTTATCATTATACAGCAATACATATGCATCCAGAATCTTCCACGGTGTGGCTTAACCTGTACAGTGCTTAACAATATATGTCTGCTTATTAAAACACTGTTGGAAATGCACATGAACTCTATGGAGCTATTCAGTTTATTTTTAATTAAATTTATTTTATACATTCTTAATAAGTAAAGTAAACTGATCCTCAGACCCTTTGTCAACCATGATCCAGGCCAAAAGAGCAGGGAGAGGGTAAATATAACATATGCAGACAGATTAGAGTAGCCAATTAACCATCATGTTTTGGATAAGTGAGACGAAACCAAAGTATCCACAGAAAACCCATGCAGACACAGGAAGAACATGCCAGCTCCACACAGACATTGCTTACAGACAGGCTAAAATGTAGGCTGATATAAAAAATGGACATATTTTCACTAAATATTTTATGACAATTAACTCAGAATGAACGTAATTCAAAGAGGGGTACATTAAAGTATAAATTGGTTACCTACAAATCCCTTGTGAAAACATACAGAAAGTTGTAAAGAGACCAGTTTGTGTGTGTGTGTGTGTGTGTGTGTGTGTGTGTGTGTGTGTGTGTGTGTGTGTGTGTGCTTGTGAGTACAGAGATAGAAGAAAAAATTAAATGCACAATTACTGTGCATATAAGAGTGCTTGAGTTTATGGGGGTTATATGAAGGCACTTTTATTTTACATGTTTACTATTGCTTACATCAAATCACTTCTGCTTAAGCTCAAACCATATTCTTCCTCCTCAGACAACCTCCCTCCTCTGTTCCTCAAACTAGCTGCTAAATCCATAGCCTTCCCTGTATCCCTGCAAATCAGTAGACCCATTCAAGAAGCTACAGTCCCTGACATTTGGAAATTTTGTTTATTTATTTATTGACATTTGTTGCCTGGGAAAGTCGACTGGGTCAGAAAACCATTTTCAGTGGAGGCTTGGGGAGAAAAGCTGCACAGTTAAACAAAGTATTATACAATAATTATACAAGAATAAGTACAAAAACAATGTAATGCTGCAGAGATGCATGTAGATTCTCAGTGATATACATTCAATCAGAATAACAGCAGTGAAACTTTAGTAAAGTATAGCAGACTTTCAATGCACAAGTAGTCAAGAAAAACATCGTAACATTGATCCATTTCATAGGCCGGAGAAATAAATGATTCAGTTGAGAAATAGCAGATATCAGAGAGGGTTAAGGCAGATTCCTAGTATAATATGTTTGTGAAGTTGATGATGCTTATACTGTATTTTGCAGGTACAACTACTACCCTCCTATCATTTACCCATAAAGTAGCAGAGGTTAGAGATGGCAACCAACTCATATCCTGTCCTTTCTTCGACCTCTCCAAAGCCTTTGACTCTGTCTCTCACCCTATTCTTCTATCTAAACTTGCTAACCTTGATCTCTCCTCTTCTTCACTTCAGTGGTTCACTAGTTACTTATCCAATAGACAATCTGTTAGATGGCTCTCTTCCTGCTCCCCCTCTCTTCCCATCACATTTGGAGTATGACAAGGGTCCATCCTGGGTCCCATTCTGTTTAACATTTTCACACATGATCTTCACACATCTTGCAAACAATCCTCCCTAATACAATATGCTGATGATTCCACTCTCATCTCAATTTCCAATAACATCTCAGACCTCCACACACAGACTCAAGACACCTTTCTATCCATTGACAAATGGCTGTCTGATAATGAAACCATCTTAAACCCAAAAAAACTAAACTTCTGCTTTGTCTTCCTTGCTCTCTCTCAACATAAATCAACCTTTGTCATCACATCCTCCAGTAAGACCATTATACAATATGAACCCCACACTAAGCTCCTAGGTATCATTATAGATGATGAACTCACATTTAACTTACACATCTTGCAAAGCATAACAAACCCACCAAAAACTAGGTCTGCTATACTGTAATAGAACATTTTTAACTTCCAATGCTAGACTCTTCATAGCTCAGGCTCTAATCCTCCCCTCCGTCCTCTATGCCACTACAATCCTAACTAACATTCAGGCTACAACCTTGTCCAAATTCCAACAAACTTAACACAAAGTAGCTAGATTTGCTACCAACTCTACTCTCAACTCTCACCACTGCTTTGCACTCAACTCTCTCCAATGGCTTGAATTCCCTCAACAACTCCTACTATCACAGTTACAAATCACACACTCTGTAGTATACAGACCATCTACTGCCCAGCCCTCTCCTCTCTGGTATCTTCTTACACCCCTATGTGTACTCTCTGCACCTCCAACCAACTACTCCTGGATATCTACCAATCTAACAGAACTGTTGGTAAACTACTCTATAAATCAACCATAGCCCAAGCTTGGAATAAACTCCCTAGTCACATAAGATATATTCCCCAACCTAATCACTTCAAAAAGGAACTAAAGCTTCAATTACTAAACATTAAGACTTGTTCCTGTCAGGCCCCTACCTAATCCGCTACTCTACTGTATGTTTTTTTCACTCCTCCTACACTGACTTCCTTTTACAAAACCTCCTAATATTTCTCCGTTCAACATTAGTCCTACTCTGAGAATAAATACTTAGGCTTTATTTCTCCACCACATGTACATATGTACATACTGTTTGCTCATCTATAAATACCTCTCTTCTTTGTGAAATTTTTGTCTCTGTCTTGAAAAATCCAATTGAATACATTGTCAATGGAAAAAAAGTTATTTGTTTATCATGTCATTGTACTATACCACTTCCGTATTTCTGAAACTTATGTATTATAATCCTCTATATTGGTACTTGAATATTTATACTGTAATTTGTCTGTATTGGAGCCTTTCTCCTTTGGTCTCCACTGAAAATGGGTTTCTAGCCCAGTTGGACTAACCTGGTTACAAATGTGAAATAAATAAATAAATAAATAAATAAAGATGATCAAAAGGGGAACTCTGCAACTGGAAATAAACCTTTATTTATAAGAGTTTTTTAATTAAAATTGATTGTGCGAGACTAGAAGAAATAGTAAGTTAAGCATATGAAACTTATTTCACTATTCATATGGTGATTAAGTCAGAAGATAATAATATGAAAGAATGTATTAGAGAAGGGAAAACAAATTTTGAAGGGAGAAATTGAAAAGGAAGACTTTTAAAGAAATTGATAGGTGTTGGGAGGATAACTATTAAATACATCTGTTTTATAGAACAGTTGCATATTGGTGGATGGCATTTAAGGAAATGTTAAAAGGAATATATTAGAGTACAGAAAATGTATTAGAATGAAAAAGAAGCTATAAAAAAGTAACAGGTGAATATGAAATATAATTGAGAGACTGAAAAAACAAGAATAAGCAAACAAAGAAATTTATAGGAAAAATACAAAAAAATAAATTAATTTGATATAATAAACAATATTTTACAAGGAAGAGGTGAGGAAGTTTCGCCTTTTTTAGGGAAAATGTGAAAAAAAGGGGGCGGGATAGCATGTATTATGAGGGAAAATGGTATAGAAATGTATGATGTCAAAGTGATTTGGGATGTAATTATGAATATATATTTCAGAAATGTCGAACAATATGTTGGTAGCATTTTGAGTAGTATGAATGTTTGAATGTATTTATGAAGTTGATTGGAGAAGTACCAAAGATTTGTTGCTAACTGTAAAAAAAGGTTAATAGTATTTTGCATAAGGAAAATGTATCTATGATAATGTCTTGTGATGTGAAGAAAACTTACGATAGCGTTGGTCATTAACAGATGTTTTAAACTGTATCTCAATATGGTATTCATAAAATATATAACTGTGATAAAATCTGTGTATTTTAAATCATAGAATAAAACTTTGGTTAACTAACTTTCAGCAAAGAGATACAGATAAAAAGAGGAATTTATCACGGTTGTCCCCAAGTCGGACATTATTTGCAGTAGTTATTAATGCTGTAATAGCCTATTGTAGTATTGCAAACAGGTATAATGATATTGAAGTTCCATTATTTATGGTGTATGTGGATGATCTTGTTATTATTGTTAATGCAAAAGCATGGTTTAGAGAAGGGGTGATTGCAATGGAAGAATACATGGGTAGTGTACATCTTAAGACTGATAAAGGTAAATATAAGGGTTTTGTGGACACTTATGGTTGCTGGAGCTTATGTTTCACAGGAATTAATCTTTTAGGCTTGAAGAAAGATAAAATTAGGGGGCAGTGGGAAGATGTATTTGAAGACATAACAAATAGAATAAATGTCTGGACAAATTTTAATTAATCATTTAAGAAGAAATTTTATTTTACCCTATCTCATATTTTACATTGGTGTACATGGGGAGTGTTTTTTTCTTTTCCAATAAGTTTATAAACATTTACTAGATTTTTCTGTTCTTCCATTTGGGAATCACAACTTAATTCCATAAAAAGATGAGTTTTATTTTGCAAGGTAAACAAAGGGAACTTGGGCAGAAAACCCCTATTGTTTACTTGGCTTCATCACATCTGTTTGGCCTCTCATTAAAATTAATTGTGAAGCAAAGATTATTTTGTGAGAATAATGAGGGAAAGTTATAAGCATATATGGATAGGGAGTAAAATATGGAAAAAAATTACATGAAGAAATAAAGGAGTATAATGAGATTATAAAGAGATGGAATATTGTATGATATGAAAATAAGCGTACTAGAAAGGAATGGTATGAGTATATGCAGGAAAATGTTAATATCGAAAAATGCGGACAGATAAAGAAAAAGGAATTAAAAAGCTATTAAGGAGAGAAGGGAAAAGTTTAAGAAGGATGTAGATGTAGATGGCTTTGTTTTTGTTATGAAATAAGAAGTTAATATGTATGTAATTAGAAGAAGAAGTGTAGTTGCTATGTGTAAGAAAAAGCTCCCCACACTCTTTGCTACAAGTGTTATGGTATCGTTGACATCCACTTGAAATACCACCAATTCAAGAAGATGGGATCTTAGTTGAATGTCTCATCCAAAGGATGACACACTCAGGAGTGCTCCCTCAACCAAGAGTAGGAATATATCCCAAAGGCTTCTGCTCTTCCATTACCATTACCAAAGCCAAGTGTGCTATCTGTTGAGCTACTGACACCTTTGTAATATTAGTTTTGATATTTGCAAAATAAATGTAAAACAGGAGAGGGTCCAGCACCGATCCCCGAGTACGGCAGTAGTTACATTTTAAATTCAGAGAGGGTACCAACAACTTTCACATCTTAGGATCTGCTAAGATGAAATCAGATCTCTATAATAAAACTATACAGATAACTTTCACTTCTTCAGTCACTTGTTAAAAATTGTTTTGCTTATCCACTTTGGAGAAATCAACATATTTAAACATTTTATCATATTGCAAAGTAAATACAGATGAAAACAGTCATATTTATATGTTCTTTGATTACATGATTTATCCAGTTCAGGGTCCAAGATGAAACAGATTAATCACAAGGCTATATTAGAAGTATTGTATGTCTTGGTAGGCCTAATTACAATACAGCTAAGGTAGTGTTTTGGCTACATGTATTTCCAGTTTGGCTTTCTATGTGGGTAAAACCACAAGGAGACTTATGGATAGGATTTATGATCACCTTTACAGTATTTATAAAGGTAAGGATAGAAATGCTTTATTTTGGCATACAGAGAAATGTAAAGATTTTAATAAATTCATTTTTTTTTGTTACAGAATGAAAAAGGTGGTAACTGTGAGAATATATTGGAGATGAAAGAATTATTTTGGCAAATAAGGTCAAATGTATGTTCTGAAGCTGGTATTAATGATTTCCTTTCTGTTTTAAGTGTTTTAAAGGACAGGGCTTTGAGATTGTAATTTATTGCTTTGTTTATATTTATACATTTTTATACATATACTTTATTTTTCTTTTACATTATTAGTATTGTGAGACAGTATTTTAAGAGTGTATTTTGTGATTTTTAATGTGTTGCATCTTTAAACTTTAGTGAGCTCTGATTGGATGATGACATTCTATTTAAGGGGCACATTGCTAACACTTTTTTTCTCTGATGATTAGTGTTGTAATACGAAAGTGCTTAGTGTGTGTTACATTAAATCTTTAAGCTCGGAACTCACTCGGTTGTTTATTTTGCTACAATTGCAGGATGTAGACAGACACCTACATACACTCACAAATAGATGCATGTGCTGCACGCATGCACACACACACACACACACACACACACACACACACACACACACACACACACACACACACACACACACACACACAAGCATGTAGGTGCATACATAACCATGCATTCACTCAGCTTCAGTCTTCATACATACCTGCAGGAAATATGCAGGTATATATTTGAAATGAAATGGGAAGCTAGAATACACAGCAAAACCCCATACAGGCACAGGAAGAATGCGAAGACTCCAAAAAAAAGATGGTACCACAGATGAGACAAATTACTGTGTCAGTGTGCCTCCCACAGAAGTATCAATATTGGTATAAGAAGTTAGTATAAATGATACATTACTTGAATAGGTCTAGATATACTCCCTTAAATGGGAAACATATAAGTAGCCAGCCATTTAAGAATACAGAAATACCATGCAATATAATTTTTAATTAACTGAACAGTTATAGTAGGAAGTTAATATATCTGTATTTCATAAATCACAAAGAATTCAGAACATACAAATGACTAATGATATTATGGCTATTATTCTGTCAAACACAAGCAATTTCATGCCTCAAACATTAAGAACATTGGCAAATTATCTCTCTAGCTGCCTAATGGAAATAGCAAGGTTGTTAGTTTTTAACAAGTTATCACTAAAATGAGAGGTGAGGAGAGGAAAGGAGAAGAGGTGATGGGGTTCTAAAATGGTATAGAAGTGATTGGGTTCTAGGTTTGTATACTACTTGGTATGGCTAGTAAAGTATACCAGTAGGAGTGAAAAAAACAGAACCTGAATGCACAAGGTTATCAAAAGTTCTTGGTGCCAGTCAAGCCCACTGCTTGCTTCAATGGGAGGATGTTGTTATCAATTTTAATACCTTTTCATTAATGTAGGTTGCATTTTTTAAATAAATGTTTTCCTTAGAACTGCATGGAAAACTTTTAACACCTATTTCAAGCATAGTCTTGTTTACTTATCCCCATATTGTTCTTAGTTATCAAAGGCCACTAGCCAGAATACTTGGAATATATTCTTATTTCCTTACGTAATAGTGGCTTTATCATACCTGGGATATTCATGCTTTACAGTTTCACAATTTCAGACATATACATCTACACAAAAAGTGCACCATCTTAAGCTATTAGTAAGTACTTAACTACATCAAGGTACAAAACTTGAACTATTGTAAAGATAACCTAATTCCCTGTCTTTCTCAACATGACATAAAATGAAATAGTCTTATGGTCCACATAGTTCTAATTTCTCCTGTGCACAGGTCATTTTGCTAAAATGTGTGCACAACTTCTTTTATGACTAGTTGCAACATACCTTTGGGTGTTTGTAAGTTTTTGAGTAAATAGCTCCTTGCTTAACATTTTGTGAGCACAGTTTGTTCACACCTCATTCTAAAACCATCCATCATGTTGCCTGACTTGTTACTAAACAGCTTCTGGACCAATAGAATTCAAATTGGCCAGAAAAGCTATCCTACTGTCTGTCTGTGATAATTAATAATGAATGATTTGTTAAAAACAACCCTCATTTTTAATCATACTTCTAAAAAAAGGATGATGCCATGTAAATGAAAGCTAACAATACCAGTCGTCATACATAACCTGCTTAAATGCAGTATCATCTTGATTTACTGACTACTAAATTCACCTGTTAGCATGTGATTGCAGTTATTACAATAGCTAGATAACCATTTTCTGCACTTAAAGAGTAAACATACTGCATTTCCTAATTCATTAATTTACTGAACCAGGTCTGTTTGTCTTATGCATACAAATAAAACCTTTTTTTTCTTTTGTGTCAAACAAAGAGGATATAGCACATGTTAACAGACAACTGTTAAGTGAAACCTGCACTTGTTGCCAACTTCACATTACCACTTAAGTGAACCTGAGTTCAGTGATACACTTTTCTTACACTTGGGAAGCCACAAACAACTGCCATTCATGCTGTAAAATTCTCTTGAAACTGCCAAGCCTATCTTATATGACACAAAACCTCAGTGCAAGTTAAAATTAGTTTAGATGAACCTTACTGGGTGATGCTGACACTCTTTTCTCACCGTTCTCTTAGTTTTGGCATTTCTGATCATGTACGCTAACTTACTAACTTATGGATTCAAAGGTAACCACTAGGCTAGCTGACTTTGTGGCCATTTTAAACCTAGACGGACAAGTTTCTTTGTTTAGGATCAAACCCTGTACCTCTCATATGTGAGGTAAACACCTTAGTCATTATGTCAATATCTCTTAGTTGTTATTATGCAATGAAAGGACACCACACATGCAAAAAAAGGGAACAGTGATCAGTACTCTAGGAATATGCTCATTATAAATCATACATTACTTGCAGGAAATATCCTGGCCATAAAACAAAACAAGACAAACAAAAGATAGTGGGACAAATTAATTTTGTCCACACTGCTATGTTGTAAAGTTAATCTCAATAAGCTATATATTTTAAACCAAAAATGCAAAATTCCACTCTCCCATACACACCAATGTCACAAAGCACAAAAGTACATAAATAAAAAATGAAAAATTACTCTACAGTACATTTAAGAGGGTTCAGACATTTTAGCATAAACAGCTGGATGCATGTCCAGTCATGACTCCCTTAAAAATGGCAGGAAGTGTACAGAATCTGATGTACTGTGCAAGCATCAGTACATGAACCTATGAATATGTAATTAACTACTAAATCATCTCCAGACGCTGAAGTTAAGGAGGGAAGACGGAATGGAAATGAAATTTCATCATATGTTGACATTATTTAAAAAAATATAAGTTTTTTTTTCTCCATTACTGCCATTAGAAAATACAATAGATATTATTGTATTTTCTAATGACAGTATTGGAAAATGTAATAAATAACATTATGTCTAGTCAATGCAGGTTTGTCTATGGCTGGTTTTATAGGTTCATAGGTTCATAGGTTCATACTAGGCTATCTGCCCTAGGGCATTTATAAGCCTAGCCAGAGTGTGTTTGGCTTTCGCCACCCATTTAAATTAATTTTGCTATGCCTTTTTTTGAGGTTAGTATACTGTGCCTCTGTCTAACATTGACACAGAAGTGATAGCCGGGGTAAACCTACGATCTCCCATCCACTAATCAAGATTCCTCTTGAAGAGAGTCAATGAGGGACTCTGCCTAACCTGGACTGGGATTTTATTCCAGAGTGAAGGGAGCCTCTGGGTTATGAATCTGTCCCTCCAGCATGTCCTATTTATTTCAGTGCTGAGGTTCAAGTCTCTCGAGCATGTAGCTCGATGGGATTTGGATTTTCTGAGGTGCAGCATGTCCATTAATTCTGGGTTGAACATGGCTTTATACGTCAGGCACAGATCGCCTCTGAGCAGGCGGTATGCCACTGAGTAGAGCTGGAGTTTCTTTAACCGGGCAGCATATGGCATCTGTTTGAGCCCTTTGATCCTCTTGGTGAGGTACTTTTGGGGTCTTTCCAGTTGCTGCAGGTGTCTGGTAAGGTACATCCCAAAAGGGGCATTGTACTCAATTATGGGCCTGATGAGGCATGAGTAAAGAGGTACGGTGACCTCCCCTGATCTAGATGTGAATCCCTTCATGATTAGGTGGGCTATATAAAATGTTTTTCTAACCACTTTGGCCACGTGGTTGTCAAATGAGAGATTGCTATCAACTTGGGTCCCCAGGTCCCTAATGACTTCTTCTGTACTTAATGGATTACCACCTATGTGGTAATTTGTGGGCACTTTGTTTTTGCCAAAGGGGATGACTATACACTTTTTGGCGTTTAGCTTGAGGCCATGGCTCTGGCACCAGTTGTCTGTTTCTATGAGGCCCTTTTGGAGGATGCTTGTGTCGGCTGGAGAGTTGATTATGGCGCCCAGTTTGCAGTCATCTGCGAACTTGGTCAGCCACAGTCCTTCCGTGTTGGCCTGTACCGAGAAATATATACCGAACAAGAGAGGTCCCAGGACTGAGTCTTGTGGGACGCCACTTGTAACTGGTTTGGAGTCTGACATGGCTCCAGCAATTCTAACCATGTGGGTTCTGTCCTTGAGCCAGTTTGCAACCCATCTAGTGACATAGGGGTTTATATTTAAGCTGGTGAGCTTATCTATAATGCCAGAGTGGGGTATTGTATCAAAGGCTTTTGCGAGGTCCAGGTAGGCTTTATGGACCACCTTCCCATCGTCAATGGCCTTGGTGACTGTTTCAAAGAAATCGACTAGGTTTAAGAGGCAGGATCTGCCCTTAACAAAGCCAAACTGAGTAGGATCCAGTGTCTGTAGGTCCCCAATATCTTTATTTATGAGGTCCATGATGATCCTTTCCATAGCTTTGCAGACCAAGCTAGTCAGGCTTATGGGGCGATAGTTTCCAGGATCCGTTGAGGCACCACCTTTGTGGAGAGGGACCACTGTTGCTGTACGCCACTCTTTGGGTACATATCCTGTACTAAGGCTAAGATTGAACAGTAGTTTTATGTTTGGGTTTAGCTCTTCTTGGAGTTCATGTAGGACGCAGCCCAGGACACCATCTGGTCCCATTGATGCTGTGTTTTTTGCTTTGGAGAGGGCGGCTCTTACCTGAGCATCTGAGATGTCAGGGGGGCAGCACTCTGTTGGGATAGATTTTTGCCCTTTGGGGGGGAGGGGGGAGAAGTTTGCACTGAACCTGTCAGCTAGGATGTTGGCAATGTCTGTGGGCTCGGTGTATTTTTTGTCATTTTGGACTAATTCTGAGCATATCTGGAATTCCCACCCAGGTTCCTAACATAACTAAAGAAAGCCTTGTGATTATCCTTAGTGTCCTGTGCAATTTTTCTCTCGAAGCTGGCCTTAGACGATTTTATGAGTGCCCGTAGTTTTTTGCTAATACTGATCAGAGATGCCTTCCCTTTTTGGGATTTTGCTCTATCATGTAGTAGCTTCCTCCTTCTATTGTATAGTTTGTTTATGGCTGGGGTCCACCAGACAGGACGTCTGCCTTTGGAGGATTGGGTCTTGGTTTTATTTGGGATTGCATGATCCATGCATTCCTGAAGGTGTTCATAGAATGCGTTTATAAAGGATTCTGTGGTCTGGGCCGTATTTTCCACAGACCCGGGGGCTTTGAAGGATTTCGCCTCAGTTTTGAGGCATGTGAAATTTGCTTTAGAGAAGTTTTTCACTGTGGTTTTCTGGGCAGGGGGTGGGGTCGGGATGTGAATATCCAGTGAGATTAGTTTATGGTCTGATCTTACCAGTGAGGGATACACTTCTGGTCTGGGGCATAGTGTCCCCATGTTGGTAATGATCAGGTCCAGTATGTTTTCCCCTCTTGTGGGAGTGGTAACAATTTGTTCCATAGCATTTGAGTTTATAAATTCTAGGAACCTTTGGGCTAGGGTGTTGGAGCTAGAGTAATGCTCCCAGTCTATGTTTGGGTAGTTGAAGTCGCCCAATATAATGGTGTTTGGAGAGACCTTCATATTTTCCAGTATTCTCAGGAAGGCCAAGTGGGGTTCCTGTGTTTGGGAGGGTGGTCTGTAGCAGGCTATAAACTGGAAGGCAGTTTTACCCACAGTTAGTTGCATATGGATAGTCTCTGATGCTTCGTGCTGTGCCACCAACCTGGAGGTGTGGGTATCTGACAAATATTGATACTACCCCTCCTTTTGTGGTTCGGTCCAAGTTTTGGGGCCGAAAAGCATGGTATGAGGTATAACCTGGTAGTGCTGGGGTGCTCTCGGGAGCCTTGAACCAGGTTTCTGTTACTGCACAGATATCGATGTTCTCCATGCTAAGGAGAGTTTCGAGTGCATCTTGAGGTTTAGACTTCTGGCGTTGAGTAGCATTACTCTTAGTTTGTTATCCCTTGTGATACCTATGGAGGTGGGTTTGTCTTTTGAGCCTTGCCTAAAAAAGGCACTATGGGGGTAGCAAGAGCCTTTGCCACTATCCAAAAGCCCAGGGGTGACAGGTGAAAGCCGTCCCTAGCGAAGCATCATGGCATGTCGAGCATGTCATCCCAGGCTGACAGGCATTGGATCCCCTTTGAATGACACCAACACTTAAGCCAATTGTTGAAATTGATCATCTTGTCTTCATATTGTGGCATCATTCTTGGTGAGGGTAAGATGCTACTCAAGGTCAGGGTCATACCGGCCTGGGCTACATGCTCAGAGAGCTCCTCTATGTCTCTTTTCATGTAGTCCAGGGAGGTACATCTCAGGTCATTCACACCAGCATGGACAATGACTGAGTCATATTTGTACTTGCCTTGGAGTGACCTGAGTGCTTGTGTTATGTGGCGGATCCTAGCGCCTGACAGGCAGCTCACCGTGACCCTCTCCTTGTTCAGCCTGGTGAGCGGGACGTCAGTGTGCCTGACATTAGAGTCACCTATTACAAGTGTATCAGGTGTGTTGTTTAGCCTTAAGGGCTGTGACTGTTTGGCACACTGGCTTTGTGAGTTATGTGTTGCACATGTTTTGTTTTGGGGTAGCAGTTGCTTGGGTGTCTGCTTTGGAGGTCTCTGCTGCTTAGGCAGATTTTTATTTAGAGCCTCCGAGTATGTTTTTGTGTGTTTATGTGTTTGGTTTGTTGTCGTGGTAGGTCTATGTGAGACTGAAATTGTAGTGAGTGTGGTTTCCTTCTCCTCCTGACTGGTTATGCCAGTACTGAGTTGAGAGAGCTTAGCCTCCAGTTTGGCTATATGGTTGCATCTCTCACATGTGTTGGAATTTGTTGGGAGGAGGAGAGGGTTGTCTGTGTACATGAGGCAGTTGTAACATTGCCTCAAGATTCCCAGTTTCACCTGCTGGACCGGAGAGGAGATTGACAACTGACCTTTGGACATGCTAGAATAGTATTGGGAATTCCTTTATAATTGAAAAAAAGGGCCAGTGGGGAACAAGGTACTCAAGGGGAGTTTGTGAGGGTGTAGTGCTTTTAATTTTTTTAGAGCTGACTTATATAATTGCTTTAGTGAGCAAGTGCCAGGTAACTTAAATGGAATGTGTTACAGGTAACTTAAATGCAAAAATGACAAACAGTAACTTTCTTACAAGTGAAACAAGTAAATAAGTACAGTAAGCAATGCAGATATCACTAGGGATCCACAGAAGTGCTAAAAGGCCACGTTTTAGGTGGAATTAGCATTTCAGGGAAATAAACAACAAGCATACAAATAAAGCTAGATTCAGCAGGCCTGGATCTAGTCTATGCTACAGCAAACAAGGTGTGCCAATTTCAGTAAGAAACAGTTAGAATATGCAGGCACTATAAGCCTTTAACCAGAAATTCCCTGCTCAGAAGGGCAGAGTCCAGCCTCTCCTCCCACAAGAGTGCAGACCGCAATCCTTCTTAACGTAAAATAACTGGCCTGAAGCCCAAGTGCTTAAACCAGAACTAATACACTTTTAGAATAACAGACACTGAGCTCTCAATCAGCAGTTCCTAACTTAGAAGGATGTAAGCTACCTGTCCTGCCACCACAGTGCAGGCCACAAACCTTCCTAATGTAAAACAACTGGTCTGAAGCCCAAGTGCTTAATCCAAAAGACTTAGAAATCATAGCTACACTTTAATCAAGTTACTACCAGCAGTAATAAATACAACTGAATACTTTAAAGAATGCCTGGATTAGTGCTCAAGTTATACAAACAAAGCTAGATTCAGCAGGTCTGGATCTAGTCTATGCTACAGCAAACGAGTTGTACCAATTTCAGTAAGAAGCAGTTCAAATATGCAGGCACTATAAGCTTTAACCAGAAATTCCCAGCTCAGAAGGACAGAGTCCAGCCTCTCCTCCCACAAGAGTGCAGAACACGAACCCTCTTAATGTAAAATAACTGGCCTCAAGCCCAAGTGCCTAAACCAGAATTAATACACTTTTAGAATAACAGACACTGAGCCCTCAATCAGCAGTTCCCAACTTAGAAGGATGTAAGCTACCTGTTCTGCCACTACAGTGCAGACCACAGTTAACCATCTGAACCTTGTGACCATACTAAAATAACTATCATTAAACCCTACATTACCCACACCTGGAAATCACGTATTACTTTATTATAGGCAATGAGGGTGATCAGAACTAGCCAAGAAGAGTGATGGAAGTTAAGATTTAATGACGTTACAAATATTTCAGTTCTTCATCAGGAAGAAACAAACAAAAACCAAAAGGTTTGTACCATTTCTGATTCTTGGAGGTGAAAGCATGTTTCAGTTAAATATTTTTTTAATAAAACAGCTGCAATGTTATTTTGAAGATAATGCTCCTTGGTCATTCTCTTGTTTTAGACTGGGTTGTAATCTCCGGTTGATTTGGTTTACATCATTTTTGTAGCTTTATCACTGATTGACAATGGTAAAACTAAAATGCTTCATATTTCTGAAGGAGCAAAACAGGTCCATTAAAATACAAACTGTTTAAAAATAGAACATAAAAACATAAAAATTACACTGCCTTTTAAGAGTCCCCCGAATTTTCTAATCTTCCGTGCAGGACTAGCTTATTCCTGCACAGAAGCGGCCGTTTAGGGGCAGGATGGCAGCGTGCCATGCATATTAATGAAGGCGCGCTGTCTGAGCACCTAATCTTACACAGAGCGTGTAAGAGTGCAGGGGCCGTGTCTGAGAGCAGAGTTTTCAGAATATACATGCCCCCACAATGAACAGCAGCAGAATGGCCAAAGGAATGAGCGAGACTGCTCATAGGTGTCCACATATCCCCAGCAACATCCCCCCACGTGTACAACAGCAATAGTAAATACAAATCAAATAAACAAACCTTTTTGTTTATTATTAATCCGATTAAAGCTAACCATAGGTGTGTGGGTTTGCCCATTGCTTAGCTATGGTTAATGCAGCTTAAATGGCTGAAAAGGATAACAAGGAAGATATATGCAAATGAAGCAGTATAGCAATAGTGTAGTGGGCAGAGCATGCACCTTATGAGATGGCATTCCCAGTTCGAGTCCCACTACAGCACATTCCATTTTCCATGGCAAATCACATTATGACCAATATTTTAGTTGAATAACCTACTAAATAACATATATTTGTGAACTGGAGTACTGCATTGAATGCAGATGTGTGGTGTCAGTGTCATAATGTTGCAAAGTCTACAGATAAGCACATGTGCCCCATACAGTATAGGTACGCAGGAATCATGGATACAAATGGAAGGTAAAATGTGTAATGAAAGACAACTCCATACAGCTTCCAAATCCCCCAACTTCCCAAGAACCATTAGATATTACGGTCTAAATCAGTGCAATTGTAAGTGGAAGTAAGCACTAGTAAGCAAGTGTAAGCAGTAGTAAGCATATTTAAGCACTAGTAAGCGAGTTTAAGCCCATTTGAGCCGGGGTAAGCAATGCACACATAGGTTAAGCAATATTGAAGCTAACTCTCTGTAAGCATATTTAACAGAAGGTTAACATTGCTTACCCTCACGCAAACCCATGCAAACCCGCTTACAACTGCTCAAAAGTGCCTTAATCACTCTGTATCCAGTGGCCTGTGTTCTGCCCAGCAATAAAATAAACAGCCTTGCAGGTCTTCAACCCAGGACCCTATACACTATAGTCACAGTAGTTAACCACCAAGCCATCACAACAGTACAGAAGAATGAGGTATCAGCAAACAAGTCCTCACTATAGTAAAATCAAACTGAAACTGTGAAAGGAATCAGTATACAGTCATATGTCATATGTTCTATAACATACTACATAACATAAATATGTGAACTGGAGAACAGCAGTAAGCCCAGATGTTAGGTGTAATTGTAATAGAGTGTTGAAGTCCTCAATAAAACACAAGGACCCCATACAGTGTACGTACACATGAATCATGGATACCAGGCATATATATATATATATATATATATATATATATATATATATATATATATGATGAAACGAATAATAAATCAATGCCAAAAAGCAAATATAATGCAAAGTCTAATGTAAGCAATGCTAAGCATTGCACAGGCCAGCTTAGGCGGTGTAAGCAATGTGTTAGGCCAGCTAACTCAATGTGCCCAGTGGTATACCCCTTTAAATAATGCCAACCCTAGGCAAGCAGGTTTTCCCATAGCCTAGCCTTTTTAAAACCGGCCAGTCACAGAAAAGTGCAGGAAATCAGCCCTACTTAAACCCAACAGGCTGGAATACATCTTATAACTGGTTGTAGCTTTCCCTTGCAGGCACAATGGAAGAAAGGGGAGAAGGTGTGCACTTCCGGGTGCAGCGCTGGTGCAACCAGGAGTCCAGAGTCATGGCAGAACTCCTTGTCAAAGACCATGAGCAGAGACTGCTGCAGGGCCAGTACCAGGGTACCCAATATAAGGTCGAAGCCTAAACCGCCTTGCTCATGACCTCACCAGTGCCACTGGCATACCCCGAACTGGTGAGCAAGTCAGGCATTACTATGCTGACCTGAAGCGGTGTAAGGGGGACCTCTTGGAGCAGAGGATCCAAGAGGCTAGAATGGCAGGGGCTGTCCCATCTGTGTGTAAGTATCACTCCACTATGTGTGTAATAATTGCCAGCTCATGTATATCATGGATAGGTATGGCTAAATATTCCTCTTATGTCCTCCACAGCTGCAAGCAAGTGGGCCGCGAACCAGGAGGCCCATGGAAATCGCCTGGAGAGGTTGCGACGCAAGGCATGTCAGTAATACTCTTGCATGTACTGTCATAGGAAATAAATCTAAAAGTACTAGTAAATTAATTGCCTGTATATATCCTGTATTGTTTAAGAAGAGTACTGCATACACCAGAGAATATGGCAGGAAGAGTCTCATATAGTTTGTATGTAAATAAAAGTGTAATAGCCTGACAATAAAGGTCTAACTGCTGGACTGCATGTATATACTCTAGTATCATATGGTAATGAAGATTTGCAATCACGTAATAGTACTGTTGTATTAAGCACTTTTACCCACACTGTGAACCATAAATAGAATGTGTAGGAATGCCTGTATATGACTGGTGTAATCTCCAGAGGCCATTTAGTACAACTGAGACACAGACAGAAAACTGTGAAAAGGCAGACAACAAAATCCGAATAGCACATGCAACTGAGACATGAACTGTCATATTTTTAGCACACACAAGTGGCCCATATCTGTTGCCTGTCAACCTGTCCCCCTGGGAAATCAGTGGAATGATCCCAGACATATAGGCAGCAAACAGGAAATACAACTGATTGACACACATCTATGAGAACAAAGCTGGCACACTTGCAACTCCTCAAAACCTTATGAGTAAGAAGCCACATATGTCCCATTTACACCCCATGTTGTCAAGCTGTGGCCAGAGTGTGTACAGTAACAGAGTGAGATGCATGTGCATAATAGTAATGTGGAATCTGGTACTGTGTGCGGCAACATTTAGGTAGTGCTAACAAACATTTCACCCACAGGTCTGTCAGATACCAACACTGTGCCAAGAAATAAGAATGATACCCTATACTGGTATTGTTTACTTTGGTATGGTATGGCATTGTGACTGATGCAGTTGCTCTGAATAATAAGGTATTACTCATCACTGTCGCCCACACTGTCCCATAAAATGTAACTGTACAAGGTCAGAATGCAAAATCACTGGAGAATTATAAGACAGAAAGCAGATAGGAGATATACAGTAATATGTATATAGCACACGCAACTCTGATGGATAGTGTTTAAGTTGTAGCAGACAGCCATGGTCTGAATCCTGGGAGTGGAAGAAGGCTGCATACAGAATCATACCCTACAATTATACAGATAAGACCAGAATGTCCAGTATATGAGCCCATATCTGCTGCCTGTCACCCTGCCCCCCAGGGAATTCTGTGGGATGATCCCAGATGTTTAGGCAGCAAACAGGGAATACAACTGATTGTCACATCTATGAGAACAAACCTGTCACTCTAGCAACTCCCAAAACTCTTATGAGAGTAATAAGCCAAGTATGTCCTATCTACACCCCCATGTTGTCAAGCTGTGATCAGAGTGTGTACAGTAACAGAGTGAGATGTATATGCATAATACTAATGTGTAATCTGCTACTTTGTGTGGCAACATTCAAGTAGTGCTAAGCAGGCCCTGGGGCAAGGGAAGGGTTTTGACCCCCTCAGATATTGCTCTTAGTTAAAGAAATGATCTGGAAGGGGGAATATGTAAATATTTTGAATTAATTGATGTGGATGGGGTTTCAACATTTGATGTAATCAGAAACTGCAAGCAGTAAAGACTTTTTGTAGCTTTAACAGCCTTATGGCCATAGGAGGATAGGTAGACTGTGGCCAAGGACATGGGCCAGCTATGTCTTAGGCTTAATTTATTACATGGTGGTTAGTTTACAGAAGGATACTACCTTGGCATTACTGCTCTTGGCATTTTCTTCATGATCTGCATGGTACAGCATCTGTGGGTGGGAAATGCCTGGTTGCTGTACAATCAAAGGTTTTGAAAACGAAAGGCAGTGGATCAGTCACTGCATTGGGATGTGAGACATCTTGATATTTGGCTCACCACTATGGTAGATAGCCTTGGCGCTGTTAGCATGGGGGTTAAGGGGGTTGGGGCTTGGGTATGCTGGGCTTTAATGTGGGGTGTTGCTCATGGGCAACAAGTAGGTTTTTGCACATGTATTAGAATTGTGTGGGTATGCATCCAGCAGTGCATGTGGCAGATTGGAAGGCACACTGGATAATTTGAGTTCTCAGCAGTCTGAATCAGGTGGATTACCTTCATAATTTCATCTATTTCAGGACAGATAGGGCATGGGAATTTTGGGGGCAGAGAAGGGGCATGTCCTTTCATAGGTCTAAGGGAAGACTGGTGGATACATTTTCCCATTTGTTTGTTTGTGTCTTTCGGCTTTTCCCGGTTAGGGGTCGCCACAGCGGAACTCCAGTCTGCTAATGAGTGGCAGTAGATTTTTACGTGCTGGCTTGCCGGGCCTAATGCACAACCTTCAACGAAGGAACGCCCATTCACGCATGAAGCCACACAGAAGATGCTCTAACTGAGAATCGAACGGGCAACGTCTAACTGTGAGGCGACAACGCTACCGCAGCACCAGTGTACAGATATTGTCAGCTGCTCATGCAATTTCCTGATTCAGCAATTTCAGTCGAATTAATAAACAGTTTTTTGAGGGATTTTCTATTAAATCAGGGGTGGGAAGAGAGTGGTCAACTTGCGCTCCTTGCAGGGGTAGAAAGAGATTTTGGAAGGCTTGTTGGAGAAAGAATGGCAGGCGGGTAGCTTATTGGGTCCATGATATTCTTCTCTTTAATAGTTTTACGTTTTTTCCAGTGGGGTTGGTTCCTAGGAAGTTGGCAGGGAATTTCATTTGATTCACCACTGTTTTATCCTGAGGGGAATTTGGTGTATGTTTTTAGTTCGGGAGATGATACAAAGTCAGTTATACATATTTGGATGATGCAATACAGGCCATTTGGGAGTTTATGGACCAAAGGTTAGTGAAGGTAGATATTAAATTTATTTTTCATTTATTATTGGTTTGAGAGGAAGACTGGCCATTGGTGGTCAGGGTAGTTGGGTTTAGGTTTTACCTTGACAAGGCTATGCTGATGGGATGCTCAGTGGCCTGTGCTATTTTGAGAGGCTTAGCAGTGTGCTCCATTGGATTAGGCAGCAGCAGGTGAACTGCTAGGAGACAGTACATTATCTGGATGACTTCTTAAGAGTAGGTGACAGGTTTGACAGATTTAATGGGTTTGACATTGGAAGGTATGTGGGTGTTTTAGGGATGTGTGAGGTATGAAAGAAAAGATTCATTGGGGAAATCCAAGGACATGGTGTGGGTTAAGGATGTCATGGAGCTGTTTGGACTCCTGAAGTTTGCATGTCAGGCAGTTCAATCGGTCATTCTTTTTGTGGGTTTATGGCATTTTTGTCCAATGGGGAGAAAAGCAAACATCATTGCGTGAGAGTTAATAAGTTGGTGCATGCTGATGTAACATTGTGGTTGCTTTTTGGAGCAGTGTAATAGTATGGCCTTTAGGTAGGCAGACTGGGTTGTTCAATGGGATTTGTAATTGTTTTCAGATGTGGCAGGAAGTATTAGGATGGGGGTATATTTCAGGGGGGGTGGTTTATGGCTCGCTGCTGGTAGGATGGTAGGATGATTGGAGGAGGGATGTTGACTGTAGTTAATTCCAATTTGGCTGGCAACAGAAGTCTAGCAGGTGAAGTTGCAGGGGAAAGGGTTGTTTTCATTCTGACAATAAGGCAGTGGCATGAGCCCCTGGTGTTGCTAGATGAGGTGTCAGGTTGAGTTGGAAGGATCAGGTGCTTGGTACAGGAATCTTGGCAGCTTTTAAAGGGAAGGTGTATGATAGGCATTGCAATACTTTGTTAAATTTGTCTTGCAGCTGCCTGAGGAGGAAGGAGTTTGTTGGGAATGATTGTGGTTGTGATATTTGGTTCAGGCTTGGGTAAGGTAAGTCAGTTAAAATGGTGAAGGAGGATTTAGTTGGAATTAGTATAGTGGCAGGGTAAAGCGACTTTATTAAATCTTGGAGTGTGGTTCATATGTTAAAGGGTTGTGGTAGGGTTGATAGTATGAAGACTGGCAGATGATGACTATTGACTAGACAGATTTTGAAGGTTTTGTTGTAGGGATCAATGTTGGTAAATGGAGACTCATTGGACTATACTTGTGTGACGTTCACTTTATGGACATATTATGGAGCTCTTAGGGTGTCAGAGTTGTTTTGGTCACAAGTTTGCCAGGATGTTTCCATGTATTTTGCTTCTGTACATATTTGGTTGTGTAGATCTAATGCAGATTAGATGGGAAGGGCAGGCAGATAGTATTGGGAAAGGACAGGTTTGATTGGTTCACTCCAGCAAGTTGGGCTAAGAGGTTTCTGTGGTCCTCAAGACTTTGTTTTGATAGGTAGGGGGCAAGATGATGATGTGTAATTAGTTTGTATATATGATGAGGAGATCTTTTCAGAAAGAGAGGTTTCCAATCTTTCCTTGCTGATTGGAAAGGTATCAGATTTAGCAAGGGAAAGCAGATTAACTGAAGTTATTAAGATGGTGGGTTGATGGTCCTCAGATGCTTTTTGTCTTATATTAGATAATTGGGTATGGTGGCTGGGTTATTATTAAATTAATTTTCTAGGAAGGGAAATCTAATTTTGGTCATGTTATATCCATTGAGAGGCAAAAGGGGGATGCAGTTAGGCTGGATGGCACACACTTAGGTTAGAATTTGGCTGGTGGCATTGGGCTTCATAGAGTCCTGGTGGTACATTTGGCAGGTAACGATCAGGCCATAATTCCAAAGCTACAGTTGGTAGTTAGGATAAGGAAGACCAGATTATTTTAAAGAGGTTATACCCACAGATGTGTATTTTGCAGCTGGAGGTAGTACCATGGTTATTTTGGCTTTGGAGAGGGTCATTGTTTTTTTTGTTTTTTTTATTTTAGGCTAGTTAGGCAACTGGATGCTTTGGGTATTTATGTGATAAAGCATTGGGATGTGGATGGTAGGAATTCAGTTTGGTTCAGAGAGGAGAGAGTACACCTGAATAATTTTTGGTTTGTACCTTTGTACATTTAGGTTTGTTTCTGAGGGTTTGAAGGGTTTGAAGTGAATGAGGGGGAACAGCTTGTGTCTGGCTGGTTGGAGGAGAAGAGAGACAGGTTTGTACCTCTTCTGCTCCCCCTCTGGTGCTGGATGTTTAAGTCGATGAGTTGGGGAATGAAAAGTGAGCCATGGGGCATGGCTTGATAGTAAAAGTAAGTGACTTGAGGTGAGGACACTATTTATTTATTTACATTTTCTGACCGGGAGTGTCCGACTGGATGCAGGTCCATTTTCAGTGAAGGCCTGGGGAGAAAAGCTCCACAGTAAAAATAAAGAGACAGTAGTTACGTTGGATTACATAGAGATTAACAATTAAACATAGAAATTAATTACAAACATATTTACAGATGAAGAACATAGCACATCAGGAGACAACTAGAATCTTTATCTGAGAAGTACATAACAGACATTAACAAATGTTACAATAAGAAGTTCCTGCTGTATAATAAGTACTAGGCTTATGAGCATCTGAGCTTGTTATAATCAGGGTAGTCAGTGGGGTGGAAAGAATGGTAGTGCTTGGATGGGGTGGGTGATATTAGAGTGGGAGTTGCAAGGGCATAGCCAGCATGTTTTTAAGTGCACTTTTAGTAATGTTTTGAACTGGGTGCATGATGGTACGGAGGTAATTGTGGGTGGGAGGGAGTTCCATAATTGGGCTATGGCACAAGAGAATAGTGCTTCACCAGCAGAGTTATTGGCTTTAGTGATCTGCAAGTGATTTTTGTTGCTGGATCTTAGTGGTCTGGTGGTGCGATATGGTTGGAGTAGATTCTGGAGGGATGGAACATTTAGTGGATGGTTTACTAGTTTGTGGGTGAGTGATAGTTGATACCATTGAAGGAGGTGAGGGAGTTCAAGCCAGCCCAGTTCAGCAAGTGAGAGACAATGGTGACTATGGTAGGATGCCCCTGTGGCGAATTCTGCGATTTTGTTGTAGCAGGTCTCTAGCATGTTTAGATCACATTGCCTTAGGTTGGTATATATTGGAGAGGCATAAAGTAGGGTGGAGATAAAGTGGGAATTTGCTATTGAAATCTTTGCTGCTTTGGTGAGAATTTGTTTATTTCTGTATAACGCTCCTAGTTTTTTGTGGACTTTTTTATGGTCATGGATATGTGAATGTCAAATTTTAGTTTATTGTCTATTTCCACTCCTAGCAATTTGGTGTGTTCAGTTGGGTATATAGTGGTGTTGTCTTTTGCTGTGATATTAAAGTGAGAGTTGTTTTAAGTATGTTTGGTGGGTTGGAAGATGTGTAGTTTAGTTTTGTTTGGGTTGAGTATTAATTGGGCATCAGATAACCAAGCTTCAACAGAGGAATAGGCTTCCTGTGTGACTTTTTGCAGGTTGGGTAGGGACTGGGCTGATCAGATGATGGTTGAGTCATCTGCGTATTGTATGAGTATGTCATGTTTGGTGGCAGAGGCTAGATTATTGGTGAAAACAGGGAAGAGTAGGGGTCCAAGGATGGATCCTTGGGGAACCCTTATGGAAACAGGTAGTTGGGGAGATATGTCATTCTGCCATACAACGGATTGTTGGCGGTCAGACAGGTAACTCTGAAACCAGTTGGTGACTGATTGAGAGAAGGATAGGTTACTGAGGACAGAGATGAGTTGTTTGTAAGGGACCATGTCAAATGCTTTAGATAGGTCTAGGGAAGTAGCAGAGGAGAGACAGCCATTGCTTTTATGCTGAAGGATAGTGGTGGTGCTATGGTTTGGTCAGAAACCATGCTGAGTATTGGAAAGGAGGTTGTTAGTAAGGCGGTAGTTTGAGACCTGAGAATGTATGCATCTCTCTAGTATTTTGGAGAGTGGAGAGAGAATAGCTATGGGGCGGTAATTTGTTAGTTCTGTGGAGGGGCCGCCTTTGTGGAGGGGAATTATATGTGATACTTTCCACAATGTGGGAATGTTCCTTTCTGACAGAGATCGGTTAATCAAGATGGATACTGGGTAGGCCAGAGCATCAGCTGCGATTTGTAGGTATTCACCTGGGAGGTTGTCTGCTGCTAATTTGGAGGGCTTAAGTTTAGTTAAGAGTTTTTTTTATGTTGGAGGTAGGTACAGGAGAAAAAGAGAAGGCAGTGGAGAGATTACTAGCCGAAGGTGTGGGTTGGAGGGGAGGGGGATTGTGTTGTTTAGCTAGTGATAGTATGGTTTGTGTGGTGTGTGTTGAATGAGGTAGCAATATTTTTGGAGGAGTGAGGGATGTTAGGAGGAAGGGTACTGACTTTACCTGGGTAGAGGATGGAGTTTATGAAGGACCAGAATTGTTTGGGGCTGTGATGGGAGGAGTCTAGGCCAGACTGGTAGTATTGGAATTTGTCATGTTTTATTAGCTTTTTAACTCTATTGTGTAGTTTTAGGAATTTCTGTCTAGCTGAGGGGGTTTTGGTTTTGCGCCAGTGCTCCCAGGCTTTATCCCTGTTTTTCATTTCTGACTTAGTGGCTTTCTGTAGCCATGGGGAGGGTTGTGCTTTTGTTCTGGAAAGTCTTATGGGGGCATGGTAATTAAGGATGCTCAGGAAGGTAGTATTAAAACATTCAACTGCGTCATCAAGACTGAAGTACTTTAGGGGATGCCAGTTACATTCTTTGAGGGATGAGATAAATGTGAGTGGGTTAAAGTTTAGTTTTTTATGTATATGATGGTAGATGACAGGTTTAGCTTGGTATAGGTATTTTTTGAGTAAGAATGTTGGGGAGTGACCACTGAGGCTATCTGATAAGCAGACTGTTATATATGACTGGGGGCTCTTACCGACTAGTATCCAGTCCAGGGTAGTGTGCTTGCTGGAGTTTTTATTTATCCTGGTTGATAAGTAAAAGTGAGTGAGTGGAGGTGAGTGTCACAAAAGGAGGTACTGCCAGGACAGCTAACTGGAATTATGTAAATAATTATATGTCCTTTGTGAATGTCAACATGATTTATAATGAAGTGTGACAAAGAGAGATACTGCCAACACAGCTATCTGGAATTTTGTAAATAATTATATGTCATTTGTTAATATGAACATGATTTGTGTAAGATACTTGTGTTACAAATGTATTAGAACTGTATGTCATGTGTATATCAAACTGCTGGTACAGAAGTGTGTGTTGAAAAGGTTTTTGCAAAGTACTTAAAATGTAACCACAGCATGCCCTACTGGAATAGAATAGAAATGTGCATCCACTATTGTAACTGTTTAAATGTATATATTTCAACAGTGGAAACTAGGATACAAAAGGTTAACTTCAGAAAAATAGCCAGAATTAAATTACTTTATGGCCATGCAATAAAAAGATGTTCCCCCGGATTCTCTATGCCTTGCATGACGTGCAAGATCAGTGCAGGGGCTCTAGCAGGCAAAATGTCTGCCATGTGATCCAGGAACAGCCTGCAGGGGCATGCACAAGCGTTCCTGCACTAATCCTGCATCCTCAGTATACACCACTCATGCTTTGTACACACAGTGGATAGGAATACAAATATATACGTAAGGACAATACACTTTAATAAGCCAAAGGTAGACGTACATAGATGTGTGGAAGAGGGTGACTGTGACAAGCAGACATCCAGGCTTGTCCCACCCAGCACACAGGCAAAGGGCCACAACCACATGAGGTTCAGATGTCACTCACTGCAGATACTAGCCACTGGTATCTGTCAGCATTACAGACAATGTGGTGCAGGTACCAGCTGTGCAACATGACTGTACAAGGAAGTAATCTTCTAGCAGCTGTAAACATGTACCTGTGAAATATGACCCTGTGTGTGCCTGCATGTGGTGTGTGAATCTCTAGATGAATGGGTTATGGCCCATGCACACACACTGCCCTCCCCATAGCTCTACTATGACAAGCCTGCTGAGGCCATCCACTGTGAAATACACCTTTGGGAGAATTGTAGCCCAGTAATCTCCATGGCATGTCCCATAACTGTATACTGCTGTAGTGTGATAAATTATTTAAGTAGGAGATCCAATCCCAGACATGGCAAGTGTGTGTATCTGTCTGTGTAGAGAGCAATGCTTTTAAGGGTAGTCACACTCCCTACAATTGAAATGCTCTACTTTGGCAAGGCTGCTGATGTGATCCACCTAGAAATATATCTCTGGGAAGGCTGTAGCCCAGTAATCTCCATAGCATGTGCCATCACTGCGTACTGCTTTAGTGTGATAGAATAGTTAGTTATGAGTTTTAATCCCAGACTTGGCAAGTGTGTATGTCTGTCTGTGTAGAGAGCAATGCTTTTTAGGGTAGTCACACTCCCTACAATTCAAATGTTCTACTTTGGCAAGGCTGCTGATGTCATTCACCTAGAAATACAGCAATGGGGAGGTTGTATCCCAGTAATCTCCATAGCACATCCTATATCTGCGTACTGCTGTAGTGTGATAAATTAGTTAGGTAGGAGTTCTAATCCCAGACTTGGAAAGTGTGTGTGTGTGTGTGTGTGTGTGTGTGTGTGTGTGTGTGTGTGTGTGTGTGTGTGTGTGTGTGTGTGTGTGTGTGTGTGTGTGTGTGTGTGTGTGTGTGTGTGTGTGTGTGTGTGTGTGTGTGTGTGTGTGTGTGTGTGTGTGTGTGTGTGTGTGTGTGTGTGTGTGTGTGTGTGTGTGTGTGTGTGTGTGTGTGTGTGTGTGTGTGTGTGTGTGTGTGTGTGTGTGTGTGTGTGTGTGTGTGTGTGTGTGTGTGTGTGTGTGTGTGTCTGTGTAGAAAGCAATTCTTTTTAGGACAGTCACACTCCCTACAATTCAAATGCTCTACTTTGGGAAGGCTGCTGATGTCATCCACCTAGAAATACACCTCTGGGAAGGTTGTAGCCCAGTAATCTCCATAGAGTGTCCTATAACTGCATACTGCTGTAGTATGATAAAATAGGTAGGAGTTCTAATCCCAGACTTGGCAATTGTGGGTGTGTTTGTGTGTGTGTCTGTCTGTGTAGAGAGCAATGCTTTTTAGGGTAGTCACACTCCATACAATTCGAATGCTCTACTTTGGTAAGGCTGCTGATGTCATCCACCTAGAATACACCTCTGGGAAGAATGTAGCCCAGTAATCTCCGTAGCACTTGCCATAACTGCATACTGCTATAGTGTGATATAGAACTCTGGTAGGGTTCTATTCCCACCCATGGCAGTTCTGGATGTTTTGCATGTGTTTCAATGTCTGTGTAGGGAGAAATGCATTTTATTCTAGTCACACTCAGCACATTTCAAATGCCCTACTTTGGCAATCCTGCTGATGTCATTCACTGTGAAATACACCTTTGGAGAAAGAGTTCTCTAGTAATCCCCGTGGTGCATCCTATAACAGCTTCATGCTGTAGTGTGATATAGACCTATGTTAGGGGTTCTATACCCACACATGTCGGTTGTGGACATTTTGCATGTGTTTCAATGTCTGTGTAGGGAGAAATGCATTATAGCCTAGCCACACTCACTACAATTCGAATGTCCTACTTTGGCAATCCTGCTGATGTCATCCAATGTGAAATACACCTTTGAGGAAGGAGTTCTCCAGTAATCCCTGTGGTGCGTCCTATAACAGCTTCATGCTGTAGTGTGATATCGACCTCTGTAAGGGGTTCTATACTGACGCATGTTGGTTGTGGATGTGTTGTGTGTGTCAATGTCTGTGTAGTGAGCAGTGCATTTTAGCCTAGCCACAATCACTACAATTCAAATGCCCTACTTTGGCAATCCTGCTGATGTCATCCAATGTGAAATATACCTTTGGGGAAGGAGTACTCCAGTAATCTCTATGGTGCATACTGTAACTGCATAGTGCTGTAGTGTAATAAACTAGTTAGGTAGGAGTTCTAATCCCAGACATGACAGGTGTGTGTGTATCTGTACTTGTAACTCGTATCCTGTATTGAGGTGGTTGTGAGTGTGTAACAACTGGGTCCAATGTGGAGTGGGTTTTGCAAATTTCTTAAATGGTGGCCCTAGTATATATCACAAAGTCTACCATGCAGGGATAACAGATGTGAAATAGCCGAGAGGCTAGGGTGCAAATCCGTACCCATACATGTGACATCAAGGCCAGGCAAATAAAGTTAGCAACCCCAGTATTACCCAGAGAACACTCTCAACCCATGTTTCATACACACACACACACTCACACACACACACACACACACACACACACACACACACACACACACACACACACACACACACACTTGCCTAGGCAACAGACACTATGTTGGTAGTACACTGCATATTGCCCACTGATAGTAACTATGGAGTGATTGCAATGGCCTACAGAGGACATGGCACCCTGTCCATCTGTCCAATAGGCACATATATGCAGACAGTGCACTTCCCCATGTTCCCCACTGGACATCTGCAACACCTGTGGTGCCATCAAATGTGATCCACAAAGGACATACCATGTCTGAAAACATGCCCTCTATGGGCAGATGCCATTGACACCAGGGAATGCCGTTAGCATGCTATCAATGCAAGTGCAGTGTAAACCTGCTGTCCTTTACCTGTTCCTGCCACATGAGGCCAGGACTGGCACATCTGATGCTAATCTGTGGGCACAACATGGGCCAGACACCCCAAGTACAGTTCCACATGTCACTGTACATGCATGTGGGAGGAGTGCACATCACAGACACTGTCCATGTCATGGACTAAGGAACACATAAATGGCAAGCAATGCACAGCATTGGCTACACGCAATAGTCACCCAGGTGACTGAATGGTTCATAAGTTTATAGGTAGGTACTAGGCTATTGGCCCAAGGGGCAACGTAAGCCTAGCCAACCAGCTTTCCTGGCTTACACCACCCAAGAAAGTTATTTTCCTGTGCCACTGTCGAGCAGAGACACAGAAGTGATCCCCAGGGTGCATTTCCTATTTCCCATCTACTCATCAAGATTTTTCTTGAAGAGTGCTAATGAGGAACTTTGCTTGACATAGATGGGTAGCCTGTTCCAGAGTATGGGAAGTCGCTGGGACAGGAATCTATCCCTTCAGCATGTTCTGTTTATTGCGGTGACAAGGTTTAAGTCCCTAGAGCATGGGATTTCTTTAGGTGTAGCATGTAGAACAGCTCTGGGTTTGACATAGCTTTATATGTTAGGCAGAGATCACCTTGGAGTAGGCAATATGCTATGGAGTAAAGCTGGAATTTTTTGAGGCGGTCAGTGTAGGGCATTTGTTTGAGGCCAGTAATCCTCTTTCTGAGGTACTTCTGTGGCCTTTACAGCTGCTGCAGATGTCTTGTGAGGTACATTCCAAAATGGGGCATTGTACTCTATTATGGGTCAAATGAGTGTCAAGTAGAGGGGAACAATGACCTCTTTTTTTCCTGGATGAGAACCCTTTTATGATGAGGTGTGCCATGTAGAAGGACTTCCTGACTGCTGTGGTGATGTGACTATCAAAGGAGAGACTACGGTCCACCTGGGTTCCAAGGTCTCTTATCATACATTCGGTGTTAACTAGATTGCTGCCTATGTGGTAGTTCATGGGTACAGAGTTTTTACCAAAGGGGATGACACTGCACTTTTTGGCATTGAGCTTGAGGCCATGGCACTGACACCAGGCATCTGTCTCAGCGAGGCCCTTCTGTAGGATGTCTACATCATTTGGGAACTTGACTATGGCTCCTAGTTTGCATCCATCTGCAAACTTCATTAGCCAGAGGCCTTCTGTGTTAGCCTGTACTTCAGAGAAGTAGATAAACAGGAGAGGTCCCAGGACGGAACCCTGTGGTACTCCACTTGTCACTGCTTTGAGGTCAGATTTGGAGTGTGCAACTTTTACAGTGTGGGTTCTGTCAGTGAGCCATTTGGCAACCCATCTTGTGATGTAGGGATTTATACCTAGTTTAGTGAGTTTAGCTATAATTCCAAAATGGGGGATGGTGTCGAAAACCTTGGCGAGGTCAAGATAGGCTGTGTGAACCACCTTACCCTCATCTACAGCTTTGGTGACTGCCTCAAAGAAGTCAATCAGGTTCAGGAGGCATGATCTGCCTTTCACAAACCTGAACTGGGTGGGATCCAGAGTTTGGAGGTTACCAATGTCTTTGTTTATGAGTTCCATGATGATATGTTCCATGGCCTTGCAGACCAGGCTCATCAGGCTAATAGGTCGATAGTTCCTGGGATCAGTGGTGGCTCCCCCTTTGTGGAGTGAGATAACTGTTGCTGTACGCCATTCAGTGGGCACAAAGCCTGATGCGAAGCTATTATTGAACATGGTGCTTAAGTGGGGAGCTAGTTCGTGGTGAATATAATACCCACCTGTGTGGGCAAATCCAGAAACTACACCCCTGAGCCACAATTCAGACCACTGCCATGTTGCCTTATGCCAAGGTATACCCATCACCTAGCCTTGTATAGCCATCTGGCACAGTTGACTATCACACACCCGTGAAGCAATGTACCCATGCATGTCAGTAGTGTGTGTGTGTGTGTGTGTGTGTGTGTGTGTGTGTGTGTGTGTGTGTGTGTGTGTGTGTGTGTGTGTGTGTGTGTTGTATGATGTGCATGATCACATTCACACTCATTACAACCCCCATTGGCATACTGAAGCATGCTGTCTGATGCCAGACACCTCCCCATACCCTTTGCCCATGTAACCTCTGTATGACCCCTGTGGTGCATGTGATATCTTCTCAGTAATGTGTTGTGGCAATCTCACTAGTGTTGAGTTGTATTGCTGGCTCTGCCAAATGTGTCACTGTAAGTGCATCCCTGTGATAGAGTGGCTGTGTTGACACTGGCACCTGTTCATGCGAACAGGCACGTGTACTACACCTACCGCATAGCTACCATATCCCTGTTGCAGATGTCACTTACCATCACATATACGTTCTGGGGGCTTTCAACATGTAACCTATGTGGTGCATCCAATAACTCCATGGAAATGTGATAGGACTACATAGTTGTCAGGGGGTTTGATACCCTGTGCTGGTGGGTGTGTGACACAAACATGCTTAGGTTTTAGGTTTTACTCTACCACCCATCCCTGACTTGACTTTGCCTCTGTCTGCCTCTCTCACTCCCTCTCTGCTAGATGTGGAGACCTACACCTGCTTTGCTTAGGCAGCAGTATGTGTATTTTAAGCGATGCTTATGATCAGCTGATGGCCTCTGCATGAATTGCAGCCCTCCTCTAGCTGATTGCATGTGGAATACCTGTGGTAACATTCCCATAGCTAATTGCATGGAAACACACGCCAATATCTAGGAACATCATGTTGGCGTTGTGCCTTTTCAGTCACTGTGAGCAAGAACTTGATCTGTTGCTTGGCAAACAGCATCTCAGATGGATTGGGGATTTACCTCTAACAGCATACACTGTGGAAACAGGGTAACACACAGTAGGGGGATGTGCCCGACCTGACTATAGACTGTAAGTGCTACTATACTGCATTTGGAGTAATGTTTGTTTAACAGGGTATGTGTGGATGTGGCTGTCCTACATGTTTTAGTACCTGCCATGTCAGTGCTATATTTATGAGGAAACCCCATATGTAGGGTCATCTGCAGACTCGGCAGTGTGTGGTGCCTTTGGTTTCATGTGTTACCCACAGAGCATCTGTCTGTGAACTGCAGAAGGTAGTGTGAGGATTGCAGTCTGTAGATGGTGAAAGCTGTGACAGTTACTGACTTCATATCCCTCATAGGACATATGTTGCAACAAACC
>NC_056726.1:1954513643-1954528643 GCF_019279795.1 Protopterus annectens
AGCCTTAGTTTGGACAGTGATATGGCTGTCATCATCATTACACATGTACCGGTTTTACCTGTAGTATACACCTCTTACCTGGTATACCTGTGGAGGGAATGTTTGTTAACACTAACTAACTGTTTCTACACATACTCCCAGATTCTGGGTTGATGTTTTGCACATAGCTATCTAACTCTTTCTGCACAGACTCTGGCCATGTATTAAACACATGCTGGTGTGCCGGGACATCTCTAGAATATTGCCGTCTTCTACCTTTAGTGACCTGACACACACATATACATGCTTTCCTACACTGTTATATTATGTAGCACAGTGTGGGTGACAGTGACCAGTGATATTTTATTATTCAGAGAAACTGCAACACTCACAATTCCCTACAATACCAGAGTGAACAGTACCGGTACAGGTTAAAACGGTTTGTATTTCTCAGCACAGTATCCGTACCCAACGTACCTGTGGGAGCAATGTTTGTTCGCACTACCTGACTGTTGCCACACAAAGTTCCGGATTACACATTAATATTATGCACATACATCTCACTCTGTTACTGTACAGACTCTGGTCACAGCTTGACAACATGGGAGTGTAGCTAGGACATACTTGAAATCTTACTCTCCTAACAGTTTCGGGGGTTGCTACAGTGACAGGTGTGTTCTCATGGTGTCTGACAGTCACTTGTATTCCCTGCTTGCTGACTAAATATCTGGGATCATCCCATAGACTTACCAGGGGGACTTGGAGACAGGCAGCAGATATGGGCACATATACTGGACATTCTGGCCTCATCTGTACAGTTGTGGGGTATGAATCTTTATGCAGCCTAATTCCACTCCAAGGATTCAGACCATGGCTGTGTCTGCTTCAACTTAAACGCTGTCCATCACAGTTGTGTCTGCTATATAGATATTGCTGTATATCTCCTATCTGCTTTCTGTCTTATTAATCCTCTGTGCTTTTGCATTCTGACCTTGTATTACAACACTCATATACAGATTTCCTAGCCAGTTATATGTCGTATGACAGTGTGGGAGACAGTGATGTGTAATACCTCATTATTCAGAGCAACTGTATATCATTCTTGTATTTCTGGGCACAGTGCTGGTATCTGACCGAACTGTGGGAGGAATGTTTATTAGCACTACCTGAATGTTCCCACACACAGCATCAGAATGCACATTAATATTATGCACATACATCTCACTCTGTTACTGTACACACTCTGACCACAGCTTGGCAAGTTGCAGTGTAAATGGGACATACATGACTTCTTAGTCTCATAAGGTATTAGGGAGTTGCTAGTGTGCCAGCTTTGTTCTCATAGCTGTGTGTCAATCAGTTGCATTTCCTGTTTGCTTCCTATACATCTGGGATCATCCAACTGATTTCCCAGTGGGACAGGTTGATAGTCGACAGATATGGGCCACTTTAATAGACATTCTGGACATATCTCTACAGTTGTAGGGTATGATTCTGTATGCAGACTACTACCACTGGCAGGATTCAAACCATGGCTGTGTGTGATAAAAAAACAACAGTTCACATCTCAGTTGCACGTGCTATTTTTTTTTTTTGTGGTCTGGGTTTTCCCTCTTTACTGTCTATGTGTCTCTCAGTTGTACTAAATGGCCTCTGGGGATTACACCTGTCATAGACAGGCATTCCTACACATTCAATTTATGGTGCACGGTATGGGTAACAGAGTGCTTACTACAACAGTACTATTACATGATTGCAAATCTACATTACCATATGATACCAGAATATACACATGCAGTCCAGCAGTTATACCTGTTTTATCAGGTAATTACAATGTTATTGACAGACAAACAATATGAGACTCTTCCTGCCATATTCTCTAGTGTATGCAGTACTTGCTTTGAACAATACAGGTTTTATACAGGCAATTAATTTACTACTACTTTTAGTTTTATTTCCTATGACAGTAAGTGCATGAGTATTACTGACCTGCCTCGCATCACAACCTTGCCAGGCGACTGATGTGGGCCTCCTGGTTCATGGCCCACTCCATTGCAGCTATGGGGGCTATAAGAGGAATATTTAGCCATACATATCCATGACATACGTGAGCTGGCAATTATTACACACATACTGGAGTGATACATACACACGACTGGAACATCCCTTGCTGCTCTAGCCTCTTGAAGCCACTCCTCCAAAAGGTCCCCTTATGCTGCTTCAGGTCAGCATAGTGGTGCCTAACCTGCTCACCAGTTCAGGGTATGCCAGTGGCACTGGGGAGGTCACAAGCGAGATGGTCCCAGGCCTCCTCCATATATATTGGGAGCCCTGGTACTGGCCCTGCAGCAGTCTCTGATCATGGTCTTTGACAAGGAGTCCTGCCATGACCTTGGACCCTTGGATGCACCAGCGCAGCGCCCAAAAGTGCACACCTTCTCCCCTTACTGCCATAGTGCCTGCAAGGGGAAGCTACAACCAGTTATGAGATGTATTTCCACCTCTTTGGTTTAGGTAGGGCTGATTTCCCACACTTTTCCGTGATTGGCCGGTTTTGAAAAGGCTAAACTATGGACAAACCTGCTTACCTATGGTTGGCATTGTTTAAAAGGGTATACCACTGGGCACAATGAGTTAGCTGTCCTACACATCGTTTACACCTCCTAAGCTGCCCTGTGCAATGCTTCACATTGCTTACATTAGACTTTGCATTATAATTCCTTTTTGACATTGAGTTATTATTCATTACACCTTATATGTATGCCTGGTATGCTTGATTAATGTGTATGTACACTCTGTGGGGTCCTTGTGTTTTATTGGGGACTTCAACACTCTATTATAATTACACCTCACTTCTGGGCTTACTGCTGTATTCCAGTTCACATATTTAGGTTATGTAGTGGGTTATGGAACATATGACTGTATACTGATTCCTTTCACAGGTTCAGTTTTGTTTTACTATGGTGAGGACTTGTTTGCTGATACCTCATTTTTCTGTAATTCTGTGATGGCTTGGTGGTTAAATACTGTGACTATGGAGTATAGGGTCTTGGGTTCGAGACCTGCATGGCTGTTTATTTTGTTGATGGGCAGAACAAGGGCCATTGGATACAGAGTGATTAAGGCACTTCTGAGCATTTGTAAGTGGGATTGCATGACGGTAAACACTGCTAACCTGCCGTTACATCTGTTTACAGAGAGTTAGCTTTACAATTGCTTAACCAGTGTAAGCATTGCTTACCGCCGTGCAAATGGGGTTAAGCCCACTTACTAGTGCTTACATATGCTTACTACTGCTTATTTGTGCTTAAACCCGCTTACTAGGGTCTTATTAAGTATGACACTGACATCTCACATATGCATTTACTGCAGTACTCCAGTTCATGAAAGTATGTTATTTAGTGGGTTATGCAACATAAATATTACTCATAATGTGCTTTGCCATGGGAAATGGAATGTGCTGCAGTGGGACTTTAACCGGGCATGCCTGCTTGTAAGGCAAATGCTCTGCCCGCTACACTATTGCTATGCTGCTTCATTTGCATATATCCTCCTTGTTATCCTCTTCAGCCGTTTAAGCTGCATTAACCATAGTTAAGCGATGGGCACACCCACGCACCTACGGTTAGCTTTTTAGCTTTAATCGTATTTTTAAAAAAAAATAGAGTTTCTTAATTTTATTTATATATATATATATATATATATATATATATATATATATATATATATATATATATATATATATATATATATATATACTGTTGCTGTTGTACACAAGGGGGACTGTTGGTGGGGATATACGGTCACCTATGAGCAGTCTCGCTAATTTCATACCTCTTTCTGCTGTTCTTCATTGCGGGGGCGTGTATATGCCCCCTGCACTCTTACACACTCCGTGTAAGCCTAGGAGCTCAGGCAGCGTGCCTCATTACTATGCATGGCACATTGCCGTCCTGCTCCTAAATGGCCGCCTCCATGCAGGACTAAGCTAGTCCTGCAAAGAGTAATAGTAAATCCGGGGGTTTATCTTTCAGTTTCAGTGCAGAAACAGACACAGTGCCTGTGCTGAGAAGGTTTCTGTATTGTCTTGGAAGTGTTTTATTGTTTTATGACTTCCAGGATCTGCAAAGATCTGAGGAAAAGCCCTTGTGTATGTATTTTTACAGGTAGATGCTAAATACTGCTAGCTTTCAGCAGTGGGAATTTTACCGGGGATAGAGTCAGTAATATTTGAAATGTTAATTTAAGAACTGTCTGAGAGACTACTCTACTAAATTATAGGAATTCTCTTAGATATAGTCAGGAATATAGCATATATATAGATATTTTTCTTAATTTATTAGAGATGTTCCTGCAATGTAGTTTTAAATATTTCCTGTGATTTTGAACTCTGATATCACTGTAAATATATGCTGAGTATTTTCTTGTTCTTTTATTATTTATTATTAAATATATTTAAACCTTTCATTGTATCTGATCTGTCCAGAAATATTTAAGTTCTGAGAGTGCTTGCATATTTATTTGGTGACACTGTGAGCCACTCCTAATAGCCTTGCTCTTGGTCAAACTACCATTTGTATTGATAGTAACATTGCACAGTAAGATTGGACACCCCTTGATAAGGGCCTTAAAGTAGCTGATAAGGAACTGGCTGGTGCAACTAATAACTACCTTATAGTCTGGGCAAAAGGGGGCATAGCTAGTAAACCTGTGCCAGCCTTTCCCCAGCATGTGTGTGTGTGTGTGTGTGTGTGTGTGTGTGTGTGTGTGTGTGTGTGTGTCTGTGTAAAACAAACCTCAAAGTGTGTCTGTGTCAGGCACTTGGGCAGGGACACAAAGCGCTGGTTGGACAAAAAGGGCGCTGGATGTCTTGGCTTGGCCACTTAGCTGACATCTCAACTCTATAGCTGTGCCAGTGGGGAGTCTTACTGGGGATCAGGAGAAAGAGGGAGAAAGCAGCCCCGGACTGACTGTGGTCTCTGTGTGCTCTTAAGGGAAATTGCACTTGATGCAGAGAGCTGCATCTGGAAATTCTGTGTGTGTACCTGTCATCTTTTCAATGTATGTCCACCATTGGTGCTAGTGGTGAGGATTGAGGCTCCCTGATTACTGGTCCAGTGGTGGGGCATCACAGTGAGGACGCTGCTTATTTGGCTAGGGTCTATGGGGTTACACTGCCCTAGTAAATGTTTATATGGATATCCATGCTATGATCAGTAAATTAAAACATTGTTCAATAAAGTTGTTTATGGAAGTTTAATAAAGGTCATCAAAAATCATTTTGATGCAGTGTATTTATTGAAGGGGATCACAACAAAGAAGTCTAACAACTAGCTACAAGTAATTGCAAGGCAATTCAAAGGCAGACGAACAAGCAGTGAAGAACACACGCAAACACTTTAAGGCAATTTCAAGATGCACTAGCAGTCTAATGGGAGGGCCTTCCCAGTTTCTTCTGTGAGTAGCCAGTAAGATGAGCAGATGAGATAAGACTGGGAGGAGCTTCTACGGCCAGGTATACAATAGGGGCAGGCAGCTCAAACCCCTCTGAATATTAAACAAAAACAAGAACAGGAAGGGTGGGAGGGAACCAAACTCAGAAACACTTAGATCCAGCACAGAAACCAGAAACCAAAAAGAAATGCAGATTATAAAAATGGCTTACCTTAATAGTTTTAACTTCAGATAAAAAGTAAAAAACACATAAAATTATTTAACTGGTAATATAAGTACAGTTCTTCAAATGTACTTCTCTGAATGCACTTCCCCTGTTTTATATGTGTTCGCAGTCTCATGTATGAACCACAACTTAATATACTCGTATACTTCCCACATTAAATAGTGAAATAGTGACTTGTCAGTAATAATTAGTAAGGTGTTCTCTGTTTTAGTTAAGTCTTTCTGTGTTTGCAGCCATGTCTGTATGCACGCCCCTGATATAATGCCATGTCTACAGTGTACTCCTTTAATTTGACTACCATTAACAACATACTGACAGATCAGCAGAAAGGATACAAGGGAAAGAACACTACCTAAAACTTTTTTTTGTGGTAAAGACTACATAACCAATTCACTCTAATTTCCTATCTTGTAATTAAATGATAAGGCCATGTTATAAAGAGCCAAATTGCATGTACACCTACTGAGACATGTCTAACACTTGTCACATATGTTCTCTATTGACATTTTTGGATCCACAGTTCATGTACCACTCTTCTTTGTGCACATGCACTTATGAATTTTGCTTGTGAGTGCCCAAAAATATTTCCAAATGTTCTTTCTTGATCTTACAGAGCTATTACTCTGTAGTTGCTGCACTACTGACTCTTGCAAAGACTCTTGGTTTGTCGTTCTTAACAGTTAATGTCATTTCCTCCTCTTCTTCCTCTTTTCAAAAGGACATGCATGGTATGTTTAAATAGGTACTTGGTATTTTTACATAGCGACTTCTGTGTTTTGCAGCCTTGCATTAGTTTAACAGTGTTACTTTGGAGTATATTTCAGTTCAACATCCTTGTGTGCATACTTTTTCAGAAAGGCAGAGAATATTCTAAGAACAATAACACATAATCTCATGTATACATGAAGTAATAGAAGTGAACTTTCCATTGCTAACACTGCTTCCTTTGTAGCCCAGGATCCACCTCACATACAACACAAAGCAGTAGTCTTGTGCCTCAGATAGCTTTAATAAGACCAAATCCACAAGAATTTCTTGTGATTCTACCACTTTGTGTTGATATATTTTTTTTATTGTGTTGTCATTTTTTTTTTTTTGGTTTTTTGCTTTTTCAGATGACTTGCCTATTTTCAAATAATATCAGATAAGGACTCACAGAAACTTGTCATTTTTGTTGTTGTTGTTATTATCTTCCCCCACTTCCACTATCAACTTTTTACTCAATATCTTGTTTTCTAAATACATTATGTTATTTTACTTTCAGTCAGATTTAATAATCTTCCCATTGCAGCTTATGCCTATATCGCCTAAGGTCACTTTCAGGTCAATGCATTTTTCAACTGTTTATTAATAACAACATATATGTTTCTTATTAGGTGAATATACTGCATTTATTGATTGATTTTTTTAATACTTTGACTGGGTTAGTACCACTCGGTCAGGGTCCTCCCTTCACAGGAGACCAAGGCAATATTTGTAATGACTAGGGGAAATTTGGTTAGGATACTAGGGAACGTCCTGTACTCTTTTTGATAAAGGCCATGGGATCTTTTACATCCACCTATGCTACGAACAAGTCAGATAGACAGGGATCTCAAATTAAGGTCTCATCTAAATGAGGGGTATATACATATATATTTCACATCCTATAAAATGAGTGGTATTGTAACCTTTCAGATACAGTTGTAAAACACAGCTAGGCTTGAAATGGCCCTTTAGCCTTGAAATCAGTGATGAACGCATGCATACACATGTATGTGTGTGTGTGTGTATATATGTATATATATATATATATATATATATATATATATGTATATGTATATATTATATATATGTCTATATATATATATATATATATATATATTTATATAATATATATATATATATATATATATATAGATAGATATAGATATATGTATATATATATATATATATATATATATATATATATATATATATATATATATATATATATATATATACATATATATATATATATATATATATATATATATATATATATATATATATATATACATATATATATATATATATATACCTTCATTTGCATGCCCTTACCTGACCATAAGATTTATCCTTCAGTGCCCTTGGTACTGTTCCCCATTGCCTGGACCACAGCAATGGCAATCTGGGCAAAGGAAGAGAAGTAGAGCAGCTTTAAGCATTGCTTCTGCTTATCCTGCATGCCAGGTAAGATTTTTTGGTATGCCTTAAATGGATGGAGCAAGTGACAAAAAGCTCATCACTGCACACAACATCAGTCAGCTTGGCTGCAGCCTCATTTACAACAATTTAAAGACTGTCTTTACCAATCCTCTCTCCCTCCTCGGCTCCTTCAGGTCCTAAGCGACAAGTGGATCTTGGGGCATCTGGGTCACAGTGGTGGCTCCATCTGTTCATTCACTGAGCCAGTCTGCTTAATTCTAAAATTTTGATAATCTAGCACATCTATTTAAGATATATACTTTGCCTTCATTACCACAATATGTTTCTAACGTGCTATAGAATCATTTCTGTGGCTGACACTTGAACTAAATGCTGCTTTGCAGAGTTAATTTGCTAAATGACCAAATTTACTGTGTGTGCTTTTGCATCAAAGGATTTGCATTCCATGATTGTTACTGAGTTACTTTTTAAACAAGATAGTTGTATTAGCCGTTACTCAATATATTTACTATCCATAACTATCTTTGTGTGTAAGTGGAGCTTTTTTACAGGTTCTGCTAAAAAAGGGTTATATCAATAGTTTCTGGTTAGCAAACAAACAAGCAGATGTAAATACATACATACATGAATGCATACATAAATAAGTGCATTTGACACCAGAATTGTTGCACATTTTCTATTATCCGAAGGAATGTACTCTTCTTGCAGCTGTTGTACCACTTGTAAGAATATCAGAGGACAGATTCTGTTACTACCATTCTGTACCAATCCTGTTACTAACATTCTGTAATACCGATCCTGTTACTAACCTTCTGCAGTAAAAATCTATGATGTTATGTGATCCGATCTCGCCTACATTCTGAATGATGGGTTCGGAGCCGATACCTCGGCTCCGACTCGGCACGCTTATGCTATAGAGCAAGGCCTCTTATTGGCTGAGCTTTCTTTATCCCAGGATGCACCACCACTAATCCCCCAGATATCATTTGCCGCTTACAGAGCTTGGACGTGGTCTCAACATTGGCTGGGCTAAGTACTATATTAATAGTATATTTTCCTGTCAGAAATTTTCTTTTTTTCAACCCAAAAGCTGTTTTAACGGCTATTATTTGTGTATGAGTGTGTTTCTTGGTGATTTATTGATTTTACTTAAAATTTCCTGTCAGAGAAGATTCCTTTCAGTCAGAGGGGCCTTCCCCTGTTCTAACTACTTTATTGGTTGTGTGTGGGTCAAGTACCCATTTGAGTTAGAGGGTCTTGACCCTCCTTGCTTTCTTTCTTTTTTCTTACTGTGTAAAAAAAAAAAAAAAAAAGGGGGAAATTTTACAACTATGTCTAAGGAACATAAACCATCCGGTTTTAAGAAGTGCACGAGGTGTGGGTTTAAAATGTCCATTACGGACGACCACTCCTCGTGCGTCTATTGTCTTGGCGCCAAACATCTCCAAGAATCCTGCAGTGTGTGCCATGCGTTTTCCTCTCGAGTCCTCCAGGAGAGGAAAAACAAATTAATCCTTAGAGGATTAATCAAGCCTTCTTTTGAGGAGACTTTATCTTCCTCTCCTTCTTCTAAGAAGAGGAAAGCGTCGGCTTCGACCAGTCAGTCAGAGCCGACGGCTAAGAAAGGCAAGCAGACTTCTCCATCGGCTCCACGGACTTCAGAGCCGAGGTCGGAACGGTCTGCCTCGATGCCTCCTACCTCGACCCCTCTGGTTTCGGAGCCGAGGTCTGGAGCATCGAGAGGCGGGTCATCCTCATTGGCTCCACTGATATTGGAGCCGATAAAGGTCATCGGCTCAGACACTTCCCCCTCGGAGCCGAAGTCTTTATCGGAGCCGAGAGAAATTTCGGTGAAGGCTTCCTCGGAGCCGATAATAGTGGAATCCTTTTGGAGCCGGTCCCCAGGCCCTTCGGAGCCGATGGAGAAATCGGTTCGGGCCCGATCGGTATCCTCGAGATCTTCCAGGATGTCTGATTCGGACATCGACAGGGTACTCCTTCGACTCTTCCAGTCTCCGGTGTTCCAAAAGATGGTTTCGGCTCCAGCCCATTTGGCTTCAGAGCCGATGGTCCACTCCCTTACAGTTCTTCCTCCTCCAACAGCTTCGGCACCATTGGAGCGGGTGTTGGTGGAACCAGTGGAGGTGTTAGGGTCAGACCCGACCCTTGCTCCGACTCCGGCTCCTGGGTCGGAGTTCAGTGCACGGACTTCTTCCTTCGGCCCTAGGGGAGAGGCTTCGGGATTGATGCCTTCGGTCCCATGTCTTCCCCTTGGTGCGTCGGCGGCGGGAGTACCGTCTACTGTCGTGGCCATGGAGGGGGGACCTTCCCAGGATTCTGGTGGTCCTGCCTTCAGGGCTATAAGGAGTGCTCTAGCCAAATCTTCTTTGGCCACCTCCACAGTTTCCCCGGCTCCTTCCCTACTCTTGGAGACTGGGTCATTGGCAGTTCCCCTGTCAGCAGACAGCGGAGCCCCTGGGCCTCAGGTTACCCCCGCTGGGGTTTCTCCCCCTCCTGGAGGTCCTTCTGAAGCCTCTTCGGATGAACCTCCCAGGAAGAAAACATGCAAGAGGAAGCACGTTGACTCCCCTGATGAGTCTTTGACATCTGACACCGATCTCGATGATGCAGAGGGGTCCCCCAAGTCGTCCTCGGATGATATCTCCTTTGCAGACATCCTTGAAGCCCTAAAACAACGAGGCAGATGGCATTCCAAACCTCCCTCTGCTGATGAGTCGGTGTTCCTGAAGGCCTTCGGGGCTCAGCCCTCCGCCTCCTGGGTGTCTCCGCCCTTCGACGAGCTCTTGGATTTGATCTGTCGAAGGGCGTGGGAACACCCGGACTCTGTGGAACCGGTGCCTGCTCGTCCAAACAAATTTCTTTCAGCACCCCCAGATAGAGAGTTCCTCACGAAAGGTGTGGCTGTGGATGCTATGGTGGTGGCATCTGCTACACAGCAGGATGTAGCAGAGGCTTCTACATCCGTCCATCCTCCTAATAAGGAGTCTAGGAGCATGGATCGGTACGGCAAGCGCACCCTTAGTTCAGCGGCCTTTACTTTGAGGTCTCTGAACTACCTAACGCACTTTATGAGATTCCAGAGGGATCTGATTAAGGAGCTATCCGATACCCTCTTAGGTAACCTGCCTGAGGAGCTGGCCCAGACGGTTGGATCTCAGCTGGCTACGATGTCATCCATCTCGAACTCGTCCATGAGGCTCATCTCGTATGCGGCCGAGGGGGCGAGTAGAGCGGCAGGTACAGGCATTGCTATACGGAGGCAAGCCTGGCTTCGCCTGTGTCATTTTGCGGAGGCCTTCAAGTCTTCATTCACCGATGCCCCATTTGATGGGTCCTCCCTGTTTGGGCCCAAGGTGAAAGACACACTTACCCGCTGTGAACAGGAGGGTAAGACTCTGACTGCCGTAGGGGCATGATTTTCCACTCCCTTTCGGCCTTATTCCAAGGCTAAAAGAGGAGGGAAGATGTGGTTCCGGAGATCGCAGAAGTCTTACTCCTCTCAGCAGGAAGGTTCCCCCTCCAGAGGCAGAGGAGGGGGAAATTCATCATGAAGACGCCGTCCCAGAGGCGGCAGAGGCCCCTGCAACACTGGAGACCACGAGTCCTTTCGTGGCTCCTCAACTTTTCATAGTCCCTGAGGGATTGCCTGTCTGTGCTGCTCCGGAGCCAGTCGGGGGTTGTTTTTCGAAGCACCTAAAGGCCTGGGAAAGGATCACTCAGGACCGATGGGTGCTTCGAATTATCGCCGGAGGTTACACCATCCCATTCTGTTGTCCCCCCCCTCAGTCCAAAAGAATCCCGGAACCGCCACCCAGTCAACGGGATACCGCAGCCATAGAAATTTCAAAACTGCTGCAAAAAGGAGCCATCCAACCGGTCCCCGCAGACCAGATCGGATTAGGGACTTACTCAAGATTCTTTTTAGTGCCAAAAAAGACCGGGGACTTGAGGCCCATTTTGGACCTAAGCAACCTAAACCGTTCAGTCAAGAAGTCCAAGTTCGAATGGTCACTTTACAAACCATTCTCCCGTTGTTGGAGAAAGGTGTTTGGATGTGCTCCATAGACCTCAAGGACGCGTATTACCATATCAAAATACATCAAACGTCCAGGAGACACTTGCGCTTCAGCCTAGGAAGCAGTCATTTTCAGTTTTGTGCGCTGCCCTTTGGTCTCACCACAGCCCCAGGGTGTTCACCAAATGCTTGGCAGTAGTGACTGCTCACTTGAGGATTCTAGGATTCCAGGTGTTTCCGTACCTAGGCGACTGGCTTCTAACTGCCACCTCAAAGCATCTACTTCTACAGAGCCTGCAGGCCACAACATCACTGGGCAATTCCCTAGGAATCACCTTCAATTGGCCAAAGTCTGTGTTACGCCATCTCAAAGGATAAAATTCATAGGGGCAGAGATAGATTCAAACCAGATGCGGGTCTATCTACCTGCAGACAGAATTCAGATCATACAAAGTCAGGTTCGAGCCCTACTCCCCAAGTCCAAAGCCCCAGCCAGAATGGTCTTGCAACTATTGGGATCGATGTCTGCCACAGTTCTGCTAGTTCCCTTGGCAAGATTACACATGAGAATCCTCCAGTGGCTTCTCTCAACTCAATGGTCCTTTCAGGAACTCCCTTTCAATCATCTAATATGGATCACAGAATCTTGCAGATGAGACCTTCGCTGGTGGCTAGTGTCTTCCAATTTGGATCAGGGACGACCCTTTGCTCTTCCTCCTCCAGCAGCCACGTTGACCACGGACGCCTCCCAGACGGGGTGGGGGGGGGGCATTCCCTGGGCAGGTCAGTACAGGGCAAATGGCATCCGGAAGAGACCTCTCTCCACATCAACATCCTAGAGATGAGAGCAGTACTCCTGTCCCTTCAAGCCCTTCACTGTTACCTCCCTCAGGGCGTAATTGCTGTTCACACGGACAACATGTCAGTTGTCTGGTACCTGAACAAGCAGGGAGGGACCAGATCCTATCCTCTTTGCAGAGAAGCGATGAGGGTCTGGGAATGGGCAATCTCAGCCAATCGCTTCCTAGTGGCAACTCACATACCGGGCAAATCCAATGTCGTAGCCGACAGGTTGAGCAGGACCATTCTCTCTCCTCATGAGTGGTCTCTGAACATAACTATTACAAGACAGATTTTCAGCGAATGGGGAGTTCCTTGTTGCGACCTCTTCGCGACTCCTCTGAATGCGAAGTGCAAGGATTTTTTCTCCCTATCCCCGGCTCCGGGGAAGAGCCCTATGGACGCGTTAGTCCATCCTTGGCCCACCAGCCTGCTTTATGCCTTCCCTCCAGTTCCGCTACTACCCAAGGTAATTCAGAAGGCTTCTCTCTTAGGGAGCAAGATGATCTTAATTGCTCCTTACTGGCCTCATCAAGTCTGGTTTCCCTATCTTCGGAAACATGCTCTGGAAGGTCCATGGTTCCTGGACCAGATCCCAGACCTACTGACTCATCAGTCAGGACTACTACACCAGTCCCTACACACATTAAGATTGACAGCCTGGCTCCTCCTCTTCCAACCATAGTCAGGAGACATGCACTAGACCCAGAGGTAGTGTGCATATTGTCTTCAGCCCACAAGTCGACTACGAAGAAACTTTATTCTAGCAAATGGAAAAGATTTGCTATATGGGCTCAACTCCGGGGCCTGGACCCCATTTCAACTCCCGTAGCAGAAGTACTCAAGTTCCTAACCTCTCTTTTCAACCAAGGCTCTTCTGTTTCTACCATCAAAGTACAATTGGCAGCAATTTCTAACTTTCATGAATCCATAGACCCACCTTTAATGAGCAACAGGTTGTGTAAGACCTTCTTGAAAGGTGCTGCTCTATTAAGACCTCCAGTTTCTCATCCTGCACCTCCATGGGATCTGGATATAGTATTACGTGCCTTAACTTCTTCCCCTTTGAACCGGCAGCTACCTGTGATTTAAAGTTTCTATCATGGAAGACAGCTTTCCTAGTGGCAATTACTTCAGCCAGAAGGGTTTCAGAACTTCAAGCTTTGTCAGTAAAACCTCCGTACTTGGTTTTCATCCAGACAGAGTTTCCTCAGACCGAATCCTTCTTTTGTTCCTAAAGTCTGCTCTACTTTATGCTTACAACAGTCATTAGAGCTCCCAGTGTTTTTCCCAAAATACTCCAATGAAGCGGAATTTATTTTCCACACACTAGATGTCCATAGGCAGTTACGTTTTTATTTGGATAGGACCAAACAGTCAAGGAATACAGATCAGTTGTTTGTGTCCTTTGCAGAAAACAAATTGGGCAACGCAGTCACAAAGGTCACTATTGCCAAATGGATCAGGGACTGTATTACTCAAGCTTATATTTTTTCTAACGAGGAGCTTTCCACCTCTGTCAAGGCTCATTCTACAAGGGCTATGGCTACTTGGTAGCATTTCATTCTAAGCTTGCTATTGGTGACATTTGTGCTGCGGCTACATGGTCTTCCCGCATACTTTCATTTCTCACTACAAATTAGATGTGGCATCTAGAGGACGAGCTTCATTTGGTTCCACAGTGCTCAGGAGTGTTTTCCAATGAGCCACCCGGGATTTAGGTGCTAGGGACGCTGTCCCATCATTCAGAATGTAGGCGAGATCGGATCACATAACATCTTTTAGTTATGTACTCACCATAACTTCAGATGTTTGGGATCCATCTCGCCTACATTCCTAATAACCCACCCTCCTTCCCCCTTCCTTGGAGATCAGAGGATATCAGAAGGTCCGAATCCTGTTGTTTCATCTTGAAACATCTAACAATGTTATATAAACAAGCTGTGCATGTGTGCATGAATGCGGACAAACAAGATCTGGGGGATTAGTGGTGGTGCATCCTGGGATAAAGAAAGCTCAGCCAATAAGAGGCCTCACTCAATAGCATAAGCGTGCCGAGTCTGAGCCGAGGTATCGGCTCCGAACCCATCATTCAGAATGTAGGCGAGATGGATCCCAAACATCTGAAGTTATGGTGAGTATATAACTAAAAGTTAATTCCCTTATCTTCAAAGTGCAATCTGTCAGTCAATCTTTTATCCAGACCACCATTCTGAGAACCCTAAACATGACTGTAAGCCTAAAAGATCAATTAGTGGAGGTGGGAGTTTTGCTTATG
>NC_056726.1:1954533643-1954751143 GCF_019279795.1 Protopterus annectens
TGTTTTTAATTGAAGTTTAATTGAATGATGATCCCGCCAAAAAATGTATATTTAAATGTAAGTTTGTCAGTGTAAATTTATCTGAAGAAGCGTAGCCAGTACTACGCGAAAGCGCTCATCTCTACCTGCAATAAATTGATTTTGGATTTATACTGTGCCTATTCCTTGGAACCTTGCTATTTAGAAGACGGACTACATCGTGGTTCTACCTTTCACTGCTGTTACTACAACTTTCCACCATAACACTGAAAATACCGAAGCAACAGAAACAGACAACCGAATTCTTTCTCTAGGAAAAAATTTGAGTTTCTGCTGCTTCGATATTTTGCAGTTTTGTGAAAATAAGTTTGATCAATCAGCGTTCGCTTTTTTAAGCGTCCAAGGATATAATATAGACCCTATTTCCTAGACATCATACTATTACAGGACTGCCCAGACCAACTTTTTTTGGTGCCTTGTCTTATGCTTTGCCGAAGTCTAGCAATATTCTTTCCCCATCTCTAGCTTATTCTCCATTTTCTGTTTCACTGCAAACATCAGGTTAGTTGTGCTGCATTGTGATCTGAATCCAAACTATTAATTTCCCATTTTAGGTGTTATTTCTCACCATTTTAAATTATCAATTACCCTCTCCAGTACTTTCATGAAGTGTGACTCAGCATTCAAGACCCTGACTTTTAATTCTTCGTCTATGAATCAACAAGTACAGAGTGTGACATTGCGTGTAGGTCACTAAAAGAGGTGAGAGAAATACAAGGGTTTGTATAAAGGGGAAAACAGACTCAAATGAGATTGGAGACTGAGGCAGAGCAAGGGTTCTCTCAATATATATGTAGATATAGCGATATTGATATATCAGTGCATGACGATCTGTGAAAAAGATATCCTGTCGAAAGGCAGCTGATCGAATGATACTTATTGATCAGCAGCCTATTGATAAAAAAAAAAAAAAAATTCAGGGGCAAGCCCCCCTGTACCCCCCCCACACCTTCCTTTTAATTATATATTATAACACTGAGATCACACTTGACTGAGGAAAGGGCAAATTTCTTTACCCCCTCCCCCATTGTACTGCAATTTTGACCAACACTGCCAGTACATTCAATCAACACATTTTGTATCACTTGTGGTGGTGTTTCTCTGGGATCAATAATTCTCCATTTGACAACTTGTCAGTCACCCATAACTCTATCTCTTTCTCTGTATATATACATATATATATATATATATATATATATATATATATATATATATATAGATAGTGTATAGTAAGCTAATGAACACTGGTGTCTTAGTAAGCCTGGCCATGCAGCCCAAATGTATCCCACTAGTTGCAAAAGTTGTTTTTCCTTAGAGGTTATTTTAAGGGCTCAGTGTTTATTAAGGCATGCTTTAACAGCTGCCTCTATCCATCAAAGACATAGGTGTCTGATCAGGTGTGAATTTCTGATTTCCCATCCACTGCTCCAAGCTGTACTTGAATAGTGTTAGGGAAGGCTGTGCTTCACAAGAATGGGTGGCCTATTCCAGAGAATGGGGATTCCATGAGATATATACATGTCCCTCCAACATGTCCTATATAAGCTGCAACCCACGTTCTTGTGCTGTATGCAAAAGATCCATCAGAGAGGGATCCAGGGATACCTTCTATGCCAGACATAAATCACCTCTCAGCAGTGTGTAGATAACAAAGTAAGAAATAGGGCTTTAAGGCAATCTGCATAGGACCGTGTTTTCTCATTCTGTATTCTTTTTGTGCACAGCCTCTGTGGGTGATCCTGCTGTTGGATATACTGGTCAGGTACATACCAAAGGCAGCATTATACTTAAATGTGAGTTTGATGAGTGCTGTGTACAGTGGCACAATGACTTATATGGACCAGGATGCCATACCCTTATTTATAAATTGAGTGACACAGAATGATTTTCTTATCACCCTAGACACAAATTGGTCAAAAGCTAGGCTATCTACATGTCAACAAATCTTTAACTATTGTGTCTATTTTTAGTGGTATTTCTTAAGGAGGTAGTGTTCTTAGGTGACCTATTATGCATTTCTTAGCATTGAGTTTGAAGCCGTGGCTTTGGCACCAGTCATCTGTCTATGTTAGAACTTCATGTATGATACTAGTATCTTTGGAGGCATTTCAATGGTTGATCCTAGCTTATAATCATCTGCAAACATGGTAAGACAGAGGCCCTTGACATTGGCCATGATTTCCAAAAAAACTGATGCCAGGGAGGAGTGGATCCAGGAGTGGGGGCCCCACTGATGACTTGGCCAGCCTCAATAAGCTTGTTACAGTACATGATATGGCATTTTATTATGTGCCTCAGCCATCTATGCATGACAGCTATGGTCTAGTTCAGAGTACTGAGCAAACAGTTGAACATGTGAATATACCAGCAAAGTAATTTTGCAAAATTTTATAAGGCATGGCGTGGCTATTCTCCAACTAAGGAAGTTGACAGAATATGTAAATAGATGGACAGTCTCTCTCTCTCTCTCTCGTTCTCTTTTGAGCTATTCAAAAAGTAGATCTGGCAGCTCAGGAAAAGTCAGGAAAGGAGGGAAGCAACAGCAACAACAAAAAAAGAAATAGATATAGACAAGTCATAGGTTCATAGGTTAGTACTAGGCTAACTGCCCTTATGGGCCATTTTTTAAGCCTAGCCAATTACCCCATGTCATTGAATATAACAAATGACACATAAATGTAAAACTAATAACAACCACTGGCTTAAAGGCTCAAAGAGCATCAATTTTCTCTTCATAACTCCATGCAATAACTTTTCTATGATATCTGTGACTTCCCATTTTGTCATGTATATACCATGTTGTTTCAAACTGCATTGGTCATCTCTTACTGGTGGTGAAGTTTAATTCACATGGGGTCATCCATTACCAACAGATTTGTGTTAATTAATACAACAGATGCATGAAAATATTAAATAGACAAAGAACCTTTGAGCTGCTTGTAAAAAGAAGTAAAAAAAGAAGTGTGAAAATATTTTTATTTATTTTATTTTATTTTATTTTACATTTCTTGACCAGGTTTGTCCGTCTGAGCTTAATAGCCCTTTTCAGCGGAAGCCCAGGGAGAAAAGCTCCAGATAACACGTTAGTATTTATATAGTTAATGACAGTAATAAAGCGTATAGTATAATGGTATGTACACAAAAACCCTATTCAGATATGTACAGCAAAATGCATTTTTGTAAATAGGAAACATTTATAATATAATATGTACAATAGTCTGAGGTTTTCGAATGTTGATAAGTCAAAAAAACACAAAGTCAAAACAGACAATAAATTACAATACTTGCAGTGCTTAAACTAAAATGGCCTAGGTATTTATTTAGCAGGTACTTAGAGATTACTGTAGCACAGGAAGATACAGAAGGAAAGATAAATAGAAGTGTGTTGAGAATTGGTATATGGGTGGATTGATAGAAGAGTGAGAGATATGCATATTGGTAATACAGAATTTGATGTTAATACTGTTAGGCATATGTACAACACTAGGATAGGTTGACAGATTATGGGGGATGAGTACAGTGGCAGGTCCATGGATATTTCAGGTATTCTTTTGTGGCAGATTTGAATTCGCTAGCTTTATTGAATACTCTAATTTCCTGTGGAAGTTTATTCCAAGATTTGGATGAATTATAGCTATAAAGGTTGCAGCCTATTTTGTTTTTAGCCCCACAACAAAAACCTTTGCTTCTTCTCCAAAATTACTTGACAACTACGATCCAAATGGAAATATAGCTGTGTTATTTCAATAGCAAGAAAAAACATGTAGTAAAACAAGTTCACTTTATTCTAGTGCTTCGGTGCAACCATATTCAAAGAATAAAACAGTCACAAAAAACGCATCTTTTATATCAAAATTTAAATTACATTCAATTAATTAATTAATTAAACAATTAATTAAAACAACATCAAATTTAAAGCAAACATCTCCAATTTAGCTCATTGTTCAAACCCTTAGGAACTAAAGTTTTATATTTTAAAATATATATACTTTCTTTGTACATTAATTTTTGTTTTAGTATATTTTCATTACCTTCTATACATTCAGTTTGTTCCAATATAGTGCCATGCAACAAATTAACATCACTATTGTGATAAGTTCTAAAATGTGAGGATATTATTTTATCTTCCCTTTGGTTTTTTATATCTCTCAAATGCTCCATAAATCTAACATGAAACTTTCTTTTGGTCTCCCCTATATAATACAAATGACATGGACAAATTAAAGCATATATTATTCATTTGCTTTCACAAGAAAATATTCCCTTAGATACAAATTTCACATCATTAATACTGTAAAATGTGTTAATAATATGTGCACATATACTACACCTGCCACATTTAAAAGTTCCCTGAACTGACAGGGGTCTTCTAATTTCCATTGTTGGCATACTGAAGGTACTTTGGACCACCATATCTTTTATGTTTTTATCTCTAATAAACTGTAATGTACCTAATATGCTGTAAGGTACAGATTACACAGGAGCCACTCGTGCAAAAGCACACAGTTTATTCCAACGTTAAAAAACAATTAAGAAAATTAGTTCGGTTAAGCGCTTTCATCCACACATCCGTGGACTTCATCAGAACAAGTCAATAATGCACTTAAAGCCCTTAAATACATAATTTTGGCGCTAAAATTGCCAATATACTGTGAATTTATTTAAACATATATACTCTACTAAAAATCATTGTAATACAAAAAAGTCACTTACATACAAATCAATTTCCCTATTCCACTGAACACTGCATAAAACAAAAATAAATGTGAAAAAATTGTAAATGAGTTATAAAAGATTAAAATGTTTTAAATGTTTTTTTTTAAAGTTTATAAAAAGTTTTTTAGTAAGATATGGATGAAGGGAGATCTATATTGGAATTGGTAAGATCCACAATTCATTCATAAAAGGCGATTGACCATATCGACCTTATACAACAATACGGTGTTGAAAAAAATAGATCTTAAGTTGTAATATAGGCTTGATGGTTATATGGTTATTCAACCCTGGCTCATTGGATGCATCTGTTAATAGCTGCCATTTCACTTCCCTTTGTCCTAAAAATAACCTTGTGATTTCCTCCCCGAGATCCAGTAATTACCTGCTCTACTATGGCAAATTTAAAAGTCTGTGTCTCATCAAACTTATCTATATGTCTATACAGGGCATTGATTTTGTCTTTCTGCCTATTATATAGGTGATCATAAATTCTTTTTTTGATACACCTCTCTGTTTTTCCTATATAGAAACTTGTACACTTCATACACTTAGCAAAATATATGATATTTTTAGTGTTACAATTTCCATATTGGAATGTTATTTTAGTTCTGCTAATATTGTCCAATGTGACACCAACAACTTCCCATATTGCACTACACTGACTGCAGCTCCCACACCACATAATGTGTTGATTCTGCTTCCTTACACTCCTATTAATACTCCCTCTCTCAGGTAAGGTCTTCAAGTTGTAGCCCATCTTGTAAACAAATACGGGGTGATCTCCCACTATTTCCCTTATGTCGTTGTCAGCCATAAAAACATTCCAGTTCCTACTAAGAATTTGTTTAATCTGGTAGGCAATTTTTTATTAACCTTCTTCAAAAAGTCACTTCAAAAAGTGAGCTTGTTTTACTACATGTTTTTTTCTTGCTATTGAAATAACAGAACTATATTTGTATTTGGATCGTGGTTGTCAAGCTATTTTGTTTTTAGGTTTATGTATTTGTAGTAGGTCTTGGCCAGAGCGTCTGACAGTCATAGGTAGAGTATAGTAGAAGATAAGTGTAGATATGTAGGTGCAGAATGATGGTTGATATAATATGGAATCGATAATTAGAATCTGGGAGAGGAGAAGCTGATGAGGAATTTCAAGCCAGTTCAAGTTTTTTTAGAGAGAGACAGTGGTGAGATGTATAATGTAGATTTGCTGCAAATCTGTTCACTTTGTTATAGGTAGATTCTAGTTTAGTTAGTAGTGATGAGTTGATGTTAGGGAGAATTTAGGAGCTATATAGTAGGCTTGGTAGTAGGTAAGCATGAACAAGGGATAGTTTAGCTTTGTTGGTAAGGAATTTCTTGTTTCTGTATAGAAGGCCACGGTTTTGGTGGGTTTTACTAATGCAGTTGTTTACATGTAGATCAAATTTTAGTTGGTCATCAATTATGACACCTAAAAGTTTAGTGGAAGGTTCAACTGTGATAGAAGTGCTGTTTAAAGAAAGTATGGAGAAAGTGGATTTAAAGTTGTTTAACTTTTTAGGAAGAAAAAATAATAATTTTGTTTTTTATGGTTTAGTATAAGCTGGTTTATGGAGAGCCACATTTCAATGGAGTTAAAAGAAGTCTGAGTAAGTGACAGGAGATCTGTAGGAGTGACCACAACAGAGATAAGTGTAGAGTCACCCGCATACTGGATCAGTGATGACTGAGGACAAAAAGTGTAGAATAGGTTAGTGAAAATATTGAAGAGTAATGGACCAAGAATAGAAACTTGGGGTACAGCGGTATTAACAGACAGAAGAGGGAAGACAGCAGAAAGCCACTTTACTGATTGCTGTGGATCAGAAAGATAGCTAGAAAACCAGGCAATTGCAGAGGTAGAGAATAGTAGAGGTAGTTAATTTGTTCAGAAGGAGAGGGTGGGAGACTGTATCAAAAGCTTTTGAAAGATCAAGGAAACCACGAGACATGTGATATGTAGAACATGAGATATGAAGAATAAAACTTACAATTTTTTTTAAAGTTATAAAAAAGATGCATGGATGTGGGAAAGAACTAGAGATCTTAAATGGTGCAATATTTATTCAAAGGTGAAAGCCAAACAAATCAATAGTAAGAAAGCACCTCCAAAGATATTTGAAGAAAAATATAGGCAAAGGTGCCCAGGCATGAAACGTTTCATAATACAATAGGTTCATAGGTTAGTACTAAGCTAACTGCCCTTGCGAGCCATTTTAAGCCTAGCCAATTATCTCTTGTGAGACTCAAACCCTTCACTTTGTGTTTGTAAGGCAAACACCTTAACCATTAGGCCACCCTCTCAACCCCCAAAAATACAAAAAATAAAATCACAAAGGGAGAATGCAGAAAGATTAATACATTAGAAGTTAAACAAATAGAGGTTGAAGTTATGGAATACCTAAGAAGTGAATAATTTAGTGTAGAAAGTCTAACACAGGTTAAGTCACAGCATGATGGGACAATAAGTTTCCAAAGTAATGGAAAATAAGTGGAGTGTGAGAGAAATGAAGAAGAAATATGGACATTGGAAATAAAAAAAGACATGTAATATGGCACAATATTTATGCAAAGGAGAAATCAAAACTAACCAATACAAAAAAAAATGAATAGAAATACAGGCAAAGGCATCCAGATATGGAAATTTTCACAATATCAAAAAAAAAAAAAACAAAGGAGGAAAGAAGAAAAGAGAAATGAAGACTGGAATGTGGAGTGAAGGATTTAGTGGAGAGAATTCAACTTTGGTAATGTCACAGCATGATGGAACAGTAAGTCCCCAAATTAAGGAGAACCAAGAAGAACAGGGAGCATCTGATCAGTTGCCACATAAAGATACTCTAAAAACTTCAGTAGGAACCAGTACAAAAGTTCAGTTTGAGTTGCACAGCAAAGGACAGGGCAAGAAACAACGGCAACTCTGATGCAGTCAATGTTGTGGAGTAATAGGCCAGTGAGTTCCCATATGAAGCAGCAAAAGATGATGCAGGTTGCAGATGAACAGAATATGTCAGAGGAAAATGTTTTATAAATCTGCTATGGTTTACTTGGAAAAAGAGTGCTCTGTAGACAGCTTATTCTTGTTTTAATTTTAATTTGTAATTTTTTTTTTTATTTGGTTTTAAAACAAAAAATAAATAAATTATAACTCAAACAAACAACAATTTGCATACGTCCACAGCTGATCAATACATCAAAGTTATACATATCAATAACAATATTTTTCATGCAAGTCTTTAAGTTTAAGCCAAGGTTTATATGAATGTGTAATATTAGAAGTTCTCATCTTTATAGTATGCGATTCACTACTGGAAACAATTTTTGTCATGCTAATAAATTCATTACTAGAGGAGGTACTTTACTTTTTCAGTTTTTAGTAATTACTTTTCTGGCTAAAGCAAGAATAGACCAAAGAAGATCCATTTGGATTTTGGAATTATCTCAAGAATTGGTGCATTAAATAAAACTAAAGATTTTGAAATATTACATCTATCGGACCATAGAGCTTGAATGAAAAGTTATTAATATCTTTCCAAAAAGTGGAGATGGCTTCACATTCATATAGCATACGTGTCCAATCAGCTATTATTTCAAAATCAAATCTCCAGCATTTAATTCTATTTGATTGATACATAAAAAATTTGTTGGGAGTGACAATTGCTCTGTGTGAGAATTTCCAAGTGAAAAATTTCCAGTAAAATTAAGATGTAGTTTTATCTCTAGATTTTAATATTATTTTCCTGCATTCTTCAGTTAAGTCTTCATTATTATTTTTTGTGAAGTAATTCCAATAGGAATTGTCTAAATATGTGAAATCTAATTTAAGAAATGTACAAATCTGTGACAAATATTTATTTTTCATTGCATTATTATTGATATTTATTAAGAATTCCAACAATTTGGGGAACAATTTCTTATCTAGATTAAATACCTTATATTATCAGTCTGTGTGTTCACAATGTTTCTAATATTCAAAAAATTAACCAATTTTCAGAATCTTGATTGGATTTGGACCTTACATTTTCAATAGTACATATATTTAGTGCCACTTAAGAATTAATGCCAATAATTTATGTTACTTTGTTGTTTTAATACTAGTATTTTGTTGAAGTTATGAGTTTCTAAGCAGTCATTTGTATATGCAATTGGAAACACAGAAAATATTAAGTCTTTAATACAATGGTTATAATATGTGAACTTTTGGAAAGAGGAACTAATGTTATTTAAATAGGGAATTTGAAAGGAGTGTATAATTCCATTTACACAAAAATATTTTAATAACTAGATAAAACTATTAGGGACTATTTGTTTGTAACTGTTTGTGATATATTTAGCATTTACAATATTTCTATGTGCATTTGTTTCCATTTACAGTAGCATACAACTGAATGCAGGCAGCTTAGTCTGATGGTTCTGTTCCCATATGTGGCTCTAGTATTATCGTAGCTTAAGATCCTTCCATTATTTCAGACAGTGACAAGGAATATGGTGAGGACAATCTTATTTTCCTAAGTAGACACTAAGTCAGTCAGTCTGATTTTTCAAAAAGAGAAACTGAGCTTAAGTCCAAACAAGTGTTCACCTCAGGTGACTGCTAGATTTAGTGACTTTTTTTTTTTTTTGCTTGGGAGCAGTTAGGAACTACCCCAGAGGTAGGCAGAGTATATGACTTTATAGAAGATGAGATGCCAGGTTCTGTCACTAGCCACCCTTTCATACCAGCCTTTTTTTTTGAAAGCTGCCTGCAGGATACTAGCATCTATTTCAACCGTCCGTCATGGGGGGGGGGGGTCATAGAAAGTTCCTCCCTATTCTTATCCCTATTTATGCACAGCTTGGACCTATGGATGGGTCAATGGAAGTTCACCCATTGTCTGGCTTCTGTGTCTCTGAAGAACAGAAGCAGTTAGTAAATCATGCACCATAAATCAAATATAATTCAAATTTGTAGGTCATATTGGGTTGCATGGCTAGGCCTATAAGGGCCCTAGTGGTCTTCAGTCTTTTGTACACCTATGAACCATGAAAATATAGGGTCTCCTTGGATAAGACAGTTCTCTTTTTTCATTTGACTGCTGACCCAGCTGCAGTCTCCCCAGCTGCCTGCTAAGCTGAAAAGTCCTTGACTTCATCTAATCCAATGGCCACTGATAAAGAGAAAATAGATAGATATTTAGGGCAAAAGGATGTCTCTTTCTAGTAATCTAGTCTTTAGAATATTAAATTATCAATGCTATACGTGGAAATTTATTTTACAGTCTGTATATCGTCTGGATGGTTTTGTTGCATTCTTATCTGCAGAGCAAAAAACTTATATGACTCAAATTCTTTGTAATTTGACTCGGGTTTCAGATCATGCTTTGAGAAGTATACTGGCATGTGCAGATACAGTTTAGAGAAATGTTGCTTCTTTTGTTGTAGTAGGACAGTATGCTGGGTTATGTAATCAGAACTTCCCTGATGATTTAAAAGCTGAAATTTTGAATGCAAGTTCTGAACTGCTGTTGGGATGTTTTGTTACACAGATTCCCAAACAGTGGGATGACAGTGTTTGAAAACTGATAAGCTGTGGAGACCACACCAACAATGTAAGGTTATAATGCTTTCCAGACATTCAGACCAGCAACTTCACAAGCAGGGACTAAAGGTGAAGGTGTCTATATTTACATCACAAATAAATATACTTCAAGGCTGGTCAAACAGGACAATGCACTTGAGATGTTCTATGTTCAAATCACCATATGCAAAATCCAATACCACTTCTTTGCAAGCTATAGGTCCCCTCTATGACCCAGGAAACCCATACCATGTATTTAAACTTATTAGAAATACTAATCATCCAACCCAATACCATATTCATGGGTGACACTATTGACTGTGAGTCCTATACAGCACCAAACGTACAAGCACAAAGATTTCTCTGGATTTTGTAAACACAAGCAACCTGGACCAGATAGTCAATACACCAACCAGGGATGCAACCATACTGGTTCTGCTCATCACTAATATGGAAAAGGGCTGCATATTTCCTACTTTAATGCCTTCCCTGGTAAGGTCATAATACAAAATGGTCTCCTTTGAAGTAAAAATAAAATCTGGACACCAGCTAAATCTGGAATATTCAGGAACTACTCCAAAGCTAACCTTCTACTATTAAGTGATAACCTGGCAAAATGTAAAGCCCCCATAAACCCTGAGAACACTGCTGGCTATGTATAACTGCTCACAGAAACCCTGTACAAGCATGTTAACAGCTGCATAAAGGCAGCTGTACCCACCAGGAAGAAGTACAGAACTAACTCAAAAAACAAGCCATCCTGATGGAATCACAAAATCAATAGGCTGTATAACAGAAGGAAAAAAATCATAGCAAATGTTAGGAAGTGTAGCACCAAGCAGGATAAAAGTACTCTCTTCAAACTAAGCAAACAACTCGGAAGACAAATAAAGTCTACCAAAGCCAAATTTGAGGTAAGTTTGACCTACCAGGCCAAGGACAACCACAAAACATTCTTTAGCTATGTCCGCAACCTCAAAGGCAATACACAATTGTGCGCAGAGCTCATTGAAAATGGAGCCACCTATACTGAGCCAGAGGATGTAGTAAACCTCCTGGCTGATAAATTCAGCTCCAACTTTACCCCTCTCTTGCACTCAACCTTCCCTCAGGAAATACCATCAAATATAACTCCCCCTACTATCACTCGGGAACATGCCCTTATTGCTCTAAGACCAAGAACACTGCATCAATAGGCCCAGACAGTATCCCAGGATGCCTTCTAAATAGCATGAAACATGGCTTATCAGCCTCTGGAATTACTATTTAACTGTAGCTTCCAAACAGGCTTTATGTCTCAGGAATGGAGAACAGCAGCAGTCATCCCTGTGCACAAAGGTGGGCCATCTACAGACCCTGGAAACTAGAGAACCATAAGTCTCACTAGTCTTATATGTAAAACCAAAGCAATGGATGAGGGAAAAATGATTTCACACTGGCTACCTTGATCTGGTCAAGGCATTTGACACAATACCCCACTCAGGCATTGTTGACAAACTCAAGAGGTTAGGTGCAAACTTGTAGGCCAGCTGGTGGATACCCAACTGGCTCACAGACAGGACACAGGAAGTTAGAATTGGGGATTCCACCTCTACAAAAAGGCCAGTCACAGATGGAGTCCCTCAGGGATCAGTCCTTGGACCGCTCCTTTTTGGCATTTACTTCTCTGAAGTCAAGGCCAATGTCAGTGCTGCCTAGCTGCTAAATTTGCAAATGATTGCAAATATAGAGCTGTAATTGAATCCCACACAGACACAAATGTTCTCCCATTGGGGCTGACACAGACAAACAACTGGTGTCAGAGCCATGTACTAAAACTAAATGACAAGAAATGCATAATAATATCCTACAAGAAGTCATCCGCCCCTGGAAACTATCATATTGACAACACACCCCTTAGAGTTCACCCAGTAGTCAGGGGCTTAGAGACACACATAGAAAGTAATCTAGCCTTTGACCATCGCATGTCGACAGTAGTGAGGAAATCATTCTACGTTGCACAACTTATAAAAAAGGTATGGCATCTAAGTCCAAGGAAGTCACTGTTCCATTGTATTCGGCATTCATCAGACCTATCATTGAGTACAATGCCCCTTTGGTATGTACCTAACCAGTCATATCCAACAAATGGAACATCCACAGAGGATCCTCACTAAAAGAATAAAGGGCATACGTAAAAGGTTCTATGCCAACTGCCTCAAGGCCCTATCCCTGTATTCTGTCTCCTACATGCTTTTGAGAGGAGATCTATGCCAGGCATAAAGTGTATTGGTGGACCCCACTCTGATGGACCTCCTGCATATCCACAAAACAAACAGCACCAGAATTACCCATTCTAAAGACTTAAACCTTGCCTGTGATATAATTAAGACCTGCTAGAGAGACAGGTATGTATTACAGAGACGGGTCTATATTATAACATTGAATCTTACAAAGATCGAATGTTATAATATCGAACCCGTAATGTCGAACGCTAAAAACAGTGAAGGTGCAGGACACCAAATTCTTTCCCAGGGAAAGAATTCGGTGGGCCGTTGCTGTGGCTTCGCTGTTTTCAGCATTCGATATGTTGGAGCGTTACGGTTCGGGTTCAGGTAAGTATGTGATTGTGTGTAGGTTAGGGTTAGGGGGCGGCTTAGGTGAGTTAGGGTTAGGGAGCGGGTCAGGTAAATGTGCAGTTGTGTGGACGTTAGTGTTAGGGCGCGGGTCAGGTAAGTGTGCGATTATGTGGATGTTAGGGTTAGGGGGCAGGTTAGGTGAGTTAGGGTTAGGGCGTGGGTCAGGTAAGTGTGCGGTTGTGTGTAGTTTAGGGTTAGGGGCGGGTTAGGTGAGTTAGGATTAGGGCGCGGGTGAGGTGAGTGTGCGATAGTGACGGACCTTAGCGTTAGGGTCGGGTTAAGGTAAGTGGATAGCTAGTAGTGTATGTAAAGTTTAGTTTAGGTTAGGTGTAGGATTTTAACTGTATGTGTGTGGATTGTTGTTTTTTGTGTGTGTTTGTGTTGTGTGTATGTTTCTCGGAATAGCATTTTTTTTCCCTGGGAAAAAAAAATCGCTATTCTGACTGTTCGATGTTTGTGGATTTTGGTGTTTAGGGTTCGATATTATAACATTTGATCTTTGTAGATTTCGATGTTATAATATAGACCCTCCAGAGAATACCCCATCTATGGAACTGGCCCCCCATCCATGTAAAGCAGAGTTCCTCCCTAACCCAATTCAAGTGCAATGTGGACAATTGGATGGGGAACAGGAAATTCATCCCTGGTTTGGCAGCTATGTCTCTAATGGACACAGGCAACCTGTAAATGGTTCATCTCCATGGGCCCTGCTTGTAAATGTTTCATCTCCCAAACCCCTGCTTATACTTATCAAGGGTATCAGAACTTGTCAGAGATTTGGGATGCATGACTAGGTTTAAAAAGGCCCTTGTGGTCATTAGCCTAGTAAACACCTATGAACTTATGACAGAGGCAAATTAATGTATGGGGCATCTACTATGTTTAATATACCCAAGTTCTCCCCAAACAAGGCATTTTCCTAAAAAAATGGCAGAACAAACACAAATCCTAGCCAAATGAAAGTCAGGGACCTAAAAGGAAATGTCAGGAGGATAATTCTTTGAAACTAAACAAGATGGGTTCCTTTCCAAAAAAGGATGAACCCCTGCTAAAGAATGACTATGTTTGGTTAATGAGCACCTCTATCCCTACACTTCTTTCTCTTCCTCCATCTCCCAGGTTTGATTTCAACCCTGCAACCTCGCCATAAATAATATGTTTAAATTCCTCACTGCTGCAATGGCAGTACCCACCTACCATTCCCCCAGATTGTGCATAGCTGAGGTGGGTTTCAAACCTCCTTGATACAGTTATTGTTGAATTTGTTTTTTTTATATGCTGTTATAATTAGCTGCAAATTTACTCTTGCTGGATGTTTCTGACTTCAGGTATTTTCCTCACCTTCTTTGTGGAAAAAAACCTGAACAATCATTTCCTGTGACAGCTGAAGGGTTGTCTCCCAGGATATGCTCAGCCAATCAGCTGTGACAGGAAGAAAGAGGATGGATAGCCTGATCTTTTGAAATGTGGTCAATACTGGGTTACCTTAGTAAATAATTCAAATGCCACTAAGGCAGTGTGGAATTCAAAGATCTTCTGTTAAAGGTAAGTAGGACATAAAAGGCTGTAATTTATTTATTAATCTGCTTATATTATATTTCATTACCATATAGAACTTTAGATCTCAGGATTCTTCTGAAAACTTATGCCCTTTCTCATGAGTGAAAGAAACAAATCAAAATTTTATGAAGAAAAATTATCCTGTGGCATTTCATTATTGTTTATATAAAACAATAGCTGTTACTCAACACTGCTGTAACCACAACAGCTGATTATGACGCTACTGGTTGAAAAATGAAGTGGAGAAACAAACAGTGCTCTGAGAATTTGTTGGCTGGCACATCCTTTATCTTAACCATACAACCTCTTACCCTTAGCCGATTGTACTTTTATAAGAAAAAATTTAGTATGATGACAGGTAACTCGTATTTTTTAAACAAGAAACATCTTTACTAAATTGTCAGTTATGGTATAGGTAATCATACATTTATATAAATGAAAACAAAACCATATTGATATAATCCCAGCTGCAAGCATTTTATATCACAAAGCACTTGACATAATCCCAGTTGCCAACATTATACATCACTTATACTCTACCCAATCATTGTCAGCCAAACATTATATAGCTCATTCAAGTCCTGCCCTCTTTTAAATTCATTCCTCCCCTTCATGTATTGTTCCCACAATTCCCATTTATTCCTATGTAATTTGCTCCTACCCTTTTTTAAAGATCCCAGTTCCAGTTGATTATCTGTTACTATATTCACTACTTCTACTACAGTTGGTACTTCATGTTTAGCAAAAACGTATAGATTATTAAAGAAGCATTAAAGACCAAGCCATTGTTCTAGAACTAAACTAGTAACATTTATTCTCCACTTGCATATGGTGTTACTCTGGGCAAGGCAGGTAATTACAATGAAAGACTCCTACAAGTATGGCAGGTGCACGACCCCAAAAATGCAAATGTCAACAAAAAACACACAGGCCAGCACTCAGAGGCATAAGGTGTACACTGAGGAAGGCTTAATAAATTTTGGGCCAAAACTGGTCTGTTTTGCCTATAATATGCTTTATTAAAATACTTTTATTTTCAGGCACCTTATGCCTTTGAGCACTGGCCTGTGTATGTTTTCAAGGTAGGTAATTAACCACAAAATGGTCAAGGATCGCCCTCCAAAACAGGCAGTTGTTCCTAGTAGGCTTACCCTTCTAATAAATGAATAAAAAGATGGAAAAAACATGTATGGTATCTATAAGGCCTCGCTAGGGACGGCTTGCACCTGTCACCCCTGGGCTTTCGGATATTGGCAAAGGCTCTTGCCACCCCCATAGTGTCTTTTTTAGGCAAGGCTCAAAAGACAAACCCACCTCCATAGGTATCACAAGGGATAAGAAACTAAGAGTAATGCTACTCAACGCCAGAAGTCTAAACCTCAAGATGCATGCACTCGAAACTCTCCTTAGCATGGAGAACATCGATATCTGTGCAGTAACAGAAACCTGGTTCAAGGTTCCCGAGAGCACCCCAGCACTACCAGGTTATACCTCATACCATGCTTTTCGGACCCAAAACTCGGACTGAACCACAAAAGGAGAGGGAGTATCAATATTCGTCAAAGATACCCACACCTCCAGGTTGGTGGCACAGCATGAAGCATCGGAGACTATCCATGTGCAACTAACAGTGGGTAAAACTGCCTTCCTGTTTATAGCCTGCTACAGACCACCCTCCCAAACCCAGGAACCCCACTCGGCCTTCCTGAGAACACTGGAAAATATGAAGATCTTTCCAAACACCATTACATTGAGTGACTTCAACTACCTAAACTGGGAGCATTACTCTAGCTCCAACACCCTAGCCCAAAGGTTCCTAGAATTTATAAACTCAAATGCTATGGAACAACTTGTGACCACTCCCACAAGAGGGGAAAACATACTGGACCTGATCATCACCAACATGGGGACTCTATGCTCCAGACCAGAGGTGTATCCCTCATTGGTAAGATCAGACCATAAATTAATCTCACTGGATATCCACATCCCGACCCCCCCCCCCTGCCCAGAAAACCACAGTGAAAAACTACTCTAAAGCAAACTTCACACTACTCAAAACTGAGGTGGAATCCTTCAAAGCCCCTGGGCCCGTGGAAAATATGGCCCAGACTGCAGAATCCTTTATGAACACCTTCAGGAATGCATGGATCATGCAATCCCAAATAAAACTAAGACCCAATTCCCCAAAGGCAGGTGTCCTGTCTGGTGGACCCCAGCCATAAACAAACTATACAATAGAAGAAGGAAGTTACTACATGACAGAGCAAAATCCCAAAAAGGGAAGGCATCTCTGATCAGTATTAGCAAAAAACTACGGGCACTCATAAAATCGTCTAAAGCCAGCTTCGACAGAAAAATTGCACAGGACACTAAAGATAATCACAAAGCTTTCTTTAGTTATGTTAGGAACCTGGGTGGGAATTCCCAGATATGCTCAGAATTAGTGCAAAATGACAAAAAATACACTGAACCCACAGACATTGCCAACATCCTGGCCGACAGGTTCAGGGCAAACTCCCCCGCCCTCCCCACCAAAAGAGCAAATATCTATTCCAGCAGAGTGCTGCCCCCCTGACATCTCAGATGCTCAGGTAAGAACCGTCCTCTCCAAAGCAAAAAACACAGCATCAATGGGACCAGACGGTGTCCCGGGCTGCGTCCTCGATGAACTCCAAGATGAGCTGAACCCAAACATAAAGCTACTGTTCAATCTCAGCCTTACTACAGGATATGTACACAAAGAGTGGCGTACAGCAACAGTGGTCACTCTCTACAAAGGTGGTACCTCAAACGATCCTGGAAACTATCACCCCATAAGCCTGACTAGCTTGGTCTGCAAATCTATGGAAAGGATCATCATGGAACTCATAAATAAAGATATTGGGGACCTACAGACACTGGATCCTACCCAGTTCAGCTTTGTTAAGGGCAGATCCTGCCTCTTAAACCTGGTCAATTTATTTGAAACAGTCACCAAGGCCATTGACAAGGGGAAGGTGGTCCACACAGCCTACCTGGACCTTGCAAAAGCCTTTGATACAATACCTCACTCGGGCATCATAGATAAGCTATCCAGCTTAAATATAAACCCCTATGTCACTAGATGGGTTGCAAACTGGCTCAAGGACAGAACCCACATGGTTAGAATTGCTGGAGCCATGTCAGACTCCAAACCAGTTACAAGTGGCATCCCACAAGGGTCAGTCTTGGGACCTCTCTTGTTCGGTATATATTTCTCGGAGGTACAGGCCAACACGGAAGGACTGTGGCTGACCAAGTTCGCAGATGACTGCAAACTGGGTGCCATAATCAACTCTCCAGCTGACACAAGCATCCTCCAAAAGGGTCTCATAGAAACAGACAACTGGTGCCAGAGCCATGGCCTCAAGCTAAACACCAAAAAGTGTATAGTCATCCCCTTTGGTGCAAACAAAGTGCCCACAAATTACCACATAGGTGGTAATCCATTAAGTACGGAAGAAGTAATTAGGGACCTGGGGACCCAAGTTGATAGCAATTTCTCATTTGACAACCACGTGGTCAAAGTGGTTAGAAAAACATTCTATATAGCCCACCTAATCATGAAGGGATTCACATCTAGATCAGTGGAGGTCATTGTGCCTCTTTACTCATCCCTCATCAGGCCCATAATTGAGTACAATGCCCCTTTTGGGATGTACCTTACCAGACACCTGCAGCAACTAGAAAGACCCCAAAAGTACCTCACCAAGAGGATCAAAGGGCTCAAACAGATGCCATATGCTGCCCGGTTAAAGAAACTCCAGCTCTACTCGGTTGCATACCGCCTGCTTAGAGGCGATCTCTGCCTGACGTATAAAGCCATGTCCAACCCGGAATTAATGGACATGCTGCACCTCAGAAAATCCAAATCCCATCGAGCTACGTGCTCGAGGGACTTGAACCTCAGCACAGAAATAAATAGGACATGCTGGAGGGACAGATTCATAACCCAGAGGCTCCCTTCGCTCTAGAATAAAATCCCAGTCCAGGTTAGGCAGAGTCCCTCACTGACTCTCTTCAAGAGCAATCTTGATGAGTGGATGGGAGATCATAAGTTTAACCTGGGTATCACTTCTGTGTCACTGTTAGACAGAGGCACAGTAAACTAAACCTCGAAAAAGGGCATAGTAAAATTCATTTTAATGGGTGGCGAAAGCCAAACACACTCTGGCTAGGCTTACAAATGCCCTAGGGCAGATAGCCTAGTATGAACCTATGAACCTATAAACCTTTGGGCCACAGTACAGCAGGTAGCATTTATTCATTACAGGAAGGCATTGTCATAAAAAAATTAAAATGACCCTGGGCTTCAGCCAAAAGTGTAGAGAAGGGAAAGGCATTCAATGCAGCCTTTCTAGACTCTAGCACCCACACAGAAACACATTGTGCAGATCAGTAATGGTGCACAAACTTGGTAAAAGCTAGTATCACAAATGTTTCCAGTTATGCCCCATTATTACTAAAGGAATACAAGCTTTAACTTCCAACAAACAACATAAATAGAATAAGTCAGGTTTCTTTGGGCTTCTGCCACTGGGGCAACTATATTCACTACTATTATATTTTTAGTATAATATATTTATTTTATTTTTTATTTTACATTTGTTGACTGGGCTAGTCGAACTGGATACATGTCCATTTTCAGTAGAGGCCCGGGGAGAAAAGCTCCAAGACACATACACAAATACAATATAGTAAGTTGCAACAGTCCAAGTGTATAACAGCTGTTGTTTATAAAAATACAATACTCATAGTGAGCATAACGCAAAACAGTAAAAGGTAATGTGCAAGAGATGTTACTATATACATATATACATATTTTTAAATTGCAATAACATGGTCTTTGGTTGATTAAGGATAAGTCTATAAAGATGAAGAGTATTCAAACTAGTGTATAGAGAGAAAGTTAGTCAGGGTTAGTACAGTGGCATAACCAATGTGTGCTGAGAAATAGTTTTAGATTTTGTTTAAAAAGTGTCAATGAAGACAGAGATATGAGTTCTGTGGGAAGAAGATTCTAGTGCTTTCCAACAGTATTAGAGAACAGAGAGTCTCCTGCTAAGTCGTTGGATCTGCTGGTGTTAATAAGCGGTTTGTTTGAGGAGTGTAAATTTTTAAGATTGTTGTATGGGGTAATGAGGCTAGAGAGTATTGGAGTGTTGGTGGGTTGATACAGGGTCTTATGGGCTATGACAAGCTGGTGAAATTGAAGCTGGTTTAGGAACTCTAGCCATCCTAGTTGCTTAAGATTAAGACAGTGATGAGTTCTAAAAGGAGAGCCAGTGGCAAATCTAGCAATATTATTGTAGGAAATTGCCAGTTTGTTGAGGTTGTTTTTAGAAAGATTAGTGTATATAGGTGAAGCATAGAGTAGGGTGGAGATTAAGTGAGTTCCGGCTATGGCAGTCCTGGCTACTGGTATAAGAAAGGGTTTGATTCTATAGAGGGATCCCAATTTCTTGTTGACTGTTTGTATTGTGCTGTTTATATGAGTATCAAGGCTAAGGAGAGATATCTATACCAAGCGATTGCAGCCCCCCAAACATCTCCAACGCCCAAGTGAGAACTGCTCTCTCCAAAGCAAAAAACACAGCATCCGTGGGACCTGATGGTGTCCCCGGCTGTGTGCTCCACGAACTCAATGAGCAATTAAACCCACAGCTAGGACAGCTGTTTAATCATAGTCTTACCTCTGGATACGTACACAGGGAGTGGCGCACTGCAACTGTGGTCCCACTTCACAAAGGCTGTGCCTCCACCGACCCTGGAAATTACCGGCCCATTAGCTTGACAAGCCTTATCTGCAAAGCCATGGAGAGGATCATAATGGACCTCATAAATAAAGACATAGGGAATTTGCAGACTTTGGATCCATCCCAGTTTGGCTTTGTCAAAGGCAGATCATGCCTTCTAAACTTGGTTGACTTTTTCGAAACAGTCACCAAAGCCATTGATGAGGGAAAGGCAGTCCATACAGCCTACCTCGATCTGGCGAAGGCCTTCGATACAATACCCCACTCGGGTATCATTGAAAAACTCATCAGCTTAAATGTTAACCCATACATCACAAGATGGGTTGCAAACTGGCTGAGTGACAGAACCCACAGGGTCAGAGTTGCTGGCGCCATGTCAGACTCAAAGCCTGTCACAAGTGGTGTACCACAGGGCTCAGTCCTGGGCCCACTCTTGTTTGGCATCTACTTTTCGAAGTACAAGCAAACACAGGAGGGTTATGGCTGACAAAGTTTGCAGATGACTGCAAACTGGGCGCCATAGTAGAAAACACATCTGGCACAGATATCCTTCAGAAGGGTCTCACAGAAATGGATAACTGGTGCCAGAGCCATGGCCTAAAGTTAAATGCCAAAAAATGCATAGTCATACCCTTCGGGAAAAACAAGGTTACCCCTAGCTACCAAATAGGTGGCAATCCACTGAGCACAGAAGAAGTTATCAGGGACCTGGGGACCCAGGTTGATAGTAGTCTGTCATTCAACACCCATGTAGCTAAAGTAGTTAGGAAGACCTTCTACATTGCCCACCTTATCATGAAGGGATTCTCATCTAGATCAAGGGAGGTCATAGTCTCCCTATACTCATCACTCATCAGACCAATGATTGAGTACAATGCCCCATTCGGAATGTATCTGACCCGACACTTGCAGCAGCTGGAGAGGCCACAAAGTTCCTCACCAAAAGGATAAAGGGTCTCAATCATCTGTCCTATGCTGCCCGACTGAAAGAACTCCAGCTCTATTCAGTCGCTTACCGCTGGCTCAGAGGTGACCTTTGCCTAACATACAAGGCCATGTCAAACCCAGATTTGATGAATATGCTTCACCTCAAAAATCTAGATCCATCAGAGCCACAAGGGCGGGAGACTTAAACCTCGACACGGCTATTAATAGGACGTGCTGGAGGGATAGATTCATCACCCAAAGACTCCCTATGCTGTGGAATAAAATCCCGGTATATGTGAGGCAGAGCACCTCGCTGGCCTTGTTCAAGAGAAATCTTGACCAATGGATGGGAGATCGCAGATATACCCCAGGGATTACCTCAGTGTCACTGCTCGACAGAGGCACAGCAAAATAATGGGTATAGTTCCCCATACTAAAGGGGTGGCGTAAGCCACAAAACTATGGGCTAGGCTTGTAAATGCCCTCGGGCAGATAGCCTAGTATGAACCTATGAACCTATGAACCTATAAGGTTGTTATCTATTGTTATTCCTAAGAGTTTAGTGGTTGAGTCGGGAGATATGATAATGCCATTATTAGATATGAGTGTGAGATTTATTGGTGTGTATTTTCGGGCTGGAGTGAAAAGTAAAAGTTTAGTTTTTTGGGGATTTAGGAGGAGGCAGCGGTTTAAAAAACATTGTTCTACTGTATTAAATGCTTTTTGGGTAAGGGACTGTAGTTCAGTGGGAGAAGTGGCTGAACAAATTATCATGGAGTCGTCTGCGTATTGAATACAGGTGGCGTCAGGAATTGCAGAGTGAAGGTCATTAATAACAATGGAAAATAGGAGCGGGCCTAATATGGAGCCCTGAGGAACACCTAGGGAAATAGGGAGGTGAGTAGATAGATTATTTTCCCATAGCACAGCCTGTTGTCCATTGTCTAAGTAAGATTTGAACCAATTTATGGTTAGAGGTTCAAGTGAGAGGGATTTCAGTATATTTAAAAGGAGTTGGTGATTAACCATGTCGAAAGCATTAGATAAATCAATAAAGACTGCAGAGGAGAGAATATTGTTGTTACGGTTTTTGTTAATGCAGTCTGTGAAGGATAGCAGGGCAGTCGTAGTACTGTGGAAAGGTCTAAATCCATGTTGACAATTGGCAAGTAAGTTATTTTGGAGTAGGTGGTTAAGTAGTTGCTTATGGATACATTTCTCCATTATTTTTGCTAGAGGAGATAGTAGAGCTATAGGATGATAGTTAGAAAAGTCGTTAGAATTTCCACCTTTATGTAGTGGGATGATGTGAGAAATTTTCAAGATAGATGCGATAGTTCCTTCACTTATGGTTCTGTTAACCAGAATGGAAATGGGATAGGCTATGGCTTTAGCTCCTTTTTGCAGATATTCTGCTGGAAGTTTGTCAGCTGAGGGGGTAGTAGGTTTTAGTTTTTGGAGAAGGGAGCAAATAAAGGAAGTTGAAACTGGTTTTAACTGAAATGATGGAGGTGGGCTTGTAATAGATGTAGGCAGATTTGAGGTATATGGAGATAGTTGACTAGCAAGAGTTTGGATGGCATCTGTGAAGAAAGAATTGTAGGCATTAGCTGTATGTGTGGGATTCTCAGGGTTAGAGCTTTGTGGGTTAGGTGTGATAGATTGATCTGGGTATAGTAGTTTGTTAATGCTAGTCCAGAACATTTGTGGCTTCTTATGGTAAGTTTGTTGTAGTTGGAAGTAAAAGTTCTTTTTATCGAAGAGGATGGCTTTTTTAGTATTATTTCTAAGTTGTCTAAAGGTTTGGTGGTCTGCAGGATTTTTAATAGTACGCCATTTTGCCCAGGATTTGTTTCTAAGAAGGATTTTTTGCCTAGTAGCTTTTGAGAGCCAAGGGGCAGGTTTAGCTTTATTTCTAACAGAGCGAGTTGGGGCGTGATGGTTGAGGATGGTTAAGAATGTGGAATTAAAGTATTCCACTACTTCATTTAGTGGGAGGGATTTTAGAGGTGACCAATTACACTGCTTGAGTTCTGTTTGGAAAAGTTCAGGGTTAAAATGCTTTTTGGTGCTTATTATCCTGAAATTGTTTGGGTAAGTTAGGTTGGTTTTGTGTCAGATAATAAAAGTTAGTGAGTGGTTACTTAGATCATTTGGGAAGGTTTCTACTTGATATGTTTGATGAGGAGTATTAGTAAGAATCCAGTCTATGTGTGTATATATATATATATATATATATATATATATATATATATATATATATATATATATATTTTTTTTATGTTCTCTCACTCAAATCTTTTACCATTGGATAGGAAATTACTTTTGAGATGGTAATTTATATAACTGAGTGTATCTGCATTCTCAAAGAATATCATTCATTTGAAATAACAAAATTATTGAGTAAGCTAGGGAAATCATCATCTTCTTTCGGCTGTTCCCATTAGGGGTCACCACAGCGGATCATTTGTTTCCATTTCTTCCTGTCCTTTGCTTCTTGCTCTGTCACACCAACCACCTGCATGTCCTCTCTCACCATATCCATTAACTTTATCTTGGGCCTTCCTCTTTTCCTGTTACCTGGTAGCTTCATCCTTAGCATCTTTTTTCCCAATATACTCAGCATCCCTCCTCAGCACATGTCCAAACCAATGTAATCTTGCCTCTCTGGCTTTGTCTCCAAACTTTCCAACCTGGGCTGACCCTCTAATATACTTATTCCTAATCCTGTCCACTCTCGTCACACCCAGTACAAATCTTAACATCTTTAACTCTGCCACGTCCAGCTCTAACTCCTGCCTTTTTGTCAATGCCACTGTCTCCACCCCATATAACATAGCTAGTCTCACTACCCTCTTGTAGACCTTCCCTTTCACTCTTACTGGTACTCATCTGTCGCAAATCACTCCTGACACTCTTCTCCACCCACTCCATCCTGCCTGTACTCTCTTCTTCACTTCTCTTCCACCCCATATAACATAGCTAGTCTCACTACCCTCTTGTAGACCTTCCCTTTCACTCTTACTGGTACTCATCTGTCACAAATCACTCCTGACACCCTTCTCCACCCACTCCATCCTGCCTGTACTCTCTTCTTCACTTCTCTTCCACACCCATCATTACTCTGAACTATTGATCCCAAGTATTTAAACTCATCCACCTTCGCCACCTCTACTCCTTGCACCCTCACCATTTCTCTATCCTCCCTCTCATTCACACACATATATTCTGTCTTAGTCCTGATGACCTTCATTCCTCTTCTGTCTAGAGCATATGTCCATCTCTCCAGGGTCTCCTCCACTTGTTCCCTACTCTCACTACAGATCACAATGTCATCTGCAAATATCATAGTCCACGGTGACTCCTGTCTGATCTCGTCTGTCAACCTGTCCATCACCATTGCAAATAAGAAAGGGCTCAGAGCTGATCCTTGATGTAATCCCACCTCCACCTTAAATGCATCCTTCACTGCAAGCTAGGGAAATACAATATTTAAATACAAAATCTTCATCCAACTGATTTTTTGTTTTTCTTTGGCATTGAGAATGAACTGGAAGTTATATATAACAGATATTCATAATAATAAACATGTGGTATAAAAGCGAGGATGTTTGGTTGGTATCTGCACTAGCTGTTAGTAGACAGTTCTTGTATTAACATATTTTGTGCTGATGAAGCTGCTTCTCGACAAAACTGTTCTGTTGTACTTTTAGCTGCAGTTTCAGTCTGTTTCATTCTAGAAACATGGATTCTTTCCAATGAACACTTGGAAAATTTGGTGCAATGCTGCACACACCCATGACTAGTAAATAAATTTACCAACCTTGCACTTGTTTTTTTCAAAAGTGCCTGTAACGAAAAATGAACTGAATGACAGGACACATTAAAGTCAAGTAGTCTATTCTGAAATAAAATTAAGCTTATAATTACAATACCATTTGCATTTATTTATTTATCTTTTGTTTTGCCATAGTAAGTGACACTGTAGAACGTCTGGAAGGAAAATATATATTTTTGTAGGTGGAAAAATTGCACAAGTTACATAAGAAGGCGACACATTCTGAATTAATTTGTGCACAGCTCAATTGAATGCATGTTCAAAGGAATATATATGTTTACATAGACAGAACAGTATGTAGGTGGACCAGATGTCTTGCAAGGGAGAAAAGATAAACACAGTAAAAGAATTTAAGAATGTATAAGATAGGATGTGCATAAGTGAACTTGCTAATTGAATAGTAAGTTTTTCTCTGTGGATTATCTGTGATTTCTACAAAAATGTATAAAGGTTACACAAGAAAGCCATCTAGGCAAAATGACAATAAAGCCTAGGCAAGCAAAATTCTAACCTTGAGAATACTTTAAACCTCCTCTGAAGGAGGCCCATGGAAAATATGCAAATGATGCCATGAGGACATACAAGTGTCACTACTCCATAGCATCTGAATGATATCTAACTTTTTACTTTTTATAAGTCTTCACTGATCCAATATAATAAAGCTGAACTCCATTAGGTACAGGTGTGACATGTTTTGACTTTTTTTGGGGCTCATCAATATTGCACAAGTGGGTAGTTCAGACAGTTTGTGAAAATATTCAGCTTAAAAAAGCTTGATGCTGGAGCATGCTGGAGGGAAAGGTTCATAACCCAGAGACTGCCTATGCTATGGAATAGACTTCCCATACGTGTCAAGCAGAGCACCTCACTGGCCCTTTTCAAGAGAAATTTTGATGAGGGGATGAGAAATAGAAAGTTCACCCCGGGGATCACTCCAGTGGCTTTACTCAATGAGGGTACTAGGAACTAAGTTCAGGTTGCACAGTGCCATGGTAATCCTATGGGGTAGGCTTGTAAAGGCTCCAGGGCCATTAGCCTAGTACACACCTATGAAACTATGAACCTATGTTCATAATGTATTTGCTGCTTTGGTCCATATTTGACAAATTTTGCAACTGCCCTTAATGTTACAGATTTCATTATCTTTCACTGACATAATTGCTTTACTTAGCTGTTGTGGAATGCATAACCACTGGTTAACCCTTTAGGTTCAGTTAGCCATTAATGTTTAGTCCCGCATATGGTCTAAGAGTAGAAATCCACCTATCTCCTGGAATGCTTTTTGCTCTTCCCAATCCCAGCTCCTGAATTGTCAAGTCCTAAATTAGTCTTGCATTAATCTGGTACACTGCAACATCACAGTACTGCAAATATTTGTTTTCAAACTTGCACAGTGTTTTTTCTTCTTCTCCTTGGTTCTGTGACCAAAGACTTAGTACACATAAGTAAGGAGGTAGGCTTTCAGAGGACTTGTCCCTTGGAAAAAAGTTGTTATCTGCAGGTTCAATAGGTGTGTTGCTAGATGAACTCAGTTTGATATTGGTCGTTTTTTCTTCAACATTTTAGAAGAGATCTGGGTGGTACTGTAACAGTGAGAACTGAAGACATTAAAAATCAATAAGGAGATCACCAGTGAAATGATGGGGTAGTTTATGTAACTGTACACAACTATATGGGAAATGTGCAGGGTGAGTGTAGAGATAAAGCAAGACAGACTTCTTGAATTTTGGGTGATGTGAAATTGTAAGACAGTATTTAACGACTGTATCCATGCTGAATGGATTAGAACAAGGCACTTCTAGGTTGCAGTTGTGTATTGTGAGCACAAATATTACAAAACAGACTGGATATATCTTAAATGTGTAAGGTTGACATAATGGTTAAGGTGCTTACCTTAAAAAGACACAAGGTGCAGGGTTTGATCAATTGGCTAGACTTAAAATGGCCGACAAGGGCAATTAGCCAAGTGCTAATCTATGAACCTTTATCTGTAAATGTTAATAGCTTGGCTAGCTCAATCAGTAGAGGCTGAGACTCTTAATCTCCAGGTTGTGGGTTTGAGCTCCCTGTTGGGCAAATCCCTTTATAATGTGGTTTGGCATAATGGTTACAGTGTTTATCTCATGGTGAAGAGCAACAGGGTTTGATTCTCACTGAAGATAAATTGGCTAGGCTTAAAATAGCCCACAAGGGCAGCTAGCCTTGTACTTGCCTATGAACCTATGCATGTAACCAGCATTATAGACTTGAAAAATTTTGCAGTTAATTCTAATTACACAGTCCATAGTTTAATTACATGCAATAAACACTCTAGAATGATTGTTTTTCTTCTTTTTATGATTTGTCTTAGCAAGTAGATTTAAGTAACACAATGTTTGGATATTCATTATGCATGCATCGATGTACCTGACAGCTGTACCTGTACCTTGTATTGAGCTTACAGTAAGTAGACAAGAAGCAGAACTGGGGCTAATTTTTTAAAATGTGTACAGCGGCTGATTCCCTTCATGGGTTAAAGATTTGCTCAGTTAGGAGAACAGATTGTCAATAGACATCCTCAACCACTTTTACATAAATGGCTGCTAAGTTGATGAGAAATGGATCAAGTCTTAGTTGGGGTTGCCTGATGACACTGCATTGCTGCTCTACAGTTGTAAAACCAAAGGAAACATTTATAAAATAAAGCGGTATATGGGATTAGAGTGCTTATAAATGAGAGTGTATCAAGGTGAGGTAATGGAAAATGCACAGAAAGACAATAGGGAGAATAAGAATAAAACTAGAAAAAGAAATAGAGACTGTATAGAGTTTGCAAAGTTAACAATAGAATAAAAGGGAGTGAGGGAGTAGATTAGATGGCCATTAAGAGTAAAACAACATTACAGCAGAAAATATGTAACAATTCCATTCTTTTAGGTAAGAAATGTTAATTTCTGAAATCCTGGTATATGGATGATGTGAACAGATCAACATAAGCCAATTTGGCATCATCCTGTCAATAGTGGATTGCATTTTTGCTTTTATACTCGACTCACTATCTCACCACTTTCAGTCATCATTGTGGATTTTCTCTCGGTGAGAAGTATGCCAGTGTATCAGGGCCAGACTACAATATGGGGTGCACTCCTAATCAAGAATTCCCTCCCTTTACAGGGATACGTGTGTGGGAATAATATCAGTCATTTCTATTCCCTCTACCAATTTGCAAGGACCAGGACTGCTAATCAAACTCAAGTCACCTAGGTCACAGACAGGATTCCATCTCTCTGTGCAACTGAGACTACCTGAAATCTATTATTGGATTTTTGACTTGTACTGAATAGGATTTGATACCTGAAATGAGTATTTGGGTACTTCACAAGTGACTAATGCAGTAAGGGCAAGGCAATTATCCAAGAGCCGTATTTTATAACTCATTGCTGAAGAAGCTGACCCTGGGGTATAGATATCCCTTTTCAACATAATACACAACTCTGTGTCCATTCTGCCTAACATACTAATTAAGACACATCACTATTGCAGGACTTTTACCATCCCACAGGTTAATATAGCTTATGAATCCTTATGAAAGTGTCTCTTGATATATGTGCAACAAAGTTAGTAGCTTTATGTCAAGTATCAAACTTACAAACTAGAAGGTCTAGTAAGAATTCTGATATTACATGTGAACTTGTATTTCTTTATATTTTATGAATACTGATCTTGACTCCACAGTACGACTTTTGGGTGCAAGGCAAATGCACACTGCAAACGATTTCCTTGGGAAAAGGGTTAGCAAGCAAGTTCTGGGATTCTCCCACTGGACAAGATATTTAAGTCCACCTTTCCCTATCTAGCTCTTGCCATTTTGAGCACAACTATCGTCTGGTCTGCTGAGGTTTGGGTTACTTTGACTAACATAAGTGTAGAATGAAGTCTGATTTTGCATAGCTTGTGCAGGTAGTTGCAGCCACCTAATCACTTATTGCCATGAATTTGAAATTCCTAATGTTTCTTTCCTATCTCACATTAAACAGTTTACCAAAGACAAGAGCTGCCACACTGATATCTTTATTAGTTGTTGATTCTCCATCTTAGGTTCATAGCTAAGTACTAGGTAATCAGTCTGAAGACCATTCCAAGCCTAGCCTGAAAAACATATTCAATAGTTCTCTCTAGTCTCAAGGAGAGCAAGACAAGACAGACCAGGGGAGATTTTGAGGCTGCCCATCCAATTAGCTAGATTTACCTTGAAGGTGGCAAGGGTGCTACTCTGATGTGTAGTGTGAGTTTGTTCCAGAGCTTATGTTGGGATATGAATCGATCATGCCAATGTACATTATTTATCTGCTGATGAAGTTTTTGCACCTTTAACCCATAATTCGAGGTAACATTAATTCTGTGAAGGCAATGGAGGTCAAATAAGGTTGGATCTTTCATTGCTTGAAAAGCTAGACACAGATTTATAGAAAGTCTATAAGAGACTGAGTACAGAGAAAGGTCTGCTAGTCTCTCCTACCTAATATTTTTGCTGCCACCGATCTTTTTAGTTATGAATTTCTGAGATCTCTCAAGTTATGTAATGCCAAAAGGTGCATTATATTCAATAATGGGTCCAATAAGATCTGAGTAAAGGGGACTTAAGACTTTTTTGGATCTACTGGAGATGCATTTGGAAATTAGATGAGCCAGATAAAAGGCTTTCTGAACTCCTGTGGAGACATAATGGTCAAATGATAAGGAATTATCAACAAGAGTGCCTAGATCCCTTACAACAGTGTCTGGCTGGAGAGTTACATCACCTATATGTTAAGTAAAGCTATTTTGTTTACTAAGCTGAACTATGCTACATTTTTTAAATTTAATCTGAGACCGTTGTCTTTGCACCAGTTGTTAACCTGATTTAACCCATGCTGGTGCAATTGTGAGTCAGATAAAGATCAAATATCAACACCCAATTTACAGCTGTCTGCAAACTTAGTTAACCAAAGACCAGGAGTGCGGGCTTGAAATTGGGAGAAATAGATGCCAAACAGGAGAAAGCACAGAACTGAGCCAGTGGTGCACTGCAGGTAACTTTTTTGCTTTCAGAAGTGGCACCTGTGACTCTAATCATATGGATTTTGTCAGACAACTAGTTAGTTATCCGTCACACTATGTAAAGATCTGTATCCAGATTTACAATTCTTCCAATAATGCCTGCATGTGGAATAGTGTCAAAAGCCTTGGCCATGTCTAGATATGATGTATGGATTGTGTAACCATTGTCTACTGCTTTGGTTATGTTTCAAAGAAATTAATGAGGTTAAAGATGCAGAACGCTCCTTTGACAAAGCCAAACTAGTGAGGGTCTATGATTAAGAGATTTTCAATGTCCAGATAAATAAAGTTTATGATAGTATATTCCAAATTATGAAGTCTATGATAGTGTGCTCCATAGCTTTACATATGGGTCTAGAGAGACAAATAGGCCTGTAGGTACTTGGGGCTATGGCTGCCCAATAGCATTACAATGACTACTTTTGAGATTAAGTAGGGGTTAAGAATATATTATATTTCCATTGGTTACTTAATGGTTGAAGATAGCAATGAGAAACAAGCAAACATTATTTTCAATTGCAGCTTTACTAATTTTATGTAATGCTTTAATGCATAATAACTGAACATTTATATTGTTTTCTTTCTGACCACTCTCATCCTTTTGCTTGACAACTTCAGATCCCTCAAGGCCTGGTCCATTGGTCCATTCATTCCTTTGCCACCCCTTTCATTACACATGACATCAACCCATGCAGGAGAAGTCTTTGTTTTTCACCTGATATTTGCCTCTTGGTGGCTATACTACAAAAGGAAATAGTACAGGACAAGAGTGCCTACTAGTGGAGAGCCATCATTCAGGTAAAAATACCATCTGCTAGGGTTTTCGCTAGACAAACACCTTACTTTTGCTATTCTTGATGTGTTTGCAGCCAAGAAGGGGCATCTTATGGATGAATAGTTTTAGTAGTGTCTTGTAGCTATTTACATTGTTTTATGGTGGCTTATTGCCCACCCTAGTTCCCTTTCTCACCTCCATTTCTTTGAATTTATAAACACTAATCACATGGTCTGCTATCTATCTATCAGATGCACTAATACACTTCTTTAAATGCTCACTGTTTAACACCTACTAATGCATAAGTATCTTTTATACTGTAATAGTTGCCTCTTTTTATATGAATGTAATCTAATTATGAAATGTATGTGTAATTGTTAATGTATATTATTTAATGTCTGCTCATGGATACTTCTGAGTGTGTTTAAAAATGTGTGTAATATGTGGGAGATTTTCTCACTGAGCCTCCTATTTTTGACTATACCCAGTTGGACAAACCTGGCAAGCAAAAACAAAAGCAAAACTAAATAAATAAAATAAAAACAGTAAAATAAAAATGTATTACCAGCCCGATGAAACATGTGACATTCTCCTAACTCTCACGAGAGTGCTAAGTCAAGTCAAAAATCAAGGTACTCTTCATCTCCAATTCATTCCTATATTACTTAACTATGCCTACATAAACAATTACCTTCTACAAATTAACTACCTCTTTAGCCCTAACACACCCCACATTTATTCTACTTACTTCTATAAGATTGCATTGTGGAAAGTACCTCAAATGTGAATTCAATGACTGTATTCTCTTTTAAAATTGTATAAGTATCTTTAGTAATTTATTGTATGTACCTAGTATGTTTGTTTGCTTATAGAGCTTTCTCTATTGTATGTACCTAGTCTGTATGTTTACTTTTTGGAACTTTTTCTCCCCAGGACTCCATTGAAAACGGGTTCTTTTGACCCAATGGACTATCCTGGTAAACCAACTGCAAATAAATAAATAAATACACACCCTGCTCTATAATGCTGCGACACTTTCCCTGACTGCAATGGAAGTAAGAACTGAAGCAGAGTAGAATATCTCCATTTTGTTAAAATTATATACAAACAGTCCTTTCTATGCCTGCTCATTGGTTACTCCAGAGTCTGTTCCACTAAGTGAACCTAGACTTGGGTCATAGTCAGGGTTTTATTTTTCTACATCATGGACTTAGTTTTTATTAGTGTAATTTTTCCACCGCGTACTCACATGTTATATGTCATTGTTAATTGTCCAAGTTTTCATGCATGTTTCTTGAGCACACAGGTGACCTTTTCATATGTGCCTTGAACATCTAAGCAAACCCAGTCATGGAAGCGTATAATATTCGGATACATCATATAATTATATTACCCAGGTAATTTGCATTTTCCCTTGCATTTTGGCATGGGGTGTGCGTGGATATATTTGAGAGAAGGAAAATCACATACCACATTAAGAAACATTTACATAAATAATTATGTTGTGTGAATTACAGACTGATGGAGAACCAGTTAACCAGCACATACTCTGGTCAATTGAAACTAGGCTCAGGAATAAACAGCCATCACTTAGTTATTGCATTATATGTTACAGATTTGTCAGAAGAATATTAACTCTTTCAGTCCTGAGCAGCAGGAAGCTAATTAAATACGTTCATTACAGGTACGTCATTGACACTGCAGTGGTGGTGCTGCAGTAGCATTGTCGCCTCACAGTTAGACGTTGCCCGTTCGATTCTCAGTTAGACCGTCTTCTGTGTGGCGACATGCGTGAATGGGCATTCCTTCATTGAAGGTTGTGCGTTAGGCCCGGCAAGCCAGCACATGAAAATCTACTGCCAATCATTAGCGGACCGGAGTTCCGCTGTGGCGAACCCTAACCGGGAAAAGACGATAGACACAAACAAACAAACAGGTACTTCATTGGGTTATATTTTGACAACAGAATGACATTATAATGTACAAGTGAATATTTATGTAACTGACATTCCTCTATTCCACTTTTAACTGTAAGTGTCTGTATGATATTACTTAAGTCCATATTTTTAACTTTGTGGTACTTTGCTTTTAAATTAGTCACAACACTAGAATGTGACAGCTTGCATTTCTTATGATCTTTTCTTTGCAGCTTGAATGTCTTTTTCTTTTAAAATGGAATTAACTTCATTTTTATAAAAAGCATGATGAGTGTGAAATAAATATGAACTTCCCTCAGTGATACACTGCAGAGTTCCCCATTTAAGAATGTGAGTCATGGGGTTCTGCGCTGCATGCAGTCAGTAAATATCACTGAATTCTGGTCAGTCTGTGGCTCTGCTCCTGCTAAAAATAACTTCTTGTCTTCATTTAATGGTAAAGCAAAAGCCTTCGCCAAGCAAGAGCAAGTTTGTGCTTATGTCACCACATCAAAGCGTGGCCTGCTCAATTAGCAACTCTGTCAAAGTAGGAAGAAACATGCTAAACTATCAGATACAAAACTTCATTTTCCATAACTCTAAGCAGTTAGTAAAGACTGACTAAACTATGTCATTTAAAATATCTCCATCTGTCCATCCAGATAATTGTTTTTCTCTATAGTTTGTTTTTTTACCATGAGCCTTAATATTGGTATAGAAGAGGTCTTGGATTGCTATTAAATATGAAATCAATGCATCACAATGCAATAGGAGTCAAGTATAGCACATTTGAGAAGACAATTCCCAATATTTCCCGTTGCAGCACACCTCATGCTAATGATAGGCAATGCAAGATGGCTAGATAGATAGAAAAACAGACAGACAGATATATAGAGAAAGATCTATCAGGTCCCTATTATTTTACTGAAAAAATTAAATCAACAAATGCCATTTCAAACGGCATTTTATCAAACACTGAGATTGCATTATGGGAAGGATCAGGAAATTTGCCCTTTCTTCACTGTAGTTGGTATACATAATTAGCAGGGGGTGTGGGGGTTTGATGAAAGGCCTTTCCGATGAAATGCCATTTGACAATGTGATCCTTTGATGATTTAATATAGCCTGCTGCTATCTATCTATATATATATATATATATATAAATGCTTGTGTGGTGTGTGTGTGTGTGTGTGTGTGTGTGTGTGTGTGTGTGTGTGTGTGTGTGTGTGTGTGTGTGTGTGTGCGTGTGTGTGTGTGTGTGTGTGTGTGAGTGTGTGTCTGTATGTGTACATATATAAAATACCCATTTTCCACAATACTCAAATGCTCACCTTACTGTTTAGATAAAGTACACTATTTGTAGCGATATTACTTCTTAAAAGTTCTTTCCCCCACTCTCTCTCTGCCTCTCTCGCTATGGGACTTAACTGCATCAATCCAAAAGTCTAACACATTTTTCCTTTTAGAGTTACCTGCCTAGGAGAATAGATAATATGAAGATTATGACTGTGTTTCTGATCATTAACAACTTATTATGTGTTCAAGATGTGGATGCAAATAAATTCACCTCAATCAAATTTTAAGTGGTGAATCTATATACACATGTATGTTGAAAAAGCATAATAAAAGGTTATGATTGTTGATCCGGTCATAATTTGCTGTAGTCCTTGTAGCTTTCTGTCCTACAAACTACAAAAAAAAAAAAAAAATGTTGGCACCTGAAGTGTTTTACTGTCTCTGAAAGCTGGTAAAACACTTACAGCTGCCAAACAGACAATAACACACCTCGCAAGTTCTCTGCTTAAGAACTCCAGCTAAATCCATAAATAATGAGGGCACAAAGGATCAAAATCAGAGACAGTTGTAAAATGTTAATAGAACACCAGGCTTTACATCGATATGCATTTTCTGAAGAATAAAACAATGAAACTCTAAAGTCTGGCTTTGTTGACTGACTGTAATGCTGAGTAATTAAGCCAGAAAATCGAATAATTTATGAGATGGGACAGAAATATGAGACAAACTCAGGGACAATATAGGGGCATGGACTACCACTGTTCTTTGCCAGCTGTTAGTCCCTAACAGAAGACCTGATTGTAACAGTGGTTGGGGCTGCATAACAATTGTTAATCACCTCCTTAAGTGCTGTTACAATTACTTCTCATGTTAGAGAAAGTGTTAAGAAGTTTATCTTTTTTTACAACATATACATTTTTTAACCAAAAAACACCAGTGTTAAGAAAGCTTAACTGTTTCTGATAATGCATATGAAAAGTGCAATATGTATGTTACTACAGTGCATTTATAATTATGAAGGAAAGGGCTCTAATTGCTTGAGTGGTAGGAGTGCAGTCTGTGCCATTCCAAATAGTCATGGGTGCTTTATGCGGCAGCATACACTACCAATATAAATGCTAGTAGAAATGGTACCAGCAATTTTGAGATTGTTTTGACAAAATTCAATCCTTTTTACTGTTACTTACGAAAAGTAAGTGGAAATATCTGAGAAATGGAATAGATTATTGTTTAGTATCAAAGAAATAAGCCATAATTTTATTCCTGAATACACCTCCTTATGTCTGCTTTCTACCTGGTGATTGGAATATGCAAGGTATTTTCATTTTGCAAGCAATTTTAGATCATTTTTAAAGTGTATAACCATACATTAGAGGGTAGGCAACGTTAGTAGTCATGCAACACAGGCAGGCCTGCTGCATAAAGTTATGAACACATTACATCTTTCCTTCTGGATAACATAAATGCACTATTATTTGATTATTAAAAAGCATACTTCCCATTAGTAACTAACTGTTTAAATTTACCTTGAAATGCCACTAGAATGCCTTTAATAATATACTAGAAAGATTTCAGGATAAACTGTTATCAGCTTGCCCAATCAATGTCTGTAAAAGGTAATCATGAATACATATTAAAAACAGATTATTACTGGCAATCCTGATCAAACTGTGAGAACCCAATGCTCATGGCTAAGAAAAAAATTAAAAGAAGTCAAGCATTCTGGAGTGTTCAGCAAAACTACGAGACTCTATTTTAGGATTCCAGGTTCAAGCTTTCATCTCTGTGAACAGAATTCCTCAGACCTTATGTACCAGATCTGTTCTTACAGATTAAAATGCTTAGCTGGAAGCCAAAAGATAAAGGGCGGCAGTTTTGTGTTTACTCTGGATCGCTGTTGTCTTCTTTTCAACCTGTCTGTTCTAGGAGTACATTTTCAACAGAGATCATACAACTATACTACAAATTAGGATACAAACCGTGTATTATTCCTCATCACACATCTCGCTGCTCCCCAGTATTGAATTATCAGCATGTTGCTCCAACTTCAGAAATTACATAAGGTGAACAGGATTAGATCTTCATAAGTTTGCACCTCCTCTATATGTAATCTTACAAGACTCCAGGTTTAGAGTATTGGAAGGTCAGCCCTTCCCAATTATATACTCATGCGGCTAGACTGATATTTTCTTTTTACACCACTGATAATTGTGCAGATATATTAGGAATATAAGGACCCTCAGTGTATCGCACAAACACACACACACACACACACGCACGCACGCACGCATGCACGCACACACACACACACACACACACACACACACACACACACACACCTGCTACTAATAATCATGTAAACTGAGTATGATTACATTTTTCAGTATGGAATCCTGGCTATCACTAATGATACAAATACAACATGTCTCAAATATCAATGTAGTAACTCAACCTACTAGCAATCTTGCAAAGATATCGGGTGTAAATTGTCAGATGATTACCTGCCTATATCATTCAAGCATAGTACCATAGTACCTTCATTAATAGTAATTCAAGCATATCAGTATCAGATTCTCAGTAGATTATATGAACAGTGTGCCAACATGGAGATAAACAGAAGTTTTCTACTTTCTTTAGCATGGGTATTATGTATTTCATTACTATGTATGGTTTGGTATGACAAAAGTGTACACCCCTAAAGCCACATAGATGACATTCAAATATGCATGCAGAAACCATATCCCTAGGAAGATGAAAATATGTTTTCTATGTGGTACATATATGCAAACATTTAGTCATCATGTCCCATCATGTTTTTGAAAGAGCTGCAAATGCAAAAAACACACACAGACATAACAAAACACATACAGACACACACACACACACACACACACACACACACACACACACACACACACACACACACACCCTCACACTATACATTATGTAACATAAACCACTTCTGGTAACACTTGAGTTACAATTTTATGAGGAAGCAACTCCCTTATATCAGCTCCATTCTAACTGCAGACATCTGTTACGTCATACCACAGACTCAGCTTTTGTTGAGCATGCCACCCATAATGTTGCACTATATTCAAAGTCTTCTGTACCTGTTGATTCACATTACCAACAATTACTGAGACATAAGTCTACATAAACTCTCAGGAGGACAAAGCCTGCTTTGCTTTGTTAGTTTGGTAAGTTACTGTGTGTGTGTGTGTGTGGGGGGGGGGGGGTTCAGTGTGTCTGTGTATGAGAGATAATGTAACCTTCTCACTCCTAGCTAACATCAAACTGTGAGGGAAGGTCACTATTGTCTCTTCCCCTCAGACTTCTCTAAACTATGCATGCTAGTTAATCACCTCTTTCATTAGCTCCTGTATTCACAAGGACTCTTCCCTTGGGTGATACAATCCAGTGGCTTTTCTTTGATGCAGTTCTGTTCTTTTTTAAACTTTCCATGTGATAAAATATTTCCTTGTTGCCCATTGTTTATCCCTTTCAGACATCATCAGTATCACTATCATCAACATCTCCATTTTTCCTATTTTCTATACGTAAAACAAAAAAAACAGTCGGAACCAGTCTAACTGAGGTAAATAACAAACAAAAGCTGGATATAAAACTGAATGAAAAATGTATTACTTCAAACAACACATTAAACAGTAAGCGCTTTCATCTCAAATGATAAGACTTCTTCAGACTGGTTAATGCCATTAGAGAAGCTAATTTATACCTCTAGGGTCACATGATATACTATTGCGAATTAATGCTTTAACCCTTTCCTTCTCAAAAAAGCCACAAAATCTTCTCTGTTGTTTAGACCAGATGGATAACACTCATTTAAAGCCACAAACTCAAAATCTATTTTACATTTAGTTATTTTGTAATGTTTCCCAAGAGCATATATTTTTCATCCTATCTGCGGTGGTGCAGTGGTAGCGTTGTTGCCTCACAGCAAGCGGTTCTCCCGTTTGATTCTCAGCTGGAGTGCCTTCTGTGTGGAATCTGCATGTCCTCCCCGTGGTTGGGTGGGTGTTCGAAAGACATCCGTAAATGGGTGTGCCTTCGTTTAAGGTTGGACGTCGAGCTGACACCTCGGCGTTTGTGAAAATCTACTGCCAATCATTAGCGGTTCTAGTGTGGTGACCCCTAACTGGGAAAAGCCAAAAGACGACAACAACAGACACGGCATATTTGTGCTCATATATTCCTTTATACAGTTCTCTGGTGGTACAATCAACATAAAATGAACTGCATAAAGTACACAGTATTAAATAAACCACAGATTTTGAGCTACGTTTACCTTCCTTTCACTTCAGTGTTACAACCATTTATAAAAACTTATTTAACATCACATAATACGAAATTACATACATTACAATTTAAACATTTGAACATGTCAGGATTAACACACTTCTTTTGCGTGGGTTTAAATTTTGATTGAAAATATTTTTTAAACTTTTTCCCTTTTTTGTACAAAAACAGGATGCTCCCCCGCTACTTTGTAAATTTCAAGACAGCTTTTCAACATTTTCCAATTGGTTGAAATAATGTTTTTAATAGCTTTAGCATCTACACTATTGGTATCTGCATGGAAGTACTGTAATCTATTTGCCTAATGATGAAAGAAAAGCTCTTGGGAAACATTACAAAATAACTAAATGTAAAATAGAATTTAAGTTCATGGTTTTCTCTGCAATTGGAGCTACATTGGCTTCTACTGTGATGTCCTCATTTCTTTACCCGTCTCACAACATGTATCCTACCACCCACAGATTTGCTGCCACTTTTATCCATGTAATGTTTAGTAGCTAACTGTTTAGTAATATGTTTTCTCCAGAATAGTGATTAGATACACTATCCATTGAAGGCTACTGCTATCTAAGTGGTATAATATACAGTCAGTATTAATTCAATGATTCAATGTCTGTGATTCCACAATTGTGTAATCTGCCTATGTGTTCACCAGTATTACTTAGGTTCAAACACTAGTATCACTCTGCATTGGATAATTAAAACCTTTGAATCATCATTTAATTTTTTTTAAATACAGCAACCATAATGCATAATGCCTTATACAAACAGTCTACCAGCTGTAATAGTTTCAAAACATTCTTCTTTGGCATCTCGGAGAAAATATAATAGTGAAAGTAAATGTTAAAGGCAGAGGTGGAGACTGGAAGGGATGGCTGTGCAATAGAGAGCTAATTTGGCAACTTAGATTATGTACTACTGTCCCCCCAGGGCTTAACGATTATGTTTCTATAGCACTAGTTTTGAATATGAAGGCTGAAAAATTCTAACATATTTTATTTATTTTCATTCTGTAAGTAAAGTAAGTCTTATTTACTGAGTAATGAATAGACTTAGAATGTTATATGTATATGTATTTTTAATATGCTGTATCTTTTAAATTTTTTTAAGTGATGAGATTCAAAGTTTTTAATTATCCAATGGAAATGCTAGAAGCATAATATAAAATAAGTGATGGTTGGTTTCCTGGTTATTCTGATGAAGTCTCCTTAGGGAGATGAAAGCATTCAATCTTGTTATTAACATCCTTGAATTTACCATTTTGGATCCTCAACGGCATTTTTCTGCATGGTTCTTGGTTTATACTAATAATACTGCACCATTTCTACAGCATAGTTATACTGATAATAACATTATGTACCACTGATCATCTTAAGTTCTAACCTCAGTAACTCATGACACAACAGCATACATCTCCTTGAGTTACTCTTAAGCAGCAACTATTTATAACTGATAGGTGTAACAATAATATATAAAACTGTAGTAAAATGTTTAACATTTTGTAGTGATCTACTAATGAAGTATTAAATGTTTCACTTGACATTTTAAAGTTTACTGTCTTCCGATTATCCTCCATTTCCTACTACACTCAGCAATATCTGCATTTTCTATCACAGTATGTCAGTGCTGCAAACAGTTATCATAAAGAAATGTGCTGTACCACATAACACGGCTGCCAAATGTCTTTTACACTAACTCTTTTAACAGACTTTTAGGATTACTCAGACCTCATAAAGACAATATAACATTTGCTCTGCACATGACAAAAGAAGCCTCAGAATGTTTCAAGACTATGTGATACAACAATTTTCCTACTTAACACCACATCAAGTCTAACCAAGCAAAAGTCTGAGTAAAAAACTTTGCTTAAACAATTTTAATTTTATCTTTGAAGAAAGTAGTTGCACACCACTTACTACAGTGTGTGTGTGTGTGTGTGTGTGTGTGTGTGTGTGTGTGTGTGTGTGTGTGTGTGTGTGTGTGTGTGTGTGTGTGCGTGTGCGCATGTGATTGTGTGTGCATGCACTCGCGTGTTCAAGATTCTGTGAGTGTGAGTGTGTGTGTGTGTTTGTGTGTGTGTGTGTGTGTGTGTGTGTGTGTGTGTGTGTGTGTGTGTGTATGTGTGTGTGTTTGTGTGCGTCTATCTTTCTGTCTGTGAATTTGAAGAGCTATAGTAATCCTCAAGCATAATAGGTGTGTGTGTGTGTGTGCGCACGCACGCGTGTGTGCGTGCATGTGTGTGTGTGTGTGTGTGTATGTGTGTGTGTGTGTGTGTGTGTGTGTGTTGATGTCTGTGTTTGTCTGTCTATAAATGGGAGGAGTTACAGTAATCCTCAAGCATACTAGTTGTGTGAAAGGTAATTCTCAAGCATACAGTTGTGTCAAAGGTTGTTTTAATTAATTTATTCTCAGACTTTAGTGGTGTGAGATTACCTCAAGGAACAGAACAGAAGCAGCACAGCTGCACTGGACATCAAAACCAAAGAGCTTAGGTGTTAGCTGTTATGCAATCAGCTTACAACAGTTCTACAAATTATTTAAAGTCTGAACTATTTTATGTGATTTGTAATAAAAGACATAGCATTTACAGATATGTGTAACTATGGTTCAGTACATGTTGAAGTAGATTAGAAACTGGCTCCTTACTAATATGATGTTATATATGTTGGTCAAGCCTTTCTGAGATAAAAGAAAAACAGTAAAACAAGCTAAAATAAAAAAGTTAGAAGACCAGCCCTGCTATTTTTAACGTTCCTTAACATATGCATACTACTACACTGTTGTGTGCTTCATCATTCCCTCAGTATAACCTCCTCAACCCCTGTTTTGGTTTATATAAACAAACTAACAATTCTGGCTTAATGGTTACACTGAAAATGTTTATATTCACTAACATGCAGAAAATGACTGCATTCTGCTGATGGCTACTGGTAGTACTACAAAGGTTAATAAGTCAAGTATGAGGTAATAAGGCCCCAAAACTCCTTTTTAAGTAAAATTGCACTTCAGATTTAGTTTTAGAAAAGAACAGCGACTCCTTGGACACTTGGCTGAGGCTTCTTCCTCCCTCGACATGACTTACTTTCAAAATCCAGGAAAAAATGAGGGCAGTTTTCTAAATCTTTGCCAAGGACCTTTATCAGGTTGCCCATGGCCAGCGAACCTAGGTGAAAACAAACAGGAAAAACAAACAAACAAGCAAACAACAACTAAAAACAAAGAGATATGTGACAGTGAACAACACCACAGTCTTTCCAACAGTGTATATGTACTGTGAACTAGGAAAGATGTTTTGGAAACCTACACTGCTACTCTCATTCGGTTGCAATATTTCCTCAACTGCTGTTGAAGAATTTAGCCCAAACCCCATTCATAAGCAGCATATAGCAAAGCAGCTTACCAGTTGTTTTTTCCTTGCCCCTGCGAAGGTCTCTCTTTATCCTTGTGTATTGCTTTTTTGTGCTTTTATCAGTTCAAAATCAACCTCTGATATTCTTTGTTACTCTTTATAGTCCTTTTCAAAGTATAGCTTGACTTGTTCTGCCTGTTTCTGCCTTCCTCACATTGTGCGGAAATCAAGCTTTTTTAAGTCTACTTCTGTTTTTCTATTTTAGAGCCTGTTCTGGTCGAGAGAGCTGACTGCTACTGCTTCTTTAACTTCCTGTGTACAAGCTTCTCACCCAGTTAGTTTAACATGCTGTGTCACCTGCTAGTTTACTCTGTGCCTGCTTCTTTGTGGTTCCCCCACACATAAGTGAAGGCTCACATAGCTGTTTTTTTTTCTTTATTCTCATCATCTTGTCCAGAAGTTACTTGCAAAAAGAGTTTCCTCCTCTCAAGAAAAGACACAACATTTCCTATGTGCAAATTAGCAAGGTCTGCTGCCTGATACTCTGGGACTACTAAACATTACAGAAAACTCTGGGGATTTCCTAAGATGAGACTTCCTACCAGTTCTGCAAGTGAAAGCTGGAGCCCAGCCTTTTATTTGCTATGACATATGCCAGTGTTCATGGTGTGCTCTGTACTGGTTTGTGTGTGTGTGTGTGTGTGTGTGTGTGTGTGTGTGTGTGTGTGTGTGCGTGTGTGTGCGTGTGTGTGTGTGTGTGTGTGTGCGTGTGTGTGCGTGTGTGTGTGTTTACGTGTGTTTACGTGTGTTTTAAAAATGATTTCAGCTATAAAACAAGACTAAAGGTAATCAGTTATCTTTATCTACATGACAACTAGCAGAGTAAATTAAAACTGAAACTGCGTGGTGTATTTGAGTCCTTTGCTGACCCCATCCTTGGTACAGTTATTTCAGTCACTGCTGTTGCACTGTTAGGATACTTAAGCTAATGCATAGCAGTACACACTAATAACACTGGGTAGTGAGCCATATGACAGGGTTGAGCTGGTATTGTCCCAAGGAAGCACAGGAAAGAAACTCTTCAGTTTCCAGGTAAAATGGGCCATGTTCCTGGCAATACCAGTCACTGCTAAGAGCTATTTGTACCTGAGCATACATGTGCTTACTGTTTGCAAGAAAGTTCTTTTGAAATTCATGACAACAGGTATATAATACCAGGCATCAAGATGGTTGTGATGGAAAAAGAGTGTTTAGTGAAGTTTTACTATAGCTGGAAGCTCCATTCTCAACAGAAAGTAAGTCATCAACTCAACAAGATACTGCTGCAACATGAGAAGCACATTCACCAGCTAGCACTGTGAGTCACATTGCTTAAGGGCAGTTTAGGTTTTTATATAAGAGTGATTAGAAAAAAATGGAAAAGTAGATTTCAGTAATGAGATGGAGAAATACACCTGACAGTCGAGAATGTGTCATGGTATGTGACTTTGGATCTAGAAAACTGATTTTAAGGGTGCATAACCTTAAGGTGTTAAACAGGACACATTATACAGTGAGATTGAGTGCTACTTTTCTTAAAAAAAGTAGTGCTAGTTCACTTAAAAGGATGCAACACAGAAAATGCAGCAGCCATAAGTCACAGGGAAATGCATAAATATTATAAGTTCCTCCTTTCTAACAGAGTATCTTCACATTTTTTTAATTTTTCCAAGTCTTTTGGGTTTCTAATACTATGACAGAAATGGACCCCATTCCTAAGTCAAAGTACAATTAAAGATCATGAAATTAGTATTGTTTCAATCTTTGATGTCAGCCAAAAGTGCTCTTCGTAGCACCCCCAATGTGCCAAGTAATAACTCCTTCTACAATTCTTATGGGGTTATATGGACTGGTAACATATTTAAATAAGATTGTCAATTCTTTTTTATAAGACCCGTTGCTCCTACTACTATTGGAACTGTCTATCTTTCTTCCACATTGCTCTCATTTCTGCCTGCAGATCCTGATATTTTATGACTTTTTGTCTCTCTGTATGCAAGACACTGTAGTCACTGGGTGTGGCGATTTCAATGAGCAATGCTACTTTTGTCTTCTTTTCTTGGACCACGATATCCAGTTTTCTAGCATCTTTGCACAGTGTGACATAATCAGTGACTGTGGAGAAGTCCAGAACCAGCCTTGCCCAATCCCCTCTCAGTTAACATACTGCTAGTTGGTACTCAGTGTTATACTTTCCTTTTAACATCCCTGTAGGCTGCAAAAAAAAAAAAAAAAAAAAAAAAAAAAACATTGATTGGAAGTGTTATTTAACTACTTGTGGTAGGAACTCTGATAGCTAATGGAGATTAGGCTTTTACCAGAAATAGGAACAACAGTTACATTTTAAAACTCTCCTTATGACATCATACTTGTTTTCTGTAAAATGACAGTTTCGCAATCATTGATATGTCTTTCATAAATGCTTTTAACCACCAGACATTACCCCAAGATTTTGCATCAGAACATAATGCTTTTTTTTTGAAAAGTCAAATCTATCACAGAAAAGATGAGACCTAATACTGCAAAACAGTATCACACATTAGTGTTCCACTCTACTACTCAGTAAAAATATTTCCTTATTCTCAGGAAAAAAATAGTTTGTATCAGCAAATATCAGCTGTACATTATTATTTAGAAAGTTACATTATTGGATTGTCCTTTTCTGAAATTCTAAAAGTGCCTTCTGTGAAACAGATCTGCTTCCCTTTAGGTTTATCTGCTCATAATGGATATTGCTTTTCTCCTGTTGTGAAGACGCCATCTTGTCTTACCATGTCGCATCCTATTGCTATGGTAATGACAGTGCTATCACAGGCAGAAAATGATGACTTGTAACCAGCAGGAGCAAAATAAAAAGATGCGATTCTCTGAGCAAATATCCTTGAAACTTATAAAATCTGCAGAAATGTTTAAACTGAGCAATAAGGCACAACAGGGTATATGTTATTATCTAACAACATCATTTCAGGGACGAACAGAAGAGGAATAAAAATTCAGATGTTTGACATTGTCTAAAAGTGAACTTATTACATAATAACATACATATTCAGAGTCTTATACTGCCTCTATAGAATGTTTCACTTTAATAATGTTTTCATGTGGCTGAGCATTGTGTATTAACAGTTTACATAATATTTTATAACCCAGAAAGGGCCTCTCAAAGATATCTAACCATTGTATAATAAATATCCCTTTTAAGATAGTATTAGTAATGCTTTCTAGGTGATATATTTTGTCCATAGGTAGTAAGTATGAAGTCCAGGAGGTCATTTACTAGGACATCCCAATTTGCCCAGAGCAATGTCATGGCTCATTCTGACTCACAGAGTAGACAAAGGGAATAAAACTCAAGACTACAGGAAGAAGCTTGTTACCAGCTCATAGCCTTAATCCTATTTAGTAACTGCCACTTGTTATTTCTGATGTCATCGATATCCTTAAAGTCTGACACCTAACTTATTAGAACTACTGAAAACCCACATTACTATAGTATACATAATATTAACTGAACATTTGGACTGTGTAGTGAGAATAAGGCAGAAAAAGCAAGTTAAAAGGTTTATGGCCCTCTTCATTGTAAGTTGCATGATAAAACTGGGGTTATCAAATCATTTTTGGAGAAAGGAAGTAATTGTCAAAGTCAAGCATTTCCTTTTAGCTAGATCCTAGCAACCTCCAGGTTGGTATATACAAATTCCAAGAGTGTGTGTGAGGGAGTGGCCAACCACATGGAGTTATGAGAGGGGTGTGTCACTTCACAGGTGAGGAAACTCTGTATGTGGAGACCTGGAAAAGGAAGCATGCAGCCCATTAGAACTGTTTGATTGCTGACAGTAGATACTTTGCATTAACACAGATGTTTGGAAATTTATATGGTCTGTCTTGGTTTCAGAGAGACATTTTTGTTGTAGATCTGGGTCTGTGTGCAGGTTTTTTGTAAATGGGCAGTTAATGGGCATGTGTGATGCAGCTACGTGCAGTGCATGGCAAGTATACCTACAATTATTGTGAAGTTACACATTCCAGCGTGGCACACTCAGCATTTGATCTGATTTTTACAACCAGTAAGGTAGTAATTTCAGTGGGTTAAATTGTCCTGCCATGCTTTGTCTGGTAGTATAGCATAGAGGATAAGGATATGAGTTATTAATGAGTTTCATCTTGTAGTTGATGGTTAGAGTTCCTTAATCTGTACTATGCTAAGGGTGCAGGAAATCATATGCACTGCATTCCATGGAATAAGTTTTATTTTTAAATAATACTATTTTGTACAACTAAATGTGATAAAATTTAAATTTAATAAAGCGCTGGCATATTTAGTATGGTTATATTTTATTGTGTTACATTTGTAAAATTACCATTTTTTCAAAATTCTTGTTTGTTCAAATGATATATTTAGTTAAGTGTGTCGATTACAGGAGTATTTTTTTCAGTATTAAAATGTATGCTGTCTAGATCCAGAAACATGCACTGCCCATGGTAAGGGGCTATCCTTGGCTTGGGACTGCATTCTAAAAGTTGACATACAATTCCAAAACTCCTGGTTATACCCATAAATGAGACAGTCATATAAGTGGACTAAGCTTTCTGTTCACTTCTGCAATGTCATGCTTAGGTGTAGTGGGTCTCTTTTGTGTAATGTATTGTAGTTTTCAGGGTGCAACCTTTCCCATTTTCCACAGAATGACTGTGTCACTGTGTAATCTGTATGTATTCTGCATGGAAACAGTATCAAGGTTATACAGTGCTCTTCTAATCTCCTGTGCTAACACTGAGGTGTTCTGCCTGGTCAAATCTGTAAAACCTAACTTTACTCCATCACCTTCTTGTGTATTTTTCTTAGGAATAGCAGAGCTTCCATTCCCTAGTACAATGCTTTGGATGATTGAATCTCTCAGTTCTACTACTTAAGTTACTAGTGTGGCAGAACTGATTATGGCATTGAATGTGGCCTTGCTCCAGTTTTACCGCAGCCCTACTGAAATACTAGTAGAGTCATAATATCTGCTGCTGAACTACAATATGTGATTAATCAGTGAGGAAGCATCCTGCCTCATATAGTTTATCGATACTTTAATTTCTTAAAAGTCTGAAATGTATGTTCCAGTATATTTTCTCTTTTATTTGTTTTTTCTTTTCTTTTGCAAAGAAGTTTTATAGGTTGTTAGTACTTAAACCACATTGTGCAGTGCTTGCTCTTTCTGTATCCTATACCACGAATATATATTTCCACGTGAGGGGCTTGAGACTGCTGATAATTGTTCTATTTTTCTGTTTATTCCAGACAAAGAAATAATATTAATCTTAACTGTTTCTTCATTTTACTAGTGTTAGTTTAACTGTGGTTTAATGTGTTTCAGATAAGAAAATTAAGCTTAAACACTGTAGTCAGAAAAAAAAGTATTCAAGTGGAGGCAAGAAGGATATGAATATGCTTAGCGCCATAAATGTATTTGTTACACAAAAGATAATAGGTTTAATGCCAGCTTATCCCTTTATCCTGTAAGCCATGACAGATACAAGAAATCTCGCACATATGTGTATATGTCTGTCTGTGTGATGGTGGTGGGGTGAGTAGTAAGAATGATGCGAGGCTATAGTTCTTCAGTAAAACAATGTCCCTAAAATATTTACTGAAACAAGGGTGGATACGAAGGTAGTAATGTGCATTCTTTGATAATGTTCAATGAAACTGTATTGCATATTTAAAACAGTATTCATTGAAACAGTAGTACATGTGTAGAACAGTGTTCTGTGAAACAGTGGTATATACACAGAATCATGCTCTGTGAATCAATAGCGAATAACCAAAAAAGTATTCTGAGAAAAAGTGGTGAATACCTAAACATTGGTATGAGAGACATTTGTGGTTACCAAGAAAAACACTGTGTGAAAAAGTGATGTAATCCTCTAACAGTATTTTGGGAAGCAGTGGGTGAAAACTAAAACATACTGTTTTGTGAATAAGTTGTGGATCCCTAGAACAGTATTCTGTGAAGCAGAGGCACATACCTAGAACAGCGTTCAGTTAGGTAGTAGTGGATGTCTAGAACAATGTGCAGTACAAAGCTGTTTACTTATACATCTTGCAGAGAATGTGAAGATGCTCTCTTAAACAGTCTAAAGGAGAACCAAGGGCACATGGTTTTGTTTTTCTCATAGCATTTAGAAAAAAAAAACATTATGACCACCAATGTTACAAACTTTATTTGTATTTGTGTTATTTCACTGCTTTGTGTATAACATAACACTACTGAGTTAGAAGCTATGCCATTGGAAACAGCAGTGCCCTTTCTCGTGTATATAACACCTTAAGAAATATCTGAAAACTGGACAGGTTTGGAAAGGTTTACCAGGTACAAGTCTGAGACTGTAGAAACTGAATAGGCAAGAAAGAGGCCATGTGAGAAAAATGGAGGGCATAATAATGTTTTCTGTCTAGTTCTGCTAGTGATCTCTGTATTTCTAGATCTATCACAGTCTGAAATTCCCTTTGTTTTTCAGAGGTGTTGTGATAACTCTAATACCTATTAATTACCTACCAGTACAATTTCTATATGATATGCTACAATATTACATTAAGTTCTAGGTGTAGGGTTAGAACGCATAGCCTTCTGATCATAAACTGAGTTTGCATCCTGTTGCGCTTGGACAGATAATGATAAAAATGTGACCAGATCACAGAAATTCTAGCAATAAGTTTGCTCTCTAAAGACCTTTTTTCATCACTAAGTGAAGTACATTTGAGGCAGAGGCTAGACTCATAAGACACAACATGCCTGCTGTTAAACTAAGTCCTGACACATAGCAGGTGATGTTGCTGTAATGCTGCAATGTATTTATGGTGTTTCCTAAGGCAAAAACCCTAGTGGTAGATGTTGCCTTACACCTGCACCACATAAGACAGGCCCATTTTTGGCCTTCATGAAAAATGTAAACAATTAGCATTGCTACTCCTTTCATGTCTTATTTATACTTTCCAGATTAAAAAAATATTTAAATGGATCCATGTCCTACACTAAGTAATACATTAAATAAATAAATAAATGGGTTTCAGAAAGGGTTCAGCCTTTTCATTTTCTGAAGATAGTACCTCCAAAATGGACTTAAAAGTACCTGCCAAGATCCCAGTTTTTTCTATATGACAACTTAATGCAAGGCAGCAGCAGAAATGGTAGCTGAGACCATCTATGCATCATTTGAAAGTACAGAGCATCAATATACTTAATGCATGGATTCAGTTTACTTTGTTACTTAACATTAATAATGGTTTAAATATACTTTGCCAGAATATGTGCACATAAGCATAGTAATGAAATGATCAGCGGTGAGTGAAGCATCGATAGTCTATACTTTAACCATAGCAAGTACTGTAAAAGCTATTACCACAAGCCTCAACCCTGCAATTTCATTTTAGCTTTCATAATCAATAGTGAACATGTATGTGGGAACAGAAGTGACTGAAGGCAATTATTATTAATAGTGATATTGTGGTAGGTGAGGTAAGGTAAGTTTCATTTGCTGTAGTCTGACAAATTACTTCTACAGCTCTTTATACAAAGGAAGAGGAGAAGTAAAGAAGAGATGTTGTGTCTTTTGGTTTTTCCTGGTTAGGGGTTGCCACAGTGGAACTCCAGTCCATTAATGATTGGCAGTAGATTTTTACGTGCCGAGTTGCCAGCCCTGACGCAGAACCTTCAACGAAGGTACGCCCATTCATGCATGCATGCCTCCACACAGAAGATGCTCTAGCTGAGAATCGAATGGGACAGCGTCTTGCTGTGAGGTGACAACGCTACCGCAGCACCACCACCGCAGTTGGGTTAAATTTACCTAGGAGTTGTCTAAGTTATTTATCCAGGGCAAAGGTCAACGATGAACTAAAAACAGGAGGTTTTTAAAAGAACCATAGATAACGGGGAGATATTTACTTCTATAACATCTTAATATGACAGATATTTGTTCTAGACTGATAATGTGAAGACTGTTCTTAATACATGAATCTGCCTGAAACATTTTATGGAATCAGATTAAGCTAAACAGTTTGGGGCACTGAAGCAATGAGTGCATTTAGAAACTAGTGCCCAATTTAAAAGCTGGTAGCTGCCTCATTAGAAGTAGCTATTAATGACAAGTATAGTTTTTTTTTTTTTGATAAAATGCAAGAGTAAAAAATATAGATGAAAGTAATTATGTTATTTTTTTGTTTTCAAATTACTTTTGTTTTCATTTGAACGCTATGACTTTACTAAGCATTCCAATTGTATAAAGAGCTGAATTCTAATCCCTCTGCTGTGTCATTGTAATGGAATAGTTGTAGTTCACTTTAAACCAGAAGGAGGCAAGGAGATTCATTCAGAGACAGTACTGGCCCTAATTCCACACTGTAGTAGATAAATGGAGTTTTATAGTCCTCAGACATCAAGTTGACACCTGAATTTGAGAAGATATTACTATGTATAAATAAATATCTCAGTTTAGGTACATCAGCAGAGTTGCTAAAATGTCACCATGGTAGTAGAGCAAAACTGCAGCTGCTCCTGAGATCTCACTACTTTGAATAGCTATACATCTAAGATAGAATATAAGGCAGGGCATCTGCTTTAGGCCTTGCACTGCATACTGTAAACTTTATAACAAAAACAGAAAAATTGGGCCATCACACAGTCACGTTTACAGACATCTGAGTATTTTTGTTTTAATTACAGAATGTCCAGTAGTAGAAATGCATGGACAATAGAAGTTTAAAGAGACAATCAAGAGTTACTATATAATACAGTACAATAACATGGCAACAGGTATATCTGTTTGCGTCTATTCTTGCATTGCCATCATGTTTGTTATTGGATCAAAACTGGGCAAATAAATCGGATGGTTTTGATATAACCAAGTAATGACACTACCAGTGGCTATAAGAACAGTCTTTCACTGTGAGGTAACAGATTACGGGCAAGATGCTGTTCCATATGTCATCCATTGTTCTTATGTTTAAGTAAGAATATTACTTACACTTAAAAAAACACTGTGGTCAAAATCTGAAATATGTATTTTTGTTTTATTTTAATCTTCTAGTACTGGTAATTTCTCCTGAGAAGTGTAACACGTTATTCATGTGCTTTATTTACTCTTCTATAAAATGTATTAATGGTAATCTTGATGTAATTTTGCATTTCTACTAAACTTTCTCCTGCCTGCAAAATACTCTGTGTCCATAGAGCATGGCATTTTTAACTTTCCTCTCCTTTAAAAAGTTTGTTTACTTTTAGAATCACTGGAGAAAATATTATTAAATTATTTTTCTCAATGACTGTTTCTGATTTGTTGTTTGTGTCATTTTTTAGAACTGTACAGTGCTTGAATTAAAATCTTTCTTAAAGGTTGAAGATTTTTATTAAGTGCAATGAATCTTATTCTTTCACTTGTCTTATATTTCTTATCCTTCCAAGCTGAGGTAATGTGAGACTACACAGGAACAAAGCAGTCTTGGTGGTGCCCCAAATTAGTCTCCTATCTACAGATTCTTCCTGCGCTGCTCGATCCAGCAAGTATTTGTTTTATTGCTCTAGTGCAAACACGAGTCAAGTATATACATTGTAGCCTTTTTTAAGCAAATTAATTTTTAAGCAATTGAAATGAAAGATGCTAGGATAATCCTTTTGGCATATACACTGTATTTCTTTTTGCATGTTTAGGATTAATGTTATAGAAAAAAATGGGGTGATTCTATTGGGGATAGCAGAGTGGACACATCGGGTACAGTTGAAAATGTTATGGGTATGCGTTTGTCAGAAAAGAAAAGAAAGTAAAATTACTAGCATCTTGTTGTATTGGCTTTTTCTGAGGCAGAAGAATGCAATGTAAAGGCAGTGGGATATGCAAGCCAGTGAAAGAAATTATGTAAATAATGTACTTTGTAATTTTTAACATACTTAGGAAGGTGTGCTCTAAGATTGTTAAAAAATATGTGAAAAAGCTTCACAAAGGGAGAATTGATGCATCACACCTTATTTAAATGTGGTCACACCAAGATCTTTATGTATGGAGGAAAATCCAATCTCATACAGAAGAAAGTTTTTCTCCGGTAGCTGGTCCTTAAAGGAAAAAATGAACATCCTGTCTAAGGAGGGCTTTTATCAGCTGTCTGTTTTACACAATTAAGATTAATTTCCATATTTGTACCTTTAGGTGAATAGCTTATACCTTCAGATAAATAACACATGATTAATGAGGGATCAAGTAGCTAGTGAAGTTTAGAGATAGGTATAAAACATAGCGTTTAGAAATATCACCTTATGTTCCTTATTGTTGGAATTATAATTTCCCTTTTACTCTTAGCTACTTCCATAAACACTATTAAGCAACAACAACTTCCTAATGGTGTGCATAAGGATATTATAACATTCGTTTGGAAAACAATTAAAGTTAGGTACCAACTATCATTCTGAGACATCACAATCGAGTGAAAAACAGATACCGACTGTGTGTCATGGCATGTGCAGACATGAAGCAGCAGAATACAATGCCCACAAGGCAGTGACCATTTCTTGTGCTGGCTCTCAAATACAGTACAGAGTCAATTATCCGAACGTTGATTATCCAAAATGTCAAATATCCAAATTCAGCCTTCCAAAGTTTTTGGGTAGGAAAAATCATAACATCTGACTATGTAAACATTATACATATTCACTTGTGTATGTGTTTTTTGAGCTTGTAGCCCACTTGTTTGTGAAACATATTCTTTACTGTCCACTGCAATCACTGAATAGTTGAAAAGTGTTTTCCCTGCACGCAGAAAAATCAAGATTTTCGAAGTTTTTTATCAGGTTCAATTATATGTTTGATTATCCAAACTACCTTAGGGCCCAATTAGTTTGGATAATCGACTCTCTACGGTAAAGATTGAGTGTATTATGCTGCACATGCATAATACGTAAAACAAATCCGAAGCAGAATCAAAAGGTATTGTTTATGGATTTCACTAATTTCATGGTAGATTGGGCAAATTAATTGTATTCTGTATAAAGATCCCAGCACTGGGCATTTTTCATTATTTTATATTTTTGGATGAGGCAATAAAGAAAAGCATCTAGTATAAACTTAGCTATGACTCCCTTCACAGCTTCTTTGTCTAAATAAAACCAGGTTACTACTATAGCCTAAAACAGTAACTCAAACTTTTATCTAGACACTTGCATTTTTAATGTGCACTGATTCATACTGCTTCAGATAATAATGCCATCTTAATATAGAGCCATACTCTTATCAAAACAAGAATGGCAAACATCAGTGGTTCTCAACTATTATTAGACCTCCTGCATGAACTACAGTGACTGTTATGTTACAACACTATGAATATCTTCTACTTATTGGAACAAAGTAAAGGTAAAAAAAACAAAAAACACTCAGAGGCCATGTGGCAGATTAAAGTCTGCAGAGGTGTTATTGCAAGCATACTAATTGAAGGTACAATGCACAAAAGGCTGCAGAGAGGTGCACAAATTTACTACAGTGGGTTTATTACCCACTTACACCCCTGCCAATCACAACATTGTACTGCAATGAGAAATTTCTCAATTCCATTAATAAGAGAGAGCATACAATATAATGCAACATTACCTCGACTCGTAGTCCCCCAGTAACCACTTCTCAGGAAGAACACAGGCAGGCTCTCTTGATGCTAAATTACTGCATTGGCTCTGTCTGACCTGCAGAAATGAAAAGGAGACAAATAATGATGAAAACAGAGCAGCCTGGAAAGAGAAGGCTTGGCAGAACACAAACTAAAATGACAGACTAGAGAGAAATAATGTCCTTGATGCATGCAGATTTTACGGAAGAAGGGAGACAAACCCACAGTGATGACACTGGCAATGCTATTTGCCAGCTGCATTTATAATATAACCTTATTTTGCTGAAGCCCTAAGAAAAAGGAGAGTTTCTGTCATAAAGGGTAACAATTTAAGTAGTGTCATAGCAAACACAGATACATATGCACACACTGACACACGCACACACATACAGAGCTGGATTATAGACAGCAATTATATAAGTTTGTGTGTCCATGCACACTTTAACAAGCATGTACTGCAAGGAATTGTTTCACAAAGTCAGTCACTCAGAGGCATTCACCCATGAACCAGCCTTCATGTTCAACTGGCATAACAGCAGAATGATATATATGGTTATGTTCCATTCTCATGCTCTACTAAGCAGTCAGTGACACAATGACACACCACATGACCTACTCTGTGTTTTATTCCATGGCCCATATGGTACATACAGTCTGGAGTAGCACAGCACTTAATTGTACAAGACAGTGGTATTTCAGTGGTGTACTCAACCACATGCTTTCTGTTTTAGGGCATAGTCTTTCCCAGTAACAATTTTATCATGCTTCTAATTTTATAAGGGAATTAGTTATGCAGAGTATCTAGTTTAAAGGCTGATATGATGTCTAGAACAGTGAGTGATATTCACACATTACTTATATCTGTTTTGTTACAGTAACATCAATTATTTGTTTATTATTAGTATATCAGCCTTGGTATTTAAATTTCTCTTTATATGTATCCAAAACACATAATATACACCAGGCATTCATCATGCTCACATACATAAATTTGCATTTAGTATGTAATTGATGGCATGGATAAAGTAGATATCATGTTTATTTGTAAGAACTTAGTATATTAAACACCAATACCATATCCTTCCATAAGCTATATCTAAATATGCAGTATGTCTGCTGACTACCTTAAAATAAAATGGTTAGTTTGAGGGCACATAGCATGTAATATAAGCAGTTTCAATGTGTTCTGTGTATCTGTACTGCACATTACCTCTAGTACAAACTAATTCTAAGTGCATGGTTACTTTGTCATGCACACTTACCCCTGCAGAGGCCTTTTCCAATGCACAGTTCAGACTGATATGTACTATACACTTAAACAGGATCATTCTGAACTGCGATAGGAAACCAAACACTGACTGAGTACAGTGACTATGCTATTTAATATCCCTCCTCCAATCTATTCTTATATGGTGGCTTTGATGAACTGTATTGAGGCTGAAGTTGGTTTGCTTTTATTCTGTATGTGTTATCAATTTATTTCATATTTTTCAGTATGACCAGCTACAAGCTCAGCCCAGGTTACTTTAAAAAAGGAACAACAAAAATATAGCATTTACAACCCAAACTGGAATAGAATGGTAATTCAAAGTAGACACACACAAACACACATAGACACAACCAAAAAAGAAAGGATAAATACTATTTGCAAACCTTACACAAGTAGCAATTAAAGGGTGAGAAGAAAGTTTAGCTTTAGAAATTGTAGGATAAATGTGTTTAGATGACTATACAAAAGATAATCTTAGATAAACAACTCATCCTAAATCCGAACAAGACAAAACGTATGCTCTTCTTCCCAGGTAAATCACCAGCCCCTCCACCTCCTTTCTCTATATCATCTGCTAACCTTACCATCTTTTCTCCAGTACTTCATACTAAACTGCTAGGTGTGGCTATCGACTGTTCACTCAGATTTGACCTGCATATAGCCCACACCATCAAAAAGTTCATAAACAACTCAGTAGTCTTTATCGACACAAACAGTATCTTACAAATAGCCTAAAGCTACCCTTGCAGCTACTCATCTAATCTTTACTCTACTGTATGCCTCAACTATTTTTACTAACCTAAAAAATGGTGACCTCACAAAATTGGAAAGCCACTACAATAAAATAGTCAAATTTGCTACAGACTTCAGCTATAGAGAACAACATTGCATAGAACTCAAACAATTAAACTGACTCAAACTACCTACTTGCTTACCTTGCTCTATTTCAGAACACTTGCAGCTCTCAGGTGGTGACCTGCCTAACACATAAGGCCATGTCAAACCCAGATTTGATGAATATCTTTCACCAAAAAAATAGATAGTCCGTCAGGCCACAAGGGTGGGAGACTTAATAGATTCATCACCTCCTATGCTGTGGAATAAATAAATAAAATATATATGTGAGGCAGAGCACCTCGCTGGCCTTGTTCAAGAGAAATCTTGACCAATGGATGGGAGGAGCAGATATACCCCAGGGATTACCTCAGTGTCACTGCTCAACAGAGGCACAGCAAAATAATGGGTATAGTTCCCCATACTAAAGGGGTGGCGTAAGCCACAAAACTATGGGCTAGGCTTATAAATGCCCTCGGGCAGATAGCCTAGTATGAACCTATAACCAGCTCCTCACTTTTCACGCTATTATCCACCAACCAGGAAAACTCCCAGCCCTTCAGAATCTAGTGCAACACTATAGTACCATTTGCCATCAATGCTCAAGGAACAAATCTCTGTTAACAGTAAACAAAGTAAACAACATATTTGGCCAGTCACTCTTATTCATCAAATACAGCTAGGCTTTGAAACTCTGTACCCCCTGACATATGATCAGTTATAAACATCACTTCAGAAAAGAACTTAAATCATTCCTGCTCAACTCTAGACCCTGCAGCTGTCCTACTCCCCCTTAGTACTTCACACTTTCACTTTCTCACTATATTTCTACTGTGGTCTTACTCAGTTACTGCCTGCTGTCAATGCCTTACCATAAAAATGCTACACTATTGAAATATAATGTATAGTTAATTGCATGATGTATATGTATAAATATTTAATTGATATATATATATATATATATATATATATATATATATATATATATATATATATATATATATCACCATTGAGATATATGATGTGAGATATAATGTAGAAAGTTTCTTATTCTCACTGTGTATAATTGATATGCTATGATCTTGTTGTACTATGTGATTGTTGTCATTGGTAAACTTTGTTATCCTAATGTGGAGCTTTTCTCCCCAGGCCTTCAATGAAAAGGACATGTGTCCAGTCAGACTTTCCCTGTAAATAAATGATAAATAAATAAATTAAAATAAGTAAAGGTAAAGATATATAGTAAAAGAAGACAGGAGAGCTGAGAAAGGTAAACATTTTAAGATAATAATGAGCAAGGAGAAAGAGAAACTATGTATATGAGGTTTAGTAACAAACCAATTTGTCCAGGCACATCTTCAGGTGGGGGTTTAGATAAAAGTAGTAATGGGTTTTATGAGGGGGAAAGGAAGAAGCTAGTTGGGGGATGGTTAAATAAGGAAGTAGGATGATTGAGAGGAAATGAGGTAAGGGCAGAGAAGGACTTAATAAGTTTTTGTGAGAGTGTAACTGGGTAAGGAATCACATTTTGGCATGAATTTCCTACACATCCTCCCTCCCTATTTGGAGCATTGCGGATTGTGTGGTAGTTATAATTTTTGGAAGGAGGAGAAGAGGGGCAGGCGTCTCCCTCTTCTGTTTCCCCTCTGGCCTTGGAGGTCATTTCAATGAGTTGGGAAATGTAAGTGAGTGGTTGGACGCTGCTTGATAAGTAAAAGTAAGAGACCTGGATAAGTATTCTCCAGAATAATGGTGACCTTATTGATAATTTAGGGACTGGGCCCAAGGTCACTTATAGTAGGGGGATGAATCTTAAAGAACATTTTGAGGCAGTTAATAATAAGAATATGTTCAACACATCTTTGATGAGCAAATGTGGGGCATGCCATACTTGTAAATTTATTAATGATCGACCATATGTTGCGGTACAAAATTTTGGCAAAACAATTAGATGCCAGGTCATTGTAATTGCAACACAAAAATGGTGGTGTACCTAGCTATATGTTCATCATGCCCAGCCTTCTATGTTGGCAAAATTTATACTAAAGTCAGCCTGATTGACATCAGCTGTAGTATATGATACCTCACTTCATTGAAAATAAATGATTTCTTTAAGACAAACACAATCAGTATTTGCGTATGATATGTATAGTACTCTTCAAGAACTTAGCAGCAAGTACATTTAAATAAAATAAGTATTATAATTCTTTATCTATAAAAAAGTACATATATGTTTATAATTGATATAAAATACTACTGGAACACTAAAGTAAAAAATACATTTAATAAATCAAACACTTTATATAAAATATAAAATAAACTAACAACATACAAGAAGAATCTGATTTAAGTCCTGCTATAATTGTTAACGTAAAAAGGACTTATATTTCAAGACAGGAGCTATATTGCAGGGACAGCTGCTCCTGCTCTTTTGATAGTCGTGGAGCAGCCGATGAACAGGTTGCTGAAGATAATTTTGTAACATGACTACTGGAAATAACATGAAACAAACACAGGATGGACTCTACAGTGGTTCGACTCAGAACTCCATACCATTTCTTCCATTAACGAATACAGGTGACTTTTTGCAGCCACTAAATGATGGAAGATAAAATTGACATTAAGACTCTGGACAGTAAAACTAAAAAATTGCAACTTGAAGTTACTAAACAGTGTATTGCTGAAAACATGATACCCAAGGGCTTAAGAAATAACTTTACACCATAGAAACAAGGCCTTGAACTTTTAGATTTGATTGTTAAAAAATCAATCAAATAGATGAAGACATCAGGATGTATGTTAACTTTGAAAAGTTCAAGTTTGATTATGAGCGTATTTTTGCCAGTATAGACACCTATATGGGCAAGTTAAAAAATCAAAAATCAAGGAAGTTGTTTAGGGATAGGCAGGTTTATTTATCGAACACAGCTTTTCCCAAATTAAAGTTTTTTGAAACCCACAAGGAAGTGTTGGAGCCTGGGCATGATGAGGCACATGGGATGGAAACTGAGCATTTAAATGAGGGGAATGCCACAAATTCCACAGACGGTTGGAATGTTGTGAGAAGGAGTAATAGGAATAGGAACAAAGCAGGGGGGCCTAACACTCAACCTACAAATGTTATTAATATGGTGAATAATGCCAATAATGACAGCCAGCATTTTTTAGGGAAAGCACCCAATCAAGATCACAGGAAGAAGAACAAGAAATGGAAAAACTAACTGCCGATACTCCACCCTCTGTTGCTCTTAGGCCCCCGTACATTGTTAAGAATAGTAAAGGGGACTTTACCATTTATAATTTTTCGTCACTCACTCTAGAACCAGAGTTAGTTGAGCTACTTGCACTAGGGAACAATTTTGTCCCTTCTAAACAATTTGATGTTGTTAAAGTTCTTATTGACCTTAAGTGCTATGTTCGGAAGCTCAATTTAAAATTATTGTTTAATAATACAAGCAAAGAAGATAAGTGTACATTAAAATTACCAAGTATTTTTAACCCCCCTTTACATGTAGGTTTACGTATTTTCGAAAATGCTTGCGAACTGGACATCAGACATCTTGATAAAACTAAAGGGGCTAGGAAAAGTAAGTTTAACATTACAAAGGATCAGTTACAGGCCCTTAACCAACTAAAAGAATTTTCTGTTAGGGTTATGAAACCCGACAAGATAATGGGTTGTATGATGAGAAAATGCTACTAGTGCTGGACACACCTGCCTATAATAGCTCCTCACTTAATGAAATGAACATCAATAATCATAGGATCAAGGGTTATTATAGAGACCTTTTTATAGAAGGTAGAATAGACCTTGACACCTACGAATACATTAACATTTCTCAACCCAGGACGCCTGTCATACCAAGATTCATAAGAATCTTGTGGATCTTGATGGGATCCTCCATTACTTACCCATCAGCAAAATACATTGACTTCTTGCTAGTTAAATAATTGGAATTCATTCCAAGTATATGCAAGGATTCTTGGAGTTTTCTTGCTAGCATCAATAATATAGGGTTTGACAGGGCATACAAATACACCTCAATTCCACACCTTGAGGCCATTGAATGGTTAGAGTTGTTGTTGTTGATTAACATCACAGAACTTCTTGATATAGTTCTGTCCTCTAATTTCTTCATATTGGGAGAAAATGAACCATCCAACATGGAAAGACAGAATATGTCATTACACCAGATTTCTGTTTAGAGGTAATGAAGACTACTTCAATAACTCTACCTCATTTCTTAGATTCACTTTTAAATTTGATGCTAGTGAGATAGAGTATTTGGATGTCAAACTTAAAAAAGATATTAATAACCTTAGATTCACTTCATCTATTTATGACACTTACATCAACTCATTCTTACACTACAAGTGCCCATCCTTTTAAATTAAAAAATCATCAAAGGACAACTAGTAAGGGCAGTTAGAATGTGCAGTGATTTCTGTAGTGTACTTACTGAATTTTTTGAATAGGTTATTGAAGAATCAATAATAAATAAAAAATGGCACTTTTATCCCCTTAATACATAATCAAACTATTACACACTTAGCAGATCAAAGTAATTCTAGGCATAGGACTTAGTCCCACACCAGACACTGAGCAATCTAGAAGTGATTTTACTTTGTCCTTCTCAACCGTTTTCAACCTGAACTCTTATTGACAAGAACTGGTACTTTATTACCAACAATTCATTGTTAGTTGAGAAACTTGGTATTAAACCAAGGATCACATATAGAAGAGGTAACAACATCAACCCAGTCAAGCTCTTCAGAGAATCAAAGGGTGTTTCAGCTGTGGTTCTGTGTCATGGGACAGGTAATTCATTTAGTATAGGGCACAAAAATATTGGATAAACAGTAGGATAAATTGTGACACCAAATCTATAGTATATGTCGCGTGTATGTTGTCCGGCATTTTATGTCGGCAAAACTGACAGAAAATTCAGAGAGCGCATATACCAACACATATATGCCATCAGGAATAATAAGACTGAAAACACCCTTGCTAAACATGTAGAGTCCAATCCTGGGCATAGCTTTGTGTTTATGGGGATTGATTGTAAACATAGGTCCGTCAGGGGTGGTCCTATTTCTCTTTTATTAGAGATTTTAGAACTGAAATGGCAGCTCAAGTTAGACGCCTTTAATATGCCAGGCTTAAACGAAAGCTGCAATATAGCTCCTGTCTTGAAATATAAGTCCTTTTTACGTTAACAATTATAGCAGGACTTAAATCAGATTCTTCTTGTATGTTGTTAGTAGCTATTTATTTGTATAGCACAAACGTAGAGGTTATTTTATATTTTATATAAAGTGTTTGATTTATTAAATGTATTATATCAATTATAAACATATATGTACTTTTTTATAGATAAAGAATTATAATACTTATTTTATTTAAATGTACTTGCTGCTAAGTTCTTGAATACTGATTGTGTTTGTCTTAAAGAAATCATTTATTTTCAATGAAGTGAGGTATCATATACTACAGCTGATGTCAATCAGGCTGACTTTACTATAAATGTTTTAATAAAGCGCCTTCAGGTTTCTGATGTTGGCAAAACGATAAGGAAACTTCGAGAAAGGATAGTGGAACATGTTAGAGACATTAAAAAACAGAAAAATACTAGTTCTCTTTATATGCATAGTCTAAGATGCCAGAATTTTAAGAGATTTTATTCTTTGTTATTGACAGAATTGTATACTACAATAATAACAAAGGTGGTGATGACAACACAATGTTTATGGCAATAAATGCAAGTTCTAGCCCTGGTATTAATGAACATATTTCTATATCAAGTATACTAAAAGTCTCAATTTATTTGATCTTGTATGTTTTAGGTTAACATCTGATAATTTAATGTTTTAAATATTTTGTATAACAATATGAATTTTAATGTTAGGAATTTTTTAATGAATGATTTTATGCTGGATTGTATAACAATTGTTTATATTTAATAATTATTTAGATTTATACTATTATCTAGATATTTATATATTTATTGGTATTACATATACATAGTTTTTGACAAGAAGGTTTTATTACATTTACAAATTAACAAGTTTGTACAAGTCCTGGCTGTTTATGTTCATTTTTGCTGATTGTACCTTTAAGAATTTTTAGGTAATAATTTGTTTAATTGTTTAATTGTTCAATTATCTAATTTACATAAGGATTTAAAAAGAGGTTCAACACAAGGATTGTCAGTACTCTGAAGATGCCCTGATGTGTGTGGGTGAAAGCGCTTAGTACAATTTTGGTTAAATAAATAAATAAATCGGTGGTCTGCAGTTGTTCCTGGTTCGCCTTTTTTGTTTTACTAGTTCTGGAAGTTTGTTTTTATTTGCTGGTTTTGCAACTGTCTGAAAGACAGAGCCTTCAAGTCCATAGTAATGTTTCTTCCTTTGCTGCTGGTAGACTTAAGGTCCTGTGTTACTTCATCTACTCTTAATCTTTGGCAATGATCTCCCCCTAGAACTACCAAATCTTAAACTAATAATGTATGTAAATGATATTTTGCTCCCACAGTTCAGTATAAGTGATTTTGATATGCAAACCAAGTTACATAATAACGTTACTCAACTGTGCACTTGGTTTATATCTGACAAGCTATTAATTAACCATAAGAAAACTGTCATGGACTTCACCTCAGCCAAGAAATTACCCACTATCTCTCATATTGTCTTAAGAGATATTTATGGGAACATGATACCTAATGTCACTGAGGTACCTAGGCCTTTTACTTGATACTACTATCACCTACCCCACTCATACAGATATAGTAACTAACATATTCCTTGCTCAATTAAAACTGTTGCAAGATCAGTCATTTCCTCTCACTCACTGCTTGCAGGGTCATTTTCAAAAATATTTTAATATTCAAATTGAAATATGACCTTCCTGTTCTCATTATGGATTCAGCTCACAATACCCACAAAATACAAGCTGGTGAGAAAACTATCTGCAGATTCATTTTATTACTTTGCTAGAACATTCCAAATGGCATCCAAAGTGCTCTTCTAAGTACTTAAATTTGCAAGGCTCTAAAATATAGTCACTGACCTATATCTAAGAATAAAGCTACCTTTACAAGACAACCCTTATGAACTCAGAAGTACAAAGGACAACCATTTATCTCTGGTACACCCTCCATTTAAAATTGCTGTAGGTGTGAAAGCCTTCTCTAGATTAGGACCTGCTACCTGGAACCACATCCATAGTGACATCAAAAACTGAGAAACCATTAAAAGCTTCAAAGATGCATTGAAAGAGCATCTGTTTACAGAATCTACCAACAAATGCCACCACCACAACAATGGTTAAGTAACTTACTAAACCACCTATTTAGTCTTATAACAATGGCATTTTATATGTGTTAAATTTATATGTATAAGGTGGTATATGTTTATGATTTATATGTATGATTTCCCTGTATTTTATGCATATCATGGCTTGTATTTTTTTGTTTTTTATTAGCTCTAATGTCAATGTACTCACTCTGATCTTCAAAATCTTACCCTGTTTGAACAGAATGTTATCATTATATACTGAATTTCATGGTTTAAACATTCTGTATATGGTATTGTTGATTAATAATATCCTAATGTATGTTCTGCAAATTGAGCTTAGGTCGCAGCTGAAAAGGGTCAATAGACCAGCCGTTGTAAAGAGAAATTAAATTAAAATAAACTTTTGCATCTCTGTTGTTCCAGAGAATGGGAAGAATGCATTGTGGTGCATTTCAAAGAGAGGATGATACATTTTTCCCATGTGAGTTTCTTTGCAGGAAGAGACACTCTTGGTTTAATATAACTACAGAGCACTAATGAAGGTGAGCTCAGGGCTGAACATACAGAGGTGCCTACACCATCAGACATGTGCAAATGAGCCATCACAATTGTCATAAAGAGATAAAGTGAAGGATCAAGCCCTGACTATGACCAACGTGACCTGTGTTCAGTTAGTGGTAGCACTTGATGGAACTGACTACACAGGGAGAGGAGTAAAAATGCTAACTAAACCTGCTTTTATCTCTCATGGCAGAAGAGTAGAAAGACATCTCAGGCATCCAACAATTACCAATGTACAAAGAGGAGAACAGACAAATGTGCATGCTCTGCTCATTCCAGGAAGTTGCATTGTTTTTAGGCTTAGATCATCCATGGAAGAGAGTGACAGACCTGTGTTATGCACATTACATGTGTCCTTCCAGAAGAACACATTCTAGATGTGTAGGGAGTTATGGCTATAAAGTAAAAACCCTGGTTCCAAAATGGATGGCAGCATCACTTCAGTGAAATGAATGGGTTGTAAGGCTCTCACCTACTCAGATTGAATGGACTACTGAGTGGCTGGGGGAAGACTAGATAGTCAATGGCAGACCAGCAGGGAGAAAATCAGATATGCAAGAGTGCTGCTATAACAGAGATGCAAAAGTGTCACAGTGATGGAGGAATGCATGAGTGCTCAACCAATAGAAATGCATAGAAGTGCTACATGGCTAGAGGTGCACTGGAGTCCTCTGCTAACAGAATTTCACAAGAAGAATTGTATAGCTGTGTTGCAATAACAGATGTGAACAGGAATGTGGCACTAATAGAAGTGCACAGGACTGTGGCACAGCCAGAGGTATGCAACAGTGTTACATTAAAAGATGTCTGCAGGAAAGCTGCAATGGCATATTTAGATAGGATACTGCACTAACAAAGGTGCACCATGATTCTTTACTAGCAAAGATGTGCAGGTTTATTGTACTACTAGAGGTAAACAAGCATACTACACTGATAGAGGTGTACTGGAATGATGCACTTACAGAGGTGGAAAAGAGTACTGCACTAAATGTGGTGGGAAGAAGTGCTGCATTAAATATGGGTGTATGGGAGTGGTGCACTCAGAGGTGTACAGCAGTGCTGTAATAACAGAGGTGCACAGAAGAGGGTCATAGAATTGTTGCTCTAGCAGAGGTGTTCAGGAATTCTGAATACATATGTGCACAGGAGCATTGCACCAACAAAGATGTATAGGAATCCTGCATAGGAACTGTTCTGGACTGCTACAATTACTGTGGTACACAATAGTGAATAGTGATGTCCTAACAGAAGTTCACAGGAGTGCTACACTAACAAAGGTAAAGGTGTGTAAGTGTTGCAGTTATGCAGTTTTTCAGGAGTGCTGCACTAACAGAGGTGCACAGGATTTCTTTATTTACAGAACTGTACAGGAGTGCTGCGATAACTGAGGCACATAGAAATACTGCAGAGAGACACGTGTGCAGGAGTCCTATGCAGTGCTGCAATCACAGAGGTGTGCAGAAGCACTGCAACAGTGGTGCACATAAGTACTGTAGTTACTGAGGTGCGCTGGAGTGCTGCACTAACTGGGTAAGGTAGGAGTAGTACACTAGCTGAGGTGTTTAGAAATTCTGCAATAACAAATATGTGCAGGAATTCTGCAGCAAAAGACATCCTGGAGTGGTAGAATGGTGTAATGCAGAGGTAAGATGCAGAAATATTGTAGATAAAGAGCACAGGTGATGATAATGACACAATCTCTTCTTACTGAGTCTGACAGAAGGCATGGAAACAAGGACATTGTCCCTCTTTTGAAGAGAGAGATTATGGCTTACCTTGATGGTCACAGGATGAATATTTTATGATCGAAATGATACAGTATGTAGGAAACACAGGGGCAGCCAGTAATGCCCAAAGCACATGCTCATGAAGTGTCACAGCTGCAGAGAAAAAGTCTGGTTATTGCAGAGGACTGGTAAGATAAGATGGCTGCTGTTGGCTGGTCTTAAGAGGAAGTGGACATTGGGCTTTTGTTGTTTTAAGCTGCTATAGCAACTTGTTATTTTTAATGAATTGCTTTGTTGATGGAGAGAAGAAGTGGTAGCTGCCAAGCCAATGTATAGCGCAAGTACGCTGGTGAGTTTCCAGGGTCACAGACCAATGTAAGATTGCTGCAGCAGTCTAGGAAAAAAAGGAGAGAGAGTCTCAGCCTATGTTCAATAGACTTCCGAACTGTCCTGACTTGGAGGTGGGAACAAAGGCCATGAGGGAAGGAAAACAGGTAGGTAGAAGTGGTGAGCAGAGCCTGAAAGCAGAGAAGACGAGAAGTGTGCATAAGGACAATGAAAGAGTGGTTGCATATGAAAAAGTCAGGGACAAACAATCTCTGAATTTGGGGAACAAAGGAAAGATGTTTGGGTTGCTCTGCAAAATCTATACTGTTTGCAGGAAAGAAGGAGAGTGAAAGAAATTAGGGTTAAAAAGAAAAGCATGTTGTTAGCTTCATAATGACATAGGACCCATGTAGATGGAGTTAGAACAACAGGAACATTAGTCAGATGTTAGAATACACTGCAGAGAAGTATGAATAGAGGGAATAATGGCAAATAGATTTCTTGAGTCCCATTGAATGCAGCTGGAAAAAATGGAGAAATGGTGAGTGATGCCAGGCAGACAACCGAAGGATGTCAGGGATGAGTGATGGATGCAGGTACAAGTCTATTGATTTTAGCGGTTAAATATGATTCTGTTGCTCATGCTACTGCATAGGACATCCAGTGGGATGGCAAAAGAAGATGAGCTGTATTGAATTGTCCTGAATTGTGTTGAAATGGAAATGTTTGGCATTTTGGGGGAAGGGAAATGCTATGTACTATCTGCCCTATTAACTTCCAAAAAGAACTTAGCTCTATGAACTGGTCAGTCCTAAAGCATCTACCACTAGATGAAAGTGTAGCATATTTTAATGCCAAATTCCTGACCATACTCGACTCTTACACTCCCACTCGCACCATCAGAGCTAAATCTAATACAGCACCCTGGCTTTCTAAGGAAACCAAATCAAAAATTAGGCTTAGGAATAATACTTTTACAAACACTAAAAACCATTTCCCTGGACAACCTTGATATTCGATGGTTCCTATCCTATCTAAGTGGTAGGCAGCAAGCTGTCCTATGGCAGGATAAACTGTTCACCCTGCTACCTCTCACCCTCAGAGTCCCAAAGGGCTCTATCTTAGGTCCTTTACTCTTTTCAGTTTTCATTAAAAACCTTCACTCAGCCATCCCTGAAGCAACCTGTATCTAATACGCTGATGACTCAACACTGATCTGTATGGCCTCTTCCCTGTCCAACTTGTAAACCTTAACCCAGAATACATTTCACACAGTTGAAAACTGGCTCACTAATCACCACTTGCTTTTAAACACCAACAAAACTAAATTACTCCTCTTCACCCCAACCAGTAGATCCACCCCCTCACCTTCCCCATAACATCCACCAATGGCTCCTTTATCACTCCTGAGACTCATACTAAGCTCCTAGCTGTAATAGTTGACAATAATCTCAAATTCGACCTGCACATCAATAAAACTATCAAAACCGTTAATAAAAAGCTTGGCCTACTATATAGAAATAAATCCTTCCTAACCCCATTAGCTAGGACTGCTACCGCCTGGTCCCACCTACTCTCAACCCTTCTCTATGCCTCCCCCATTCTCACCAATCTGAATAAAATGGAGCTAAATAAACTTATTCGCTGCTATAACCATATTGCAAGATTTGCCACTGGCTCTTCATAGAGGTCCCATCATTGCCTAAACCTTAAGCTCCTCGGATGGATCAAACTACCCACATTAATCCAGTTCAACCAGCTCATTATCACCCACAAAATACTATACAAACCCCAAAACACTCCAGCTCTAACAAATATCATAAAACCATATCATAACCTCAGACCACTTAGATCATCCAACAAATCACTTGTCCAAACTCAAAAAGCATCTAATTCTGCTGCTGACTCCCTGTTTGCCAACTTCATTGGAAAAACATGGAATTCTCTCCCAACTATTCTTACTCAGGAACCCTCGTTAAACCATTTCAAAAAAGGCCTCAAACAATATCTTATGGGACATTGGCTCTGTCCCTGTACCAACCCTGACTAACTCCTACCTTAACGAGCTGTCTTATGCAGGCCACTTCTATCTTGCTTCAGTACTGATACCAGCCACTTCTGTCTGATATGCAGAAAAAGTATTTATACTCCCTCCCTAAGACCACAGGGTATGTAATTTTGTAAATAAGTTGTAAGTAACTTGTAAATAGTTCCTATCTCATTGTGTGCTGCTTAACAACTCTAGCATATAACCTTGCTTCTACTATATTCAACATATATTTTGTAATCACTGTCATTCTTGTGTAACCTCCTCTACGGGGCCACCTCTCTAAGTGCTGTATAGATATTATTGTTTTATAAGTGAAATTGTTTAATTTTGTAACCTACAAACAGCTGCGGAAAGCACACATTCAACCTCTTCACTTAAAATTGTTGTATTGTCGCTTCTGTAGTAATAATAGCTCATCCACTTGGTAAAAACAACGAGCCATTTATTAAATAAATAAATGTGAAGCAAAACCAACTGTAAAACAAATAAGACAAAGAAATCCTGTTAAGCGCTTTCGTCTTCACAATGTGAAGACTTCTTCAGACAAATTGCTTTCTCCTACAATCCTTCTAATTATATCTGTAAGGTATTTATTTATTAGAAAGATTAGAGCAGCTTAACATAAATGCCTGTGTATATCCAGGCATAAACAAAATGTATTCTATTTTATGTATATTAAGAATAAAAAACATAATAGATGTAACTGATGATTAAATAACATTAAACATCTAATAGTATAATCAAACATGTTCACAACAAATCATAGGAACGTTTATGTTTAAGTATATTATATTTCTTTAGGTATGTAAATAATATTAATGTATTAAATAGTAAGCTCAATACTTGGATTCACTATCGTATACGCTATGAGCTATTAAACAGAGTAAGAATTGGTTCCGCTTATTTAGACATTATCGTATTGAATGTGTGGGAGTAGTACAGATACTGACGACACTACACCATTTATTTTCGTATTTTTGAATTAGGTAGCTAAGCGGACCCTCTTTAAGGTCCATAGTACTTGAGGACATTTATTAACTTACAGATATATGAGTGGAGTAAGGTAACAAAAGTAGTAATTATTAAATGTTTATTTAACAACTTAATAAACTATAAAGATCTTTAAAGTTATAAGTTAGAAGTGAACGAGCATATTTACACTTTGCAAAAGTACGCAAATACAAAAACATCAGTAAATGAGTTAAAGTGTTCACAGCAACTTCGGACTTACATTGAGTCCAAAATGGTGTAGCTAGTAAGTAATTAGATTTGACTCGACTAGAATGTGTATGTATGCATACAGTTGTATATATATAAAAAATTGTACTATTTCTGTTTCTGACAGGGACATGAACTATTTCACCTCAAGTAATTAATTAAGCTCAAATGGACCAGATTGCTTCTCATTGCATACACCTGTGATGCCTTATGGTTACTAACACTATTTTCCCTAATGTTTCACGAATATTATTTAGTCCTAGTGGCTACAGTCATTGACACCACTAGTGTAAGTAACATTGGGGATTATGTTGGGTCTCAGATTATAACCAATTTATAATGTATTTGAGACATGGATGCCAAGAAATTTACCTTGAACAGGTAAATGTTGGAATCCATGTTGAGAATATATAACAGAGAATTATGACTGAAGGCGCATTGATAATTCTTTATAGTGCACTGAACTTTATCTGTTCCATGTTCTATGAGTTACAGAAAAAATAAATAAATAAAAAGGAAGAACAAAAGAAATAATATAGTGTCTTATTGGCTTTGAAAACCTCAGCATCAAATCAGTAGAATATCTTTCTCTTACACTTGATAATTATACTTTTTCCAACTAAAGTTTGTAAGTGTTCTCCATCTGAATCTGATTTTATTCTGCCTGTGTAGAGAGAGTGATAAGCTTATTTCCCCATTGTGAAATTAGGGAGGCATTCATACCTCTCAACTCCTTAGACAAAGAGATCTGAACAAAGCCATAAATAAAAGTGGGACAAAGGCCCCAAAATAGGGACAATTTTGCTCTTATAAACTTAAAAAGTTTGAAGAATAGCAGGTTTTGCATTACCATGAATTTTCTGAAGGATATGAAGTCTGAAACTCAAATGTCTGTCATTATTTTCTAACTTCAATCTTTAATAATTTACCACTAATTTGCCAGAAAAACACAATTTTATGAAAAATGAACCAAAAATATGAGGCTAAGAAAATCTGTACAGTTGAGAGGTATGGAGGTGTTTCTGAGAATATTTGCTGAAGGATAGCTAAGCTCGGTGGGAAGCCAGCAGTAGATCAGATAGACAAATAAAAAGGGAAGATTTTTGTAAACCAGTTTTTATTACATACTACCATTACAGAAATCGATCTGTAATTCATATTCTATGCTATGTGTGTTGTACTGTTAAAAATGCCCTGTATATTGTAAGCAGTTACTTTACATTATGCTGACATAATTGTTATAGGACCTGTTGGAGTAGTACAGTAATGTTAAAAGCACACCTATTTTAGCCATTGATCTTTCTGCAACCCTAAATTTTCTTACTAACCTGTAAATATAATCCATGTCTGCTGAAAAAAAAAAGAGTGAGACACTGGCTGAGTACATGGAACAGATTATCATCTAAGTACATTTACTATGATGCCAACTTAAAATGTGATCATTGAGCTTAATTACTTGAGGTGAAATAGTTCATGTCCCTGTCAGGGACGACACATGGTAAAAGTGAAGGGGTAGATATACTAAATAAAGAAAATTTGGAATATTCAAGTAAGCAGCCTGTTCTTGTAAGGTGAGAGGACACAGTGGGGTGATCTACCTAGACAATGCCCCTGCAGTGATAAGCTGAAGCCTTAACTATTAACCTTAACCATTAACCATCGTACTGCTGTTAGTTCCCTTAATTTAATTATACACCAATTTCGAGGCTTCTCTGGGAGAACTCACCAAGTAGTACAGAATTGTTTCCAGATGTCTCTGTGCTTCACTTAAAATTATGTGATTTTGTAAGAAACAGTGAAAATTACAGTCACATTGTAATAGCTTGATGTACTCCTATGCATTGCCTATATTTAGAAATGCATGTTAAAACTGCTCATCTTTCTTATTGGGTAGTACCATTATTTAAACAGTGACAATGATTTGGACCATTCATCTATGTTTCTTAAGATAAAGGTTTGACATCTTTAAAACTTATTAAAGATTACAAGAGTGATTAGCCCTAGCTGCCTTTACAGATGCTAAATTGATTTGGACATACATGTCAAGTAATAATCTATTTCGCAAAGGTGGAAACAGCTGGTGATTTTCACTTATGACAACTAAATCATAAAGTTCTACATCAGCAGTTCAGGGTATCAGAATTATCTCCAAAGCAACATATGGTGCCGTCATAAAAATATGCAGAAAATAAGTGCACATTCTTTATTTTAATCTCAGATCCTACAGGAAATAAATGGGGGGAGGGCGATTAGTTTTAATCTCCATGTGCCTGCACAAAGGAATAAGGCATTTTTTAAAAAAATCTGATAGTGATGGGGGAGACAAAAAAAAAACCACTCCTCCTACTGAACAGTTAATGAGTTCTTAATCACAGATTAACCATGTCTACAGTCAATCAGGATGACAGGAGAGATACTTTAAATTAACCTGTAAGCTGTTTCTTTCATGAATCCAAATCTGGTCCCACTATGGCCAGTAGGAATGAAAAGGTATGATTGTGGATTGAGCTGGTAGATTATGAGAAATACAAATAGAAAAATTATGTCATAATATGACATCGGTACCCTGTTTGAGGAAGATCATACTCAGCCTTAAACTTCACTCATGGTTAGTCTGCTATTATACTGGATGATACCTTTGTAACCTTGTGTCTTTCCCTTGACAGGAGAGAAAGTGAGCCCTCTGTGCTGTCAGTGCAAACACAATGAAGAATCTAAGGCATACCTCTGAACCTTTTAGCCCAAGAAATCTGGGCAAAGCCAAAGATGATAAGGGGACAAAGGCCCAAAATTAGGGACAGATTTTAAATATTGCTGTTATGAACTTAACAAGTTGCTAGAATAACAAAGATTGAATTTGGGTGCTTTCCTGATGGATTTAAAGACTGAAACTCAAATGTCTGTCTTTACGCAGTGATTGCAATCCTCAGTTATTTGCCAGGAATCACCAGTTTTATGAGGGTTATACCAAAAATATGAGGCAAAATTTTGGACATTCTGCAAAAATGTGGACATTTGTGAGGTATGATCTAGGGTCACCTAGTTTGTTATTTAATAAAAAAGTAGATTATACAAAATATAGATACTATTTAACTTGTGTTTTCAACTTTTCTAACTGCAGGGTCTTCTGAATTTTAGAGGCTGAAAGAATAAATAAGTATTATACCAGAAAATTAAAAAATAGATTTGTGAATGTAACACATTGTCAATAACAATGAAGTGATCACTCAGCCTCACAATACCTTCAAAAAAAGTGTTTTGCAAACTTCATAATAAACCAAGACATCTGCCAGAGTACTGTAGACCTAAAGATAAATATTCTTGTAAAGATGCTGATGTGACACCTGATGCAACATGTAAAACTGGAAGAAACAGACTCTATGGAAGCGGTCAACTTCTCATCATTTCCAACAAAATCAAAGAAATCATAACTAAGACTCTGTATTTGTTTTGTTAAACAATATGTTACTATATGGAAACATCCCGGATTTATTGAAATAATCTGAGGGCTGATACCAATTCATTGGCAGATACGGGTTGTATCATACCCAAATCATTTTAGACCAGCAAGTCTGATTTGAATTCTATGTAACATTATGGAAAGATCCACAAAATACCTATGCAGAATGAGACATGAGACCTCCTTTTAGATATAGAACTGAGTGATTTTTTTTAAATGAGGCTTTGCATTTTGAATGTGCTGGTATTCTTTGAAGAGGTAACAGTAGTACTTAAGGAACCTCCTCAAAGTCACATGCTGAATCACTGAAGATAGCTGATTCTGAAAGATTAGGAAATGATTTGGGATGGATCTTATGTTGGCATTAAGACATCCATTCGAAAACAAATTCCATGCAATGTTCAAGAACAGCATAATCCATACAGACTCCTGAATAAAAGAGAGGTAGTGGTGGATGCCATCAGCTGAAAAGGCAACACATAAACTGTGAACATTATAGGTGTGTATAGTGAGCCCTGTGGCATCCCATATTCCAGAAGAGGAACTGGGTCAATTAACTTTAGAGACCATCTGCTTGGTAAGACCCCATGATGTAAGAGTCAAGCCAATCAAGACCACTACCAATTAGATGACAGTAAGACTTCATCATTTGACCAAGATTAGTCCACTGTGTCAAATGACATGGACAGGTCAAGGTGCACCAAGGGGCATATAACCATTGAACCTTGTCATAAACATGCTCCTTACAAGCTGAATAATGTCTTTTTTGTTGTGCTTAGGTCTACCAAAACAGGCATAGATCAAGGAGGTCATGAAAAGTTAGCTAGGAGTATGTCTGCACATGTACTTTTTTCTCATTAACCTCAACTGTAAAATGAAGATTAGTAACAGCAGAATATTTCCTCAGTATGTCTCAATCAAGAGGTGGCTTCACGAGAATAGGAATTATGAATGCTACATTTAAAGAAAATGAAAAAAAGTCTAGCTCATATAGTTATAGATACCTACTGGACTGGTTAATCAGCATCCATGTTCAATCATCCCATGTTGCTTAGGATTGAACTTATCCAGTTAAGAAATGGAAGCTATGAGAGAAGTTTTCAATAATCCTGCAAAATGTTTTCTGATGCTGTTAGGTGGACAGGGTCATAGTTATAGGATCTTTTTTATTCCATTCCTTATGGAGAGGAGTGATCTCAAAGGGTTTCGGGTAGCCTGTACATAACTTTGCAGGAGTGTGTTACTAAATAAATGATGTAGGGTGGAATATAGAAAGTGAGTCAGAGATGATTTTACCTGTAACACTACCTATATCCATACTACAATTAAATTTAACATTGATTATGCTAAGTATAGTATAACATAGAGTCTGAATGATTTGGAACAGGAATCTCTATACAGATCCATGTGATCAGTGGATATCACATTGAATACTCCAAGCCTGAAAATGTTTAATAAATATACTGAAGATATTACCACTCTCACAGTAAATGTGTTTATATTAATATAAACAGCTTGCCAGACTTGAAGTTTTATTTATATGAATAATATATTCATAAATATATAAATCACCCTAAATAAAACCAAATAGCAGATCATAGGGTGTTACAGGACTCTCTCAGTGCCCCTGAAAACCTTGTTCAATTCATACATATGCTGGATGAACTTCAAATACATGCTTTTATCGCTATTCAGTCTGAGCTTAACCACTAGCTTTGTCCCCAGGGTATGGCACACAGCAGTTGTGATGCTCATTCTCAAGAGCAGTCCCACCACAGACTCTAAAAACTACAGAATTATTAGCCTGATGACACTGATCTGCAAGATTATGAAATAGATCATGACTGACCTAATGAACTGCGATATTAAAAATCTTATAAGAATTAACCCCCCCAGCATTTTTTGTATTGGGCAAGTGTATATACTGCCTAATGAATCTGTTAAACTTCTTTGTGAGAGTCACACAAACTGGGGACAGTGGTCAAGCAGTCCATACAGCATATCCTGAGCTTACCAAAGCATTTCCTAACATTCTAACATAATTGATAAGGTAAATGAGCTCTAAAGCTCTAAAACAGTCCCTACGTGTGTATGTTTTTCAGTTGATAGTAAATTAGTTGATGGACAAAGCCCACAAATAAGATGTCAGGTGCATCCTTGGAGAATATGAAGGTGATCACTGCAGTTTCCTAATGGACCCATAGTAGTTAGAGCTAGATCATGGTCAAATGGGGTCCTAGGCAGGGTAATGGATTGGGGCCCCCATCACTACAGCAGCCCAAAGTATGTCCTTAAAGAAGAAATGTATTTTTTTAATAAAACTGTTGTGGCATCCCTTGGCCAGTGGGTCCCTCTGTCCAGCAGCCAGCCAGCTGGCCCTAGGTAACTGCCTAGATTGCCTAGTGCTGTATCTGGTTCTGATAGGAAGACCTCTACTATTTGACATATACTTATCTGATCTCCAAATCAGAAACTGGGATCTCTGGTTAAGCAAATTTGTAGGTAATTGCAAACTTGGTGTCTCCCATAAATCCTCTTCTGACTGTTAATAGCTGGTGCACAGAAAATGAACAAAAACTAAATGCTAAAGTGCCCAATATTGTTGCATATGGTAAACTATCCCCCACCCAGCTTAGAATATAGACAACAGCCCAATCCAAATAAAGGTGTTGCAAAAGAACATAGGTATATAATTCCCTGTCTTTTGATTACAGTATTGCAACAGTGATTAGGAAATCCTTCTGAATGGCTCAGCTGATCCCAAAAAATATCTCTTCTTGATCAAAAGAAGCCCTTGCCTCCCTGTTTTTCACACTGATCACACCCATCATAGAACATAATGCCCCTTTTGGGATGACTCCGGGGGTTCCTAACAAAAAAGATCATGGGCCTAATATACCTGAACCAGTACCAGATACTGGATAATCAACCTCTGTGTTCAGTGCCCTATAGACTCTGAAGGGATGATCTGTGCCTTGCTTTGTGGACCACAGGACCTGTTATATCTCTACAAATGAAATAGTCCATTGAACACTAGCACCAGAAACCTCATCCTAATTCAGCAAATAAAAAACAATCATGTTTGATACACAGATTGGTCATACAGTGCTAACCCCTTCTCTAAAATAAACTCACACTCCAGGTCAAGCAGTGTGACACGCTATTTTACTTTAAGAAGTACTCAGACAATTGTATAGGTATTCACAAATTCACTCCTGGCATGACTTGACTATTACTCTTAGAAAAAAGTGAGGTACAGTCTAAGGGCACTGACAAGCCATAAATGGCCACATGGCCCAGTGCCTTGTCATTTCTATTATTTCTACCAACTTCATTTTATTTCCAGTTATAAGAGTCAAATACTTTACATACTTTGGCATGATCTATAAGATTACCATTTTAAGGGGTCTGTAGCATGATATCACAAACTGTATTTTAGTTTTTAGTGAATGTAAGGATTTATGCAACCTGTGTACGTGTTTGCATTTGTAAAAGCTTTAAAGATAACTATACTGTAACTTTTCACTCTGCATCTTCCCAACCGAAACTCATAAGAAACCAAATATTATAAAACATTTCCAAACTTTTTGAATGGTTATCATATGAAACGTGCTCATTTCTATGTCATGAAATCCTTCCTCAAAGTTTTGAAACTGTCTCAGACATTTCAAAAATAACCATTTTTATAACTGATTTTAACACTTATTTCAAGGAAAGCAAACATCATTGTCTTATGTTCCTAGAGGATGAACATATTTTATCTTTCTGATCTAATACCTAATATTAAATCAAATGAATTGGATGTACTGCTAAGATTTCTAACTACCATTTGGAACTTGTGACTGTTAATGTTTTCAAAAAAATATATAAATACTGTTGTCAACAGATATTAGAACTATAGATTGAAACATACCCCCAAATTTAATAAACTCCATGTAGCCATGTCTACAGCTCCCCCTCGGCAGCGCACCTTGCATATTAATGAAGGCATGCTACTGAGGGAGAGCCATGTACTCAGTTACTGAATCACTATAGGGGTGTTTTACAGTGTTCAAAGATGTGTAACAGACCCCCTGCACTGTCAAATTGCCTGGAAATACAGCAGTGAATTGTGTTTACTTGGCTATTTTTTTTATTTGTAGGGGGTGTGTTATAGTGTCTGTAACACACCCCCTGCCCTGTCAAAATGCCAGCTGGCATTGAAATATAAATGTTAAAATTTAGTTTTCCCTTTTTTGTATTTTTTATTTTTATTTTTTTGTGTGTGTTTGTGTGGAGAGGCACGGCGCTCAGCAGTGCTTAAATGTAACCAAAAGCTATATAGAAATGTAGACCTGAAATCTTCACATCTACATTAACTGAATGGTTAGAATCACAGCCTTCTGTGCAGTAGGTGCATGGTTTGAATACCCAGGCAGGCCATTCAGCTTTTATATCTGATAGCATTAATATGTAATTTTTTTTTTTATCGATGTTGTTATTGATATTTGTTAACAGGGTTAGTCCAGCTGGTCCAGAAGCCCATTTTCAGTGGAGATATGAGGAGAAAAGCCCCAGCTGCACATAAGTGTCCAGTACATTACAGTCACACCCCAAGATGTTTGTTTGTGTCTTTCGGCTTTTCCCGGTTAGGGGTCATCACAGCGGAAACTCCGGTCCGCTAATGATTGGCAGTAGATTTTTACATACTGGCTTGCTGGGCCTAATGCACAACCTTCAACGAAGGAACGCCCATTCACGCATGCCGCTACACAGAAGACGCTCTAACTGAGAATCGAACGGGCAACGTCTAACTGTGAGGTGACAACGTTACCGCAGCACCACCACCGCAGTACCCCCAAGATACACCCCAAGATAATGTAATTAAAATACATAGGGTTAGGTCATGTACAGTAAAATACATACACATCATAATAAAGTATCGTTAATGAGGAATTCATGTGACTATATATTGTATTTATCTGATAAAAGTTTGGTTTGCTCTTACCTAAGCTCTGCTAAGCACTACTAAGCCAAGCCAATCAATGCTTAACCAGGACCTGTTTTAGCAGTATTTAGCAATGTGCAGATCCATTTAGCTGGTTTGGACACTGCTTTGCAATCCCAATTTAAGCAGTCCTCAGCTCAGCTAAGTGGGTTTGCACACTGCTAAGCATTGCTAAGCGTTTGCCACTTTAAGCACTGCTCAACTAAGCTTAGCGGGTTTGGGTGGTGCTAAGCTTTGCTTAGCATGTTTAAAAATGGTCTAGTGGTGGCAAAGGGTGGGAAAACATCCTTATTTAAGATGAACAGGCAGGAATACAGCCAGAACCTGTTGGAGTTTAATCACTGCAGGAGCTATGGCTCGAGTTGAACAGTGTGCATCTGGGTGCAGCGCTGGAGCATTTTGGAATCCAGGGTCATGGTTGGGCTCCTTGTCAAACACCATGGTGACCAGCTGCTGCAGGGCCAGTACCTGGGCACTGAATACAAGTCAGAGGCCTGGGATCATCTGGCATGTGACCTCACCAGTGCGACTGAAATACCCCACACTGGTGAGCAAGTGGATCATCATTATGATGACCTGAAGAGAAGAAAGGGGAGTTCTTGGCTGAGTGGATCCAAGACGCATGGGACCTCAATGCTCCAGAAGTTTGTAAGTATAGGAACCATTGAATTATCAAATTCTACTATGAATATCTGATAGACAGGTATGCATAATTGTGTGTTTTCCCCCCACAGCTGCAGAGGAGAGGGATTGCAACCTGGAGGAACATGCAGGGTGCCTGGCCAGGATGCACCGAGACTGTGATGAGTACAAATATATCTTGCAATATATAGTAACCTAAGTAAGGAAAAGTACATTAGTAACTCCCAGTAGGTATAGTCTGTTGTGAGTATACTGCAATGAATGTGTACATAGACCTGGACTGATATAAGTGAGTATTGCCCAGTACAGTTCCATACAGATGAAAGCATGAAACACGTTACTGTTATGGAAAAAAATTTAATACTGCATCAATAATGTCTGGGAATAACATGTATACTGTATTAATAATACATGGCCTGGTAATAAAGTAGACATCCATTGAAAATGTGAAGGGAATAAATTAACTACATTCCTAATCTACAGAAAATACAGCACAACTGCAGTCAAAACTGTGAAGAAATAAAGGTAATACTGTACAGATTTGTGTGATAAGAGATGTCTTCCAACCCCTGCATTATTTAAACTGTAGAGCAATAAAGACTGTCAGATGTATACCAATCACTGTGTCATGTCACCCTCAATAAAGATGTGTTCTGTCAATTGTGTATATTCTGGACTGTTGTTCAAGAAATCAAATATTACAGGATTTGTGAAGTAAACATGGGTATAACACCATAATTTGAATGAAGGTTGGCCAATAAATAACTGTCATGCTAAAGTGTAGATGTGAAGCTGTACTACAAGATATAATGCAATATGATATTTGTTCTGCACTAAGATCTGAACCTAGAGTAGCACTGTCTAAGGTATTATAGTGTGTTTCTCTCAGGATTTTCTTGTGTTAACCTTTGCATTTCAACTGTATGCACCCCTGAACATAGGTACACTGATGCAGGAAAATATGAAAGTGTAATAGCTGTAGACTGCAAATATACCATCTGCAAATGTACATGGCCCAGGTAGGCAACTTGATATGGTCTGTACAGATCACACATATTCACATCCACAAGGGGTTAATTGTGTACACCTGCATTCCAAGTATTAACAGTTCACCTACTATCTGTTTTATGCATGAATCTCATGCATGCATTCATGTTCAACTGTCACTGCAGTCTTGTGTGATACTCTGCCTATACTACCAGGTCACACTTTGTCACCAGGTGAGAGTTAGGTACATATCACTCAAACCCAAGCAGCAGTAGCTCAGTGTGATATGCAATATATATGTTGTTCATTTTGCCACACACAGACCGGGGTTTGAATCCAGGGACAGATACTAAGATATATTTATAGTAACAGCAAGTAGTACTATTTATAGAAAGAGTTATGTGTTCTCCCCACAGGACTTACAGGTAAATAAATGTCTGTAGTAGCTGTATGAAGGGTATACTAATGTCTGTGTCCAGATGTAGTAGTGTGCAAACAGCATTTCTTAGCAAGGTGATAACACTCCATTAAATAAAATGACATGAAATACAGTACTATTCCAAGTTAAAAAGACAAATTAAATGGTCTGTTGTTGGTATTGCTGAATGCCTGGTGCATCTGTGAATGTCTGCTGATAGTCTAACCCCATGCCTGCCAATGACGGCAGGATAAGTGTAAACTCTCTTTACTGTGCATGATACATGTCTCTCAAGTGTCATGCTGTCACTGATCATGATTACTGCTGCCAAAAACCTTGGGAACTCATATAAACCCAGTTGGAGTATGCCAGTAGCACATTCACACATCAGTGCAGAGTACACCTTGGTAGTCATATATGTTCCCCTGACATGTAATAGTCCCGTGTAGTTATTTACCTGTAGGTGTTACAGCTTGGCCAGTACCATCTCATCTGGATAGCTTGAGAGATATGTATATGCTACAGAAGCTATAGGACACTTGTAGGTATAAAGTAAGGGCAGACCTGTAGAGTATTGAGCAGTACTGTTGTGAAAAATATAGCCTATACAGTTCGTAATGGAATGTCTTTCTCTACTGCCACCCATTATCTGCATCACAAATTATTATTCTTATACTATGGGCATGATTCCATTTTCACATATGATGTTTTTAAAACCTAATGTTGGGCCTTGTGTTGTATTATTGGTTACATATTATAATAGTTGCATACTAACATACCTTGTTAAAATACCTATGTTGTTGGCCTTTTGTCATAACTATTACTGGCATACAGTTACAATAATGACTGTTATTCCATTTATGTCTGCGTTCTGTATGCCTTGCAATTTTATTGTTCTGGGTTAATTGGAATACCCATGCATGCTGTGGGATCTGCCTATCCCACCTCATCTGCCCATGGCACCATGTTGCAGCACATCTGGGACCCAACCTGGAGCTGCCTCCACTGTTGATCCTGCATCACCCTCAGGTGGAACTACCTCAGGGGATGAGGACCACCCCCCCGGCATGGGAACGGAGAAGATGTTGTCACCCGAACTCAGTTCCCAGGGATTGTGTGCAGGATTATCCAGTGTGATTTGGATGACTGACTGCGCCAGATTGAGGGCAGACTGGTGCACCTGGAAGGGCAGGATGGTCCCGGCACCCAGCCCCCAACAGAGCCACCTTTGTGGCCATGAAGGGGCAGTGGTGACTGCACATGTGTGGGGAGCTCAGTCCCATTGTTTCTATCTGGAGGCACTTGGTCCTCAGATTCCCAAACACCCTCCCTGTCCAAGGTGTTTACCCCCTCATGTGCCATGCACCACCCCTGTCTGATGTCTTGTCTGTCTTGTCTGTCTGCAAATGTAACCTCTCCTACCCAACATACCTCCCCAAACATACCTACTATCCTTCCCCAACATTTCACTCTCTCATTAAAAAAAAAGGGGGGGGGTTCTGCCCTGCAAAGAAAATATCAGCCCATACATAGCTATTCATTTTGTCCTCATGTACACTGCCATCAATCAAACCATCCCAGCAATTAATCAACAAAGTTATGTTGCCCACATACCTCCTTGTGAGATGTGAGGCTCCAAATTCCAAATTGTCCACAACATGCACAGCTGTTGTAGAAGAAATGGAGAGCTATGGTTCTTTCCTACACCTGTCCTGCACATCCCTACCTGCTTTTCATATTGTTTTTTCCCCCTGCTTGCCCCCATTTCACCACTTTCCTATCACCCCTTTTGGCTTTTCTTTTTTTGGAAATAGCGTGGGTTTAAGCAGGACTAAGTGCTGATTGGCATCACAGTGCATCACACAAACCCACTTAAAACTGCTTTAATCACCTTATCTGATTCTGACACTGTTATGCACATCAGTAAAATAATCACCCTTGCCAAGTCTCGAACCCAGAAACCTCTGAACTACAGCATAGTGTATCATGCCCACTAGGCTAACTCAATATATCATGATGTCACATCAAGAAAAATATAATCACCCCTGCCTAGTATTGAACCCAGGACCCTCTGAACTACAGCAAAGTGCATTAGCACAGGAAGCCAGCTCAGTTATGGAGAGCAGCTGGTGGTTTTACAAAGATATCCTGATTACCAGTGACACACTAATTCTACATATAATGTGATAAATGACAGCGTACTTGGGCCTGTGATGCAGATACCTAACCAGTACACAGCCAAAGACATTTTGATGGATGTATTGTAGGTCTGCTATATCAGGTAGAGCTGAAACTGCACAGACTGTTGCAGATTGTCCACAATTGTGCCACCTACTTATGGCATGATTGTCATCAAACCTATTCTGTATGCTGAAGTACTGGTATGTCAGTGCAGATTGAGGTTACAAAAGCATGACAGACAAGCCAGTGTCACACGTCATAGCCATCCGAACTCACATGTTCAAGCCAATCCTGTGTAACACACTATATGCATGCACATATGTCATGGATCTATACCTCCCATAATAATGACTCAGTAGCTCTATCTTTTACATTCCTACCATGTCTGACATCTGGACACCCACAATTCTGGCACACAGTCTAGTCTGTTGCATGACAACTACAGGCTTGTCAATACAACATAGAAATAACTGAGCTCTGCAATGTCCAGCAGAACTGGTTGCTGCTATTGCAGTCACACATGTCACAAATATGAATACATGTCCTAAATATCCCCTACCACTCTCTGGATGGCACCGCTACTTAACATATGTACCAGAGGCACATGCCTCACCTGGACTGTTATGGGTACCCTCACATTGGCCATGCTGTGACACAAGAGCTGACACTGCTCCCTCACTGACATATGCAGCGTGCTGTCCCCTAGTGTGTTCACAATCTCCATTATGACTCCTGGCCAGAATGCATCAGCTGCAGCCTGCTACACATGCAGCAGTATGTTCAGCTACCTGCTACAGACCTACCATACCTCCCAAATACCTAGAACAGGGCGTCCACACAACACTCATACATAAAGGGTTGGGGGGAATGTTCATGTTGCAGGAACATGCGTCACAATCTGCCACTACAAACATACACAGCTGATAGACCAACATCACTGCAGCAGCATGCACATCCAGATAAAAATTATCTTGTAAAACGAAAATTCACATAGACTGGTAAAACAAAAAGGCAAGTCTGTGAAACGTTGACTTGTTTAATGCAATAACCTTTTCAAAAAGAACAGCAAGCAAACTTGAAACAAAGTAACTCAACAACGACGATCACTTCATATGAGACCGAAGTAATAATTTTAATGATTAATTGGAACTCAGTATATATATACATTTTTTATATATATTTTTTATATAGTACTAGTATTGAATACAATGCACACCCTTGAAATACATATAGATAAATTTTTAAATTATAGTAACATTTTAAGTCAAACAATTATTTAAGTATTTATTAGTAATATAATAAAATAAATCAAGTTTTGACTAAAGGTATTATTAAATTAATGAGGCGTTTTGGTATAAATATTTTACATATTTAATATATGTTTTTATTGTAAATTTATGTAGTATAATAAGTATATTAGTCTAGAATACTTTTTTAAATATATGTGTATAAAATTGTGTAGGGTTAATGTGATTGGTTAATTACTATGAGTTTAAAGTATTTAAATGGTGCGTGAACCTAACAACGGATACTGTGATGATACCCCGGTGTGTAGGGGTGAAAGCGCTAAGTATCGTTGTCGAGTTACTTTGTTTCAAGTCTGCTTGCTGTTCTTTTTGAAAAGGTTATTGCATTAAACAAGTCAACGTTTCACAGACTTGCCTTTTTGTTTTACCAGATAAAAATTATGTATGACACTCACATCTGCCTGTCTCCTTACTGACCCCAACACACATTATTAAACAGTAACCTGCCACAGAATCAGAAAGTCTAACAATGTCCAAACATAGCATGCAAAACTGTGGACATACCACATCAGTCCAAACAGTGAACAGTATTTCTACCTACCCTCTGTGATAATGTAGTTCCCATACCTCTATAATGTCCTCCTCACAGGCCAGGAAAGGGGTCAATGCCTACAGGAAGGCCTTAGTTATAGCACTGTGTTGTCATGCATTAGCTAATGAAAATGCAACCCAGCTGTTCTGGCTGCTATTAGCAAGTGTGAGTCACAAATTGGTGCACAGGCAATCACCTGTTGATGAGCATTACCTACAAAAGGCAAGTTGTTGCCTATGGTAAACAGGTCTGTGACTTTCTTCTTGAAGACAGACTGTGATTTCCAAGGAAAACTACCACTGGATTTCTGCTCACAAAGGAGTACAGCACTATACCAGGTATGTCATAGAGTTAATCATGTAATGGAATGCATATGGGGGATGTAGTCATGGATAATAGGAATTTTAACAGCAGGTCTCAGCAACATATCTTGGAATGGCATGCTGCTGTTACTCAGCTGTCCAACATCTACAGTCTTCCCTTTTGGCTCTGTCTGCAGTGACATAGATCACAGGTCTGGCCCTTGAGTCCCCCCAGCAATGGCCAGCTCACATACGAATGCTACTGGATTGTCTGTTGTACAATAGTGACAGTAACTACTGGTGGATACAGCTGGCATATCACATCATGTACTGTCAGTGAGCCCCTCAAAGTCTGTGAATGTCATACAGGGTTAGTTCAGATATTGTCCAGGTGTCTCTGACTGTTCCTGATGCACTCTGGCTAGGTCACTGTGTACTCCACACCTGTATCTCATTGCCTGACAGCTATGGCTAGCATACTTGGTGACCCCTTGCAGCAGGACAGGAGGTTGTAGGCAGTAGTAGTGGGGGAACACAGGGTTAACCTCAACAATTGTACATATTGAGCATACAATGTAAGCAAATGAATACAGTACCAGATATTAATGTACCATTACTGAGTTCTGAGTGGTCTGGCATGTCACAGATACATTCCCCACACTCTGGGTCAGCCATTACATATTGCCCAACTGGTTTCCAAACATTCACATGTGCCAAGCAAAGGAACTACATATATCAGGCACATGTACACATTCCACAAACATCTGGATACTGCAGATGTTTGGCACCTACGAGGAGGAAACCTTACACCACATATGCAGTGCTCTCAGGTATTGTGTAGCACAGATGTTGTTGGAATGTCCACATGCACTTGTAGTACCACTCACTTATTTGTCAGATGTTGGCTGAATGACATGGTACTGTAATGTTGCCCATAGGGGACACACCACAATCAATGGCAGTGATGGTTGTGGACACATAACAACACAGTCTGTCACAACACACAGGCCATAACTGGTATAACTAGGACCATATGAGGTTACTAAGCTATGGGCTTTGAGCCATCATATGCCTAGTCCAGATGTTAGCCTATGTGTATGCAAGGCAGCACCTGATGCCCCAGTCCAACAGGGATACAGGTGGTATCCCTAGGGTGTATGTACAGGGTGACCATTCCACAGCAGGGTGAGTGTGTGGGACACACATCTGAGTCACCAACAAGCTCAGATGATGTCACACACTAGGTTGAGGGTGTGTGTGTGTGTGTGTGTGTGTGTGTGTGTGTGTGTGTGTGTGTGTGTGTGTGTGTGTGTGTGTGTGTGTGTGTGTGTTAAAAGAATGGAACTTGAGTTGCACATGTGCAGCAGTCCCAACAATGTGAAGTCCATGATTGCCCTGCATGCCAGATAGAGGTCATTTCTGAGGAGCATGTATGAAACTAGGTAGAGGGTTGGGCTTATAGCCTATCTGTGTATAGTAGATGTTTGAGGTTTTGGTATTCCCTAGTGGGGGGACATCTGTGATGTCCCCAGCTGCTGCATGTGCTGTGTGAGGTGAATGATGAACGGGGCATTTTACACAATAATGGGCCTCATTGGGGAGAATACAGGGATTTTAGGACCCCGTGTCCCTGGATGACATACTCTTATGTATGAGATGGGCCACATAGAAGGCTTACCATACAAGGGAAGCAACATGGTGGTGAAATGTCATGTTGCCATCAACCTGTGTGCACAGATCCCTCACAACTGATTGCGTGCCTAGGATGTTGTTAGTACTGTGATACTATGTGGTTATGTCACTCCCCCCAAAGGGGTTGACCCTGCATTTTATGGTATGTGGCCTGAGGCCATGTGTCTGCCACCAGTCATGTATCTGCATGAGACTCTCCTAGGCAGATGTCCATATCACTAGGGAATCCGGAGACAGTACACAGCATGCAGTCATCTGCAGACATGGTCGGCCATAGTACTGCACCTCAGATGTGTACATCACTCATAACAGAGGCCCAAACACAGAACAATAGGTTATGCCACTAGTTATGGGTCAACCGCTTGAGGTGGATTCTCCTCTGTGGATTAGGTGGGTCGTATCAGTGCACCAGTTTGCTGCCGCTATAGTAACATATGGTGTGATGCATACTTGGGAGCATATATCTATTATGGCCAAGTGTATTTTACTGTCAAAGACTTTGTCCATGTCAAGGTAGGCAGTGTGCACTGTCAACCCCCATCCATGGCTTTGGTGACTGTGTCAAAGAGGTCAAATGAGTATAACAGACATGATCCCTCCCTTAACAAAGCCTAACTGTGCCTGATAGAGGGTGTGGAGGTTGCCAATGTCCTTTTTAATGAGGTTCACTATAAGCTGTGCTATGGCCTTGCAGAAAAGCCTAGTTAGGCTGATGGGTGCATAATGTGATGGATTGGTGGACACCCCACCTTAGTGTAAAGGAGTGACAGTGGTTGTCCTTTACACAGCTGGGACAAAGGCGGTAGTCAGGCTTCCTCTGAATACAGTGGCTTATGGTGTTGCAAGGTTATGCTTGTGGTCATGCATCCTGTGATGTGATAGGCTCCCATGGCAGATATATCCCATCATTCATATGGCAGTGATGACCTGTTTCCTACATACAGGAGATGGGGGCAGGTACTGTGGACATCCTGATATACTGATGGGGGGACAGGGAGTGAAGCCTACACTGACTCTGTCAGGCATCAAGTATGTTACACCGACAGCACTGGTATAGCTGGTGTCCTTGACCACCACAAGTGAGCAGAAGCAAATTCTTCCTGTCATGTTGCAGACATGCAGAATGGGAGATGATTGTCTGTAGTAGATGTTGACAATGTGTGCTCTGGGTTTGCTGTGCAGGTTTCCAGGAGTGAACCCATTTGCTTGTTCATGCTAAGGAGACAATGCTCCAAAATGGGCACCTGCTCCTACTTTGTCTCGGACTGTGGTATGTCTCCCCTGATATAGACACTTATGTATCGCAGATGTCCACCAGACAGGTGTATGCATCCATGCATCTGTACAAATGCACTTATAGCACTTGTGTATATGTGTAGACATAAGTGCCAGTCCCTACAGAGTCGTTGGGGACTGTGAAACTGTGGAAACTGTATTCCACATTGGAGGTATATGTATGTCTGACCCTAGCTAGATGGGTATTGTGGGATATGGTGACTGCAAACATTACCTCATGATGGTTGTTTTGCCATGGAGGATGGCACTGTAGGGATGCTGCAGTGGTAACCTGTGTTGTGTAATATCAACTCCAACACACCTTCATCTCATGTGAGGGCAGCCCCTAGCTGCACCAAGATGTTTGTAATACCACTGTTGATGGCTCTCTGGCCATTTGTGTGCTGGCATGGGTACATCTTCTAATGTATGTTTGGGTTGTTCAAGTGACCCAGGATCAGGGTACAGAGCCAAATCATAATACAGTTGATGAGGTCCATATAGGAAGAATGGGTTTCCTGGTCAGGATCAGGGTACAGACCCAAATCATAATACAGTTGATTAGGTCCATATAGGCTGAATGGGCTTCCTGGTCACATGTGGTGGCTGGTAGCTAGCTATGATTTGAATAGGTGTGTTGGCAATGGTAAACTGTCCCTGCAGTGTCCCCTGTGCATCTTACTGCCTGTACAGCATGAAGGTGTGCATGTGTGTCATATATACTGAAATCACATGTCCCATGGCATTTTTGCCCACACTTTAGGGTATGACTGTATGATAGGATGATTGACCAGGTAAGGCTGGGGTGCCTTCTGCAGCTTTGAGCCATGTGTGTGTGTGACTGCACAGATGTCAGCATTTCCCAGGGTTAAGAATCCTTCCATTAAGGGCCGAGTCATGTGTAGACTCCTAGCGTTTAGCAGCATCATGGCCGTCAATGTGTGCTGTGCTGACAGTTGTATGTTGGTAGTGATAACATCACCACTTGTCCTACTGAAGGCACTGTGGGGTGGCAGGAATGATTGCAGGATGCCTGAAGACAAGTTGAGACAGATGGAAGCCATCTCTGGCAAAGCATTCTGGTCTGTTGACCATATCATCCCAGGCTCACAGGTACTGGATCCCCCTGGAATATCACAGGATAAAAGGCCACATGTTAAAGTCAATCATTTCCTGAATGTATTGCAGCATTAGTCTGAGTGACAGCGGAATGCTGAATAAGGCTAGGGGCATACCTGCCTGGGACACATAATCAGTGTGCTCACTCATGTCTCACTGCATATAGCCCAGGGACGTACATTTCAGGTTAGGCACACAAACATGGATTGTGATAGACTCCTGACAGTATCTGTTGGTGAGAGACAGCAGTGCATATGTGATATGGTGAATTATGTTACCTGACACACAAGTAACTGTGACCATCCACATATACAGCCAGATGAGAGGCACATTAGTGTGTCTCACAGTGGAGTCTCCTATGTGTAATAGGTTTGACATGTGGTGATGCCTGTGTGGCTGTGGGACTCAGGTGTGTGACCATTTGTAGTATGTGCTGTGTAGGACTGTGGCTTTCAAGTGTGGCTTTGCCTCAGAGGTCTCCTTTGTTTGTGGATGTGTATGCTGAGGACATGTGTGTGTGTGTGTGTGTGTGTGTGTGTGTGTGTGTGTGTCTGTCTGGGGGTGCTGGTCAGCTGGGTCATGGAGAGGAGCTGTGTGTGTCTGCTGTTGACCTGCATGTGACAGTGATGTGTGAGTGTGTGCATGTACACAGTCAAGCCATGTGCCAGCCTTCCACGTGGGTATGTTGGACAGCTGTGGACCATACATAGCAGACTGGACAGTTAATCATCTCTGGCCATGAACACAGGAACTGGTTCTGCCAGGGGTATCACTGGCACCACCATGCCCAGAGCCAAATGTGGTGCTACTTGCTGACAGTGACCAGTGTCTGCTAGGTCTGTGTCCCTCACAGGACTGCCCAGGAACACATGCCCATGGCCTGCCACATTGTATAGTGTGAACAGCACCCTCCCATCAGTACTGCTGGTGGTACTGCCACTACAGGCATGTGACTGGGCATAGCAACGTGAGCCCTTAGCTGATGTTGTTGCTGACCTATGTCCATGTGTCCAATGCCCTACTCCCACCACATTTTCAAGCACAGGCATTGCATGATTAAGGACTGACAATGTCTCACACCACTGTCTATCCACTACATCAGTGAAATGATTTAAGGCATCACCAGTGCCGTGGATGGAATCATGCATGCCAGGCAGTGTGGGATCCATGACCCTGAGCATCCATCTGGTGTACCATTCACAATGTTTCTGTGCCTCCATGACGTCACAATGTCAACTGTGTGCCACAGCCTAGGCCTTTGGCTAACCCACACCACACCCTGTGCATGTGATGATACCCATGCAACATCCCTGTCATCCGTACCATTGATGCAGGGACATGCTAATATGTGTCTGATGCACAGGGTGAATATAGTACAGTTAATGGCAGTTTGTTGTGCAGTAGTTTTATGCCCTGGAGGTAATGTCTGCTGGCAATTGTCATGCCTACACATCAAAGTGTATGTACCTTTCTGCCATGATGCTGTATTGTTGTTAATATTACTGAGTGACTGTTGTCTCCCAGACCTTATTCTGTTTCTGTTGTAGGTGTCTGTGTGTGTACATCATGGGGATCTGCTGCCAATACAGCAACTCAGGATGGTATAGTGGCAATGCAGAAATGTGACATTGCCAAGGTACAGCTGTATATGTGCATGGTTACCTAGGTGCATATGTGTAGAACAGTGTGTAAGGGACAATGGGAGTGGACAGTGTAATCTTGCATGCATACCCCTTGAAATAACATACTCTTGATACATGTCACTTTGGAGTTCAGTAGAATCACAGGTTCATAGGATCATAGAAGGTTACTGGCACAGGGTTCCCTACAAGCCTAACCATTACTTTATCCTCGACAGTATCATTGATCAGCACCTGTTGCCACTGTCATTGAGGGACACAGGTGTGACCATTGGGACAGATTTGTAGTTTTCCATCCACTCATCACGGCTGCAATTGATGAGGGTCTGCATGGTACTCTGACATGTCTGAGAAGTGCATCCCTGCGACAGGACAGCCTCTGGGAGACTAAAATGTTTTTCCAGCAGGTTTTGTTGATGTCGCATATCAGATTCAGGCCTGTCATGCTGGCAATGTGTGAAGAGTTAGATTCACATACATGGGCCAACTGTTGAAGGGCTGGGCACAACATTGCCATTTAGGCATGCCACAGTCCACCTGTGGATAACCTGTCCAATGCCAAGTGGGCCGCTACTGAAGCAAGGCTGTCTGCATAGAAAAGGTGTTGGAGGCCATGGATTACCTTTGTGTGTATTACTATGGCCTTTCCAGTTGCTGCAGATGTCTGGATAGGTACATACCAAAAGGGCCATGGTACTAAATTATTGTTGTACTGACTAAGAACTATACAAAGGTAATGTCCACCTTTAGAATGGATGCACTACCCTTACGTATGTGGTTAACCACATACAAGCCTTTTCTGACTACTGCCACTACTTGATGGCTGAATGCAACAGTGTTATCAACCTGACTACCCAGGTCTCTCAACACAGGTTGTGTGGTTATGGGGTTGCCTTTGAAAAAATAGTGGGGCCATGTCTTTGCTGTATGGTAGGATGGCACTGTTTCTGCATTCAGCTTGATGCCAGGACCTTGGCACAATTCCATACCTGATGTATGACCCCTTTAAAGTGAGTTAACATCAGTTGGTGGGTCAATGACAGACAGCACACTATTTACAGTCACCACAGCCTTAGGCAGTACCTACAAATGTGGGTGGTGGCAGTTGGCATTCATGCCTAGATACATGTGGGTCATTAGGAGCAGCAGCTACTCACAGGCCTCCACACGTCTAAATATTGCACACATATGGGGCGAAACAGAGTAGGGTTGCCACCTTATCAAATGTACAATGTAGGATACTTCTTGTAGTATCGTGAGAGTTGGCAGGACAAACCACACCCACGGCAATGGACAGGGGCTCTCTTGGTTTTCCAGTATATCAGCTTCTTTGTGCCACATTATCATAGCTTATGCTATTTCTGATTACATTAAGGTGCTTCTGATGTGACATAACTGCTTTATGCAGCTATTATACAACTTTAGGAAACGTTTGTTGTCCTACACTCTTGGGACCTCTGTATTGTCTGAGTTATTTTCACAGATCACACCTGGCCAAACATGGACTACAACCTGCAGGGTGGGACAGGTGGTGGCCATACCTCTCACCTGTACAGATTTCTGCAAAATGTCCTGATGTTTGCAACATATTTTAGGTCCATTTGTCATAACATTGTGGTTTTCTGGCAAATTAGTGGCACATGATTAAAGACTGACATTAAACAATAATGACAGATATTTTCATTTCAGACTTCATACCCTTCAGAAAATGCAGGGTAATGCCCAACCTGTTGTGCTATCTACTTTCTATGTTTGTAAGAGCAAAATTTAAAGATTGACCCTAATGTTTGGACTTTGTCCCACTTTTCTGTATAGCTCTATCCAGATGTCTTGCTCTAAGGTGTTGAGAGGTATGGTGGTGGTCCTAACACAGTTACACTGCTGCAAGGGGATATATATACACACACACACACACTTATAAACTGCCCTTGTTGATAGTAGAATCCTTACCTACTTGTTTAACATACAATAGTGTTATTTACATATCACATGCGGCTATATACATATCACATGTGCCATGGAGCTTACATGTTTCTTCAGTGTCTGCCATTACTATTCAGGTGGATGACATCTGCAGGTGCTGTAAGGATTTCCAGTGGGGGGTTAACAGGTTTTCACAGGTCCTTAACACACACACACACACACACACACACACACACACACACACACACACACACACACACACACACACACACTGCAGGGGGATATGCCTTCAAACACACATACACTCACATACATTTGAGATTAGAACCCCTACCTATCTTTTTATGTACACTATATACCAACATATGTATTGCATGTGCCACAGTGCTATTGTGTTAGAAAATGTCTAACTGTGCTGCTAAGGTGGATAACATCAGTAAGCCCTGAACAGTTTGCCAATGGGGGGTTAACAGGGTGGAACAGGCCCACAAAATGGTATAACCATTGCACGCACATACACACACACACACACACACACACACACACACACACACACACACACACACACACACACACATGACAGCCATGCTGCTATAGGGGATACGCATATACAGATATATTTGCTAGTACTGGGATTAGAACCCCTACCTATGTAGTTGCAAGTACTACAGTGCTATGCACTTATCGCATGTGCCACAAAGCTGATCTACTGGAGTGTGTTCAACAGTGCATCTAAGGTGGATGACATCAACAGGCCCTGTAAAGTAGTGAAATTGGAGGTTAACAGTGGAACAAGCATTAAAATGGTATAACCAACACACACACATAGGACAGACACACTGCAACAAGGGAGATGCTTCACACATATATACTCACACAGTTGCCAGTATTGAGATTAGAACCCCTACCTATTTAGGTGTATGTATTCCAGTGCTATGTACTTATCACGTGCACCACAGAGTTGATATGCCTAGAGTGTGTCCAAAGGTGCAACTAAGGTGGATGACATCAACAGGGTCTGTAAAGTAGTGAAATGGGGGTTAACAGGGTGGAACAGGCCTCAAAATGGTATAACCAACACACACACATCACATCAGTAGCTGCTGTCAGATAGGCCACTGTTGTGGAGGACACTAGTCACAGGGCCATAAAATGAGCTACCATTACACAGATATAGGCCTGCTGGGCATGTGTATTCTGATGTATGATACAGAAACACACACACACACACACACACACACACACACACACACACACACACACACACACACACACAGTCACACAAGGCGGGTTATGTGAGATTACAACCCCTACATAAATACTATTACACAATGGACCTCACCATAGTATTTGCACGTGCCACTGGTTACTATTGGTGTACACGAGTGGCTGCTGCACTAAATCACTGTATGCCTTTCAGGGTCTCTCTCTCTCTCTCTCTATCTCTATCTGTCTCTCTCTCCCTCCCCCTTCTCTGCCTATCTATAAATGAAATATTTGTACATATTACCTATATATATATATATATATATATATATATATATATATATATATATATATATATATATATAAATATGTATATCACACTCAACAGATCCAGATATATCTTCTATGTGCCACATACAGATAGATGAGGGTAATTCTCTCGGATGGAGGTGGGGAGAGACAGTTAAGGTGTATATAGCTGTCTGTATGCACAGGAATGTATGGACATCACAGTTCTATAGTCAGATGTGGGTTCAGACATGGGTTGAAATTAGCTAAATGGAGGAATATGCCCAGTATGACCATCAGTACTAACAGTAGGACTCCAGGCCAGACCTACCTGTACCCCGGTCCAGGATTTTGTGTGCTACAACCAATTGGCTGATGAACCTGTTTAAACAGTGCAGCACCTCACTGATATTCTGGCTGAGGGATCTCCTGGCTGTGTGCTATCCTTAACTGAGTCATATGTAGGGTGAGTACAAAGTGTACTGGACTGAGCAGAGTTTTGCATAATATATGTGGTACATTTTACATAGCACTGTGATTTCCTGGTGTGTCAGTGGATGATCGATATAGATTAATGTGAGGAACCTCTGACAGACAGACATTTGGCTACTGACTTCATACACTGCAGGGAATCCATGTTACTGCACAAATTGTAGTCTGCACATACTACATTTCAATGGCCAGTGGTTTCTCCTTCCCTTTATATGTGGGCTTTTGTCCTGTTCTGATCCAGTTTCAGGCTTTGTCCACAGTTGCTGCTGTATGTAGTTGCAGTTATGGCGTGACTGAGGTAGAAGTTGCAACACTGCGCAAAGGGTTATGGACTTCACACCTCTGACTGTACCTGTTTTGCAGGTTGTACAGCATTGTGCCCCATACATCTGCTGTGCTCCTGAGATGGTTTGTGTTGCACTGTTTTTATAAGGCTACATGTTGGCCATATCTGTCAAACTCTTACAGCCAGACATCTGGACAGGGCCATATATAGCAGTAGGACACAGGCCCAAACATGGGGACAGGATATTGCTCTTACAAACGTAGACAGTTAGTAGACTGGTTTCATATTAGCTTGCACTTTCTTATGGGTATGAAGTCTGCATCTCAACTGTCTGTCATTTATGTTTTCACATCAACCTTTATTGGTTTGCCAACAGTTTACCAGACAAGTGCAATGTTATGACAAACAGAACAGATATATGAGTCATACATGTGGACATTCTGTGAAACCCTGTCATTCGTGGAGTATGGATGGAGCCCACTGACTTGTTGTCAGTACTGACACAGTTAATGGCAACCTTTATATTTTATATCCTGGCATTAGACTGACTTGTCACAACCTGCTGCTCTACTATGCACCGTCTAGGTTACTCAGAGCTGTGTACTGTCCATATCTGTGAACCCCTGTCCCTCCATTGTCCAGCTTTCCTGAAGTAACAAATATTGACTTCTGGACAGTCTATAGAACTCCTACTGTAGGTGTAGCTGACATGGAAAATAGAAGGCATGGCCAGTCTCGAACCATGGACCCTGTCAACCACACTAATGTACTTAGCCCAGTAAGCCACCAGTCAATGCTGTCTACTTCCTGACACTATTAACCACACACACACACACACACACACACACACACACACACACACACACACACACACACACACACACACACACACACACATAGCATATTGACCCCTGCATATTGCGGAAATGAAACATGTTATCAAGTTGATTGGGACACCCCTGGGAATGTGTGGTCTGCTGCTTTTACCTCACAAACATAAATGTTACTGCAGTTCTATGGGAACATGGGTGTGTGTCAGGGGTAGGGACTCCAACATTGACATCCATGCATCTGTCCTATGACCCCGCTGTTTGTAAGTCTCTCACACAGTGCAGTGGGTTTTGCTGGCTTGGGGCCTACTGCATATTCTGGGGCAGCCGGTATTTGGCAGAGAGTTCCTGTTGTCCCACATAGCTGTCTATTGTCTGCTGCTATCCCGGTATCCCACTTCATTCCCTTGCATACTTGCAACAATACCATAGATATGCTACCACAGTCTACTACCCCATTCATTTGTTGTTAAGAAGAGTGACTTAACCTTATGCCTGCAGCAGTTGAGAGGACAGTGCTTCAGGGCTGACTCTGTCGGATGCATGCAGTACACAACCTATACATGGTAAGATACAGGTAGTGTGATGTGGCTGACATCCTTTTTATTGTGTATGTGAGTCGGAGTGAGGTGTCTGTCCCTGGGTCCCTAGGTTGTCAGTGTATGTGCTATGCATTGCCTCTTTGCCAAGGCCAGGGTGTACTGGGGATGTCTATGTCTGCCTACAGGGACAGGCTCAGGGGGTTCCTCCTCCGAGTCCTCCTGTGCCTGTGGGGATCTTGGCAATGGCTGGGGGCTGTGTGTCTTCCCTGTGATGTTCTTGCTGCAGCTGTTGCTACAGGATCATATTGTGTAGCATGGCACATACTATTAACATGTGTGACATGTGGCTGGCGAGTACTGCAGGGTTCCACTGATATGTCAAGGCAGTGGAACCATGACTTCAGCAGCCCAAACACACACTCTATGATGTTCCTAGTTTGTGCATGTGCCTCATTATGGCATTCTTCAGTTGGTGTGTGTGTGTATTTCTGATGGGTGTCATCATTCACGGTTCCAGTGTAAAGCCACCATCCCCCAGTAGATGGTCATATGGGATGTCCCCCCTGGCAAATGGCTGGTGCAGCTGTGATGCATGTCAGATGTGGGAGTCATGATAACTTCCAGGGCTGCCAGCACACGCACACTGATGATAATGCCTTGCACATGACCTGGCATTTCATGTAGTGATACCCCTTGTAGTTGATGTAGACTCTACCCTCCTCATCGGGTGGTGCTTTGATGTGCACATGAGTGCAGTCTATGACACCCAGTACCTCTGGTAGTGTGCTACATGGTGGATGAGATGCATATTGCTGGTCCTCTCCTCAGGAGTGCTGGGGAAATAAATGTGCTCACTGGCATGTGTTAGCATGACATCCAGGAACTGATGCACATGCCTGTGAGACCCCCATGATGTCTCCAGTAGGTCTTTGGAAAGTACCTGCAGCTTGTATTCTTAAGGCTGCACATACTTTTGGTTCCACTGGGATGGGTTCCCCTCTGTTGGCTCTGGGTCTGAGGTGAGGGCAGCAGAGCTCAGTGAGTTCCTGCAGTATGTCCCTGTCCACCCTGTAGTGCTCTACTATCTCCAGCTCATGTATACCATGGTAAGTTACCCTGGGCCTGAACACTTTTCTACTCCTCAGTCTGGACCTATTGTCAGCATCATCAGCATCACTGACCTCAGCCTGTAGCGTACACAAATGTAGCAGAGAAGTAGCAGCCCCTATCATTTTGTCAGTTAAAATTCCCAAGTGTGTACTCCAATAGTGAGGAATATGTGGGAAAATTAGATTGAAGGGTGTATGCATACTTTATAGTGGTGTGCTGCAGATGCAGCCTGTGTGATTGGCTGATTATGATACATTATACCTGACAGATATATCATTTTGGGGTTTGAATGGGCCAGTGTCAGTGGAACAGGGCTCATCAGTCTTTTATACTTGATTGGGTTTCCCAGGCTATTTTCTTTTCTTGTTTTTTTCAATTTTTTCTACTGCTAAGCTGCACAGTACTCCAGGCAAACCCACAGTGCTAGTATAAACATTGCTCAGCAGTTTGAACCCTCCCCTGTACATGGGCATGATTAGTCTTTCTTTAACCAGCTAAAACACATGCCATGGAGTTTGGTATAGTTTAGCAGCTTCAGACATACCTTTACTGCATAGTGATGCTTAGCTGCGCACAAACAGGTGCTGCTAAGCTCCAATCTGCTTAAATATGGCATGACACACCCACTTTTGATGCTATCTATATGTTGTGCCTACACCAACATAGTTCTAGCCCTGCCTTGGTTAGTACTTATAGACATGGTGGCCCTTTTAGCTATTCAATAACCCTGGCTCATTTACATACATAATTGTGTATACCCTGGATACTGTACTACATCAGGACCTATCTCCTTAGCTACCACTATAACCTGCCATTGTATGACTCTGCATGCTAGCCAGTATAATGCAATACCTTTTTAAATTTCATATTTTACACTTTTTATTTATTTTTTTACAAAATAGCATGTTTGCGTGTCGCTGTATGCTGCTTAAACGTGGCATATGTATTAAAAAAAGTAAAATTTTTCATATATTGCATTACTTTTTTAACACAATGGCCATAGTTTTGGCCATTTCCATGCCTACTGTGCAATATACAACCTTTTATTTTTGCTATTACAGCCCCTGTTTAAATTTTATACTCCAGTACTCGGTTTGTAACCGCATACATTTTTTATGCTGACACTGCACCTACACAGATGCCTTTCTGCTTGCTGAATTGGAAAATCACCTCATTTGCATGGTTTTCACCAGCATATGAGGTGATTTGCATTCTGCGGACACCTCCATGTCCACACAGTGTTCGCACCCCCAGCCCTGTTTCCTGGATCGCTCAGTGGCCATATTCCATGCTCGAGCTGCTACACTATTCCTACGGAGAATCACTTCGTGTAGGGTTTATTGAATTACCCCCTATGTTTTAAATTAATACATACAGTAAAATGTTAATCACTGTGATGATGTACACTGGAAAACTGCTGCTTTTTGATTCATATCAGAGCTCTTCAGAAAAGGACACATTAGATAGATGATCTAAATCAAATCTAAAACAGTGACAGTAAAATAGCCAGTGGGATTTTATATCATGGAAGTCTGATCCTATTGTATCACATGCCCAGGTCTACCAATAACAACAACATGATGTACAACTGTTACATCTCTTAAGCATTAGTTTTTATGATGTTATCCAGTGTGAATTTCTGAGGCACCAGTCAGACTGATCTCAAAATCATTGGTATAAACAAATGGCACAGTATTCACTAAAAAACTGTACAAGATAAAATTATAGTATTCAGTTTTAAAGATATAGATTTTTTAATCTAATAACCAAGGAAATAGAATACATGCAGTATCTATAACTTACAAATCATAACATGTCCTTAAAATAAATGTTTCTAAGTAAGTGATATACAATACTGTATGAGATCACTCTTCTCTGCACTATAAACTGTACTTGAGATGAACTATCTACATATATTGACTTATCTTTATTTTATAAATGTTTTAAATGGCAGATCATGGCCTTCCTCCCAAACCCTTTGTTTTTGACTAGGTGAACAATGATTACTGGCTTTATAATATGAGGATAATAAAAGTTTTATCATCTTGCTGGGCAAAACTTGAGATGACAATGCCTATGCACACAGCCATGTGTAATCCAGTGCCTTTTGACACCAGTCCCAAGGCACATTGTATAAATAGTATCAAATATCACATGTAGCTTGTCTTTAGGGCTTAACTAATTATTTTCTCACTTTGGAATCCAGAAAAAAGTAGCTGAAGGAAAGTGATAAAGTGTATTGTCATCACCACTGTAGTCAGAGCTAATTTAACAGAAGCATCCTGCCCATAAAAATGCAGATTCAGAATGGAATAAACAGTGAAATGAAGTATTCTCATATAGATTATTTGTGTGGCGATGACAAGGCTAGGGTGGACCCCTACTATATCTGACCCCTCTTTCATTGAAAATGTGAAGTATTATAAAATGGTTTGTGCTAGATATGCAATATGTGGAACTACTGTAGCCCCAGGATACTGTAGGGCATAAACCAAGGTGAATGCAGAGTACCCTTACTAAATGGGATGCGTGCTGAAAATAACCTGCAACTTTTGAGCTTTAAAGTGGCTTAATGTAGGCCAGAAGTCATATACTTATCCAAGGAGGTCTGCTATGAAAGGAATTTAGATAATCTATAACAGAGCTGGAAATCTGCATCATTTAAACAATAAAGATGACACCTAATGCATAGATAAATGAATTGTCCCAGGTTTGGGAGCTCTTGAGAGTCAATGCACAGTTTAGAGGAATTTAAGACATGTAGAGACAAGTGCTACATACTTGGACTTCAGATGGATTGGGTGAACTCTTGGTGATCTGTGTAGCAGTTTCAGTATCTCTCTGGTCTTACTTTTGCAAGACTAGAACCTGTGCAGAGATTTACTTAATGCATGTTTTATACTAAGTGATGCAGTTTTAACAACGTGAGGCTGTATGATAAAGTGTCATTGATATGCATTATTGCAAATAAAAAGTATTTTCTTATTTTGAAAAAAAAAAAAAGAAATTGCATTACAAATGTTTGTGGAAGCAGAATTGTTAAAAAGAGTAACATAGCAGTGATCGAGAATAGCAGAAATGGATTCAGCTCTATCAGCTTATACAGGACAAATTATGTCACAAGAAAAGGGGGGGCTAGAGCAGTACAGTATTAGAAATGTTACCTATTCTACTGAGCAGCAATGAAAAAAAACAGATTGTAACTGCAAGAAAAAAATGACTGGCATGTTTCCCCTTCTATTTCAGTTTATAGCTGTCATGTTGTAAAGCCAGTTACGCTCAAAGAAAAAAAATGTCATAAAGCCCAATGACAAAGATAAATTGCGGTAGAGCGTATGCCAATCTCCATACCCATGCATGCAGCCATTGACTAAATATGTCATGTTCTAAGGAGCAAATTATTTAATCATTGACATTAAATCAGTTTGTTTGCTTATGACTGTCATACTGACATTAAATTTAAATGAAAGCAGAGGTACACTTGGGAGAGGATTGGACGGAAGAAGGGTTTTCATTTCTGCATTAAAATGAAGCTGTCAGGCTAAAAGGTTGCATTAACTCAAGAAGAACAAATAAGGCTTTTTAAATACTTAACCTAGCAATATGAACAAATAGATATGCATGTATTTGTTTGTATATACCTAGGGGGATAAGTTGGCGTTATTTAAATATTGGTAGGCTTCAGCATTAATAATTTTATTTGTTTAGTGTTGCAACTTAAAAGAAAAGCAGCCTATTTTACTGAGCCAGTGACAAGGAGCAAAAGTACTTCAACATATTATGAATTACAGTACAGTTGTATAAAGACCACAAAGGAAAATATGAGGAGAAAAAAAATAAATGCTAAGTATACAGGTTCAAAGACTGCTGCAGCTATATAAACAGCAGTGGAACAGTAACAATAATGTAAAATGTAGAAAAAAATAATAAGAAATTTGACAAAGTGAGTATAAAAGAGAAATAAAGGCCTGCGTTTAAAGACATTTGTAAAGACTGTAATGACTGGCAACCTGTTCCCATTTCTGGTAAGAGTGTCTTCCCTGTGGATTTTGTATATTTGGCTTGTGTCCTAGTGGATTTTCAGCAGTGGTTATAGCTTTCTCCCACATCCTAAAGCTACATGGGTAGGAAATTGATGATGCTACAACTTTCCCTTAGATATGTTTATGGCATGTTTGATCGAAAGAGTAAACCCTATGAAAAAATGGCATCTCATCCAGGAATGGAGTCTTATCTTACATTCACTGCTTGCTGTTATATGGTATGGTTTCCTGTATCCCTGCATTCAGATAAAGACAGTATTAAACATGGATGGAAGGCAAGAGAAGGACTATGTGCTATATGCTTCTTCCAGCAGACTTTCAAAAAAAAAAAAAAAAATATATATATATATATATATATATCTATATATATATATATATATATATATACACACACACACACACTGATTGGTAAGCAGATGCATGTAGAAGGATTGCTTTAGGCTACAATAATTGCAGTCCCATAGCTTAAAAATTCCATTGGGAGTGACTGCTGAGAGGACGTCAAGATCAGAACATCTGGAGCAGGATGAAATAGCATCAGTGAAAGGGCAACAAATTATAAATAAAACATTTATTGCTAAAACAGCAGCTATGATGTGATATTAGTGCTGACAAAAAGAGAAGAGAAGCTTGGGAATAGATTACATTTTCTGGATCTCTCCTTCCACTGCCATGGTAGAGATAGCATGTCTTTGCAGGTTTTGAGTGGTTAGTTTAAGGAGAGTAGGCAAGGTCTGCCTTGTGAGCCAACATGGTGGTGTTGAAATAGCAGTCAGTATCAGGAAGATGAAACAGGGATCAGAAAGGGAGGAATAATCATTGGAGGTATAAATGAGTAAGGAAACATCAAACTGGCAGCATGTCACAATGAATTTTGTTAGCATGTAGTTTGTTTTCTGGTTATGTTTCTCAGTTGTAAGGACATGCACACTCTCATGGACAAACTACTTCTCCCATATCCCTGTCTCCTCAAACCTGCATTTCTCTGTTTCTGCCATTAGGTGGTAGCACAACACCTTTTAAAACTTATCTTCATAATTAGGTAAGCCTTGCAAGCCATTTAGCATGGCATATATACAACAAAAAAAGAAAAAGGAAAAACAGTTGCATATATAAACCTTACAGCTAAAATAGTCTGCAGTGCCAAAACCAATTGCTCTTCCCTAACTTTGTTCAGTGTGCACTGCAAACCCTATATTTCTTCAAAGTCACATAATTCCAATACTTACCTGTCTGCCAGTCCTTACTGGTAACATTTTTGCCTCACTCCTTGCAGCTGTGGTAGGCTGTGCCTGCTCTGCTCAGGCTCACTCTGCTCCCCTACCCTACCCCCATTCCCACCCAACCCCCTGCTCAACAAACTTATAGGTAACTAGGCAATACCCATACTCCTAAACCATCCAGTCATAAGCCAGATATCTATTCCATACCCTTAATAACTGGCGCAGCCACTCAACCAGTTAAAGTTCAGATATAGATACACAACTGGTACTACCTTCCAGTTACTATGCCCAACCTTGACCTAACTCCTCCCCCAACCTGATCCTATCTACTCTCGTTCATTATTACTAATCATACTCATGTTGACTATGTACTCCTTGCACTGCTTATTTATTATAACTGTCTCCATAGCAAACCACCTAACTTCATACTAACATAGCCTCAGCACGAATCTAAGCAGTAAATCACCCACCCAGCTCAATTCCTCCATACCGACCCAAATTCCAGTACACATCTCTTCCATAATCTACAATCACTCGGACATAGAGCTAGCTCTATTTAAAACTCCCCATCACTCTCAAGAGGTGACATCTCCATACAATATGACCTATCTAGCTCTAAATACCTTCAGACTATTGTGAACATTGCTTCTCAAATGTTACTTAGTGGCAGCATCCAACCAAATCCTGGTCCCTCAACTAACCCCAATATCAACATAAACAAGGTCAATTTAACCTAAACTCCCTTAAAAGAACTGCTGACCTATTAATTCTTAACATCAGCATTAGAAGTATACTTAACAAAATCAACAACATCCATGCAGCACTATCCCTTTTTGGCCTTGACATTGTACTCCTTATGCCACATATCAAAGACAATAAATTACTTCTCCCAGGCTATAACCTACTCAGAAAAGACCACACATCCAAAAGAGGAGGTGGTGTCACTCTTCTTCTCAAAAATGGCCTACAGTTGACCTTTTAAAATCCCTACTTTCAACAATGCCAAAACCCTTTTCACAAAGGTGAAAACCCACAAAAACAATTGAACACACTAGGTTCATACATCCCTCCCAGTGACAATATTAACACATTGGAATCCATAATACATTGGGCATCTGATTCCCTTCCCCATGAAATACTTATATTAAGTGACTTTAACATAGACTGGGCTTCAATAAACACACCCCTCCCCACTATTCATATAAACCTTTGTGGCTTCAGTCAGATTATCCAAAACCCAATTAGAGTAGATAAAGTAACAAAAAAAAATCAATGTTAGACTGGATCCTCACTAATCACCATTCCTTGATACAATACTCTGGCACCCTACCCGACAGTCTAAGCAATCACCTCCCTACCTTTGTGTTAAGACAACAAATCAAACCCCCCAAAAAAGAGTTCCCTCAAACATATATGTTACGCAAAAAACTTTAGGGCAGATGACCTTATAACAGCACTAAACCACTGCAACAGGTCACCCTTCTCAATCCCCCCCCCCAACTTAATAAGGTGGTAACCATTTTAATTCCACCTTTCTCAACATGCTAAACAAACTTGCCCCCCTAGAATAATTTGAAGAAAGTCCATCTCTGCCCCCTGGTTCACCAAAAATACCCAGCTTCTACTAAAACAAAGGGATAAAGCATGGGACACTTGGCGTAATAACAAAACTAACACCAATAGGCAATTATTCCTTGAATTAAGAAATAAAGCAAAATGAAAATTAGAATGGATAAGAAAAGCAATTACTCCGATATACAGACGAAACATAGCTCCAACCAATATTTTACTAACTCCATTTTGAAGCTGTTGACAAACACTTCTCCCACAGCCCTCCCAGATTGACTAAACCCCCAACTAACCAAAACTATTCTCCCTCCAACCAGTCCAAACCAGTGCAATCTTTAGATACCTGACCAAACTATGACCCACTACCCTATCAGCTAATAAACTCCCAGTGGAATACCTCCAGATCACAGCCAAGGCTATCTCATACCCTGTCTCTACAATTATCAGCACATCCATCGCCAAGCAACAGGGCCCACTTCTCTGGAAAATCTCATATATAATACCTCTACACAAAGGTAGTAACTCAACTGAGTTATCCAATTACCATCCTATAGCCATACTATCGCCTTTGTCTAAAATCCTAGAAAAATGTATGCATTCCCAAATATTAAAATACCTTCTATCCAACAACCTACTAGTGGAAACTCAACACATTTTTTGCCCTAGCCACAGCACCACCATTGCCCTCTTCAGCTTCATCAACCTTGTTAATCAATAGTGGAGTGTAGGGACTCTCATATCTACTGTCTTTTTGGACCTGTCCAAAGCATTTGGAACAGTCTCCCATAACAAGCTATTGTCAATGCTCTCTGAATTTAAATTAAATAACTCCACACTCCTATGGTTTAAAGTCTATCTTTCCAATTGCCAGCAAGCCGTTAAGTAGTAGGACTCCCTATCCTTCCTTTTCCCTGCTAACTTAGGTGTGTGTCAAGGATCTATATTCGGACCCCTGCTCTTCACAATATTCACCAATAACCTCCATAAAGCCACCCTTTATGCAAGCTTAGTCCAATATGCCGATGACTCCACCTTAATCTGCTCAGTCTCCTTTTTCATAGGTTCATAGGTTCACAGGTTGGTACTAGGCTATCGGCCCTAGGGCCTATACAAGCCTAGCCATAACAATTCCCTGGCTATTTCTTCCCACAGTATTTACTTCCCTGGACCCCTGTCTAGCAGGGGGACTGACATGATCCCCAGGGTGAATTTCCTATCTCCAACCAGTCATCAAGGTTCCTTTGGAAGAGGGCCAAAGATGCGCTCTGCTTGACATGTATGGGCAGTCTATTCCAGAGTCAGGGGAGTCTCTGGGTCAGGAACCTATCCCTCCAGCATGTTTTGTTCATTGTGATGACAAGGTTAGATCCCTGGAGCGTGTGTCTCTGAGGGATTTGGATTTCTTTAAGTGTAGCATGTCCAACAGCTGTGGGTTTGTATGTTAAGCAGAGATCGCCTCTGAGTAGACGATATGCGACATAGTATAGGTGGAGTTTTTTAGACTGTAAACATAGGGCATCTTAGGCCTGTGATTCTTTTAGTGAGGTATGTCTGCGGCCTTTCCAGTTGTTGCAGATGTCTTGAGAGGTATTCTATAATGAGTCTAATGGGGGATGAGTACAGTGGGACAATGACCTCCTTTTTTCTGGATGAAAAGCCCTTAGTGATAAGGTGTGCCACATAGAAGGATTTCCTGACTGTTGTGACGATGTGGTTATTGAAGGTGAGACCTCTGTCCACCTGTGTCGTTAAGTCTCTTATCACACTTTCTGTGTTTAGTGTACTGCCACCTATATGGTAATTCACAGATACATGTTTTTTCCCAAAGGGGATAACTGGTGATGAGGTGTGCCACATAGAAGGATTTCCTGACTGTTGTAGCAATGTGGCTATCGAAGGTGAGACCACTGTTCACCTGTGTCCCTAAGTCTCTTATCACACTTTTGGTGTTTAGTGTACTGCCACCTATGTGGTAATTCATGGATACATGTTTTTCCCCAAAGGGTATAACTATACATTTCTTGGTATTGAGCTTGAGCCCATGGCTCTGGCACCAAGCATCTGTTTCTGTAAGGCCCTTTTGTAGAATATCACCATCATTTGGGGATTCAATAATGGCTCCCAGTTTGCAGTGATCTGCGAATAATGTTAGCCAGAGTCCCTTAGTTTTGGCCTGTACTTCGGAGAGGTAGATGCCAAACAAGAGCAGTCCCAGGACTGAAACCTGAGGTATTCCACTTGGATTTGGAGTCGGCTACTTTTACAGTGTGGGTTCTGTCAGTAAGCCAGTTGGCAAGCCATTGAGTGATGTAGGAATTAATGCCCAGCTTAGTAAGTTTATCTATGATTCCAGGGTGGGGAATGGTGTTGAAGGCCTTGGCGAGGTCCAGATAGGCTGTGTGGACTACCTTACCCTTGTCCACGGCTCTGGAGACTGATTTGAAGAAGTCAATCAGATTCAGGAGACAAGATTGGCCCTTCACGAACCCAAACTGCATGGGATCCAGTGTTTGAAGGTTGCCAATGTCTTTGTTTATAAGTTCCATGATAATGCCTTGCAGATCAGGCTCGACAGACTGATGGGGTGGTAGTTCCCGGGATCCAAGGTGGATCACCCCTTGTGGAGTGGGATAACTCTAGATGTGCACCACTCAGTGGGCACAAAACCTGAGGTGAGGCTATGATTAAACATGACACTTAGATGAGGTGGCAGTTCATTCTGTAGTTCATGTAGTACACAGCCTGGGATGTCATCTGGTCTCATGGATGCTGTATTCTTAGCTTTGGAGAGTGCATTTTTTACCTGTGTGGCCATAATTACCAGAATTTGGCAATCTTCCGGTATTGAGATGGGCCATTTAGGGGGAGAGAGGGGTGTGAAGTTGGCACTGAATCGATCTGCCAGGATATTGGCAATATCCTTGGGATTAGTATATTTAATGCCATTCTGTTTTAGCTCAGGGCAGATCTGAGCATTGCCATTTAGATTCTTGACATAGTTATAGAATGCCTTGTGGTTGTCTTTGGAATCTTTGGCAATTTTATTTTCGTATCTAGTTTTGGAGGATTTTATGAAGGATCTCAGCTTCTTACTGAGGCTGGTATGGAAGTTTTTTGCATCCTGGGATTTTCCTCTTTTCTGCAACATTTTCTTCCTTTTGTTGTAAAGTTTGTTTATGGCAGAGGGCCACCAGATTGGCTTCCTTTTTTGGAGGAGAATATCTTCATTCTATTGGGGTTGGCATGGTTCATGCATGAGTGGATGTGCTGGTACAGTGCCTTAGTGTAGGATTCAGCAGTCAAACTTTCAGTTCCTATCTGCATGGGTGTTGTGAAGTTTGTCACTTCTGACTTGAGTAGCATGCAGTTGGCTTTGGAGAATTTTTTTTACAGAGGTTTCCTTACTAGGGGTGGGGATGGGATGTTGATGTCAAGGGTGATTAGCTTATGGTCAGACTTGACCAACGAGAGGGTGACCATAGGTGTGGAGCATCGATTTCCCATGTTGGTAATGACCATGTTTGGGATATTGGAGACCCTGGTGGGACTAAGGATTAGTTGATCCAGGGCGTTGGAATTTATGAATTCCAAGAACTGTTGGGCAAAAGGTGTTGGTACACGAGTAGTTTTCCCAGTTAAAGACAGGGTAGTTGAAATCACCCAGTATTAGGGTGTTTGGTTGTATCTTAATATTTTCCAGTATGTTTAGAAAGGTGCAGTGAGAATCTTGGGGCATGGCTACAATTTGGATTGCAGTCATACCTAGTGTTAGTTGCACCTGGAGAATTTCAGATGCATTGTGTTGGTCAATTAGCCTGGTGTTGTGAATATTCTTGGTGAATATGGACACTCCTCCACCTTTAGTGTTTCGGTCCTGGTTTGGTGGCCGAAAAGTGTGGTAAAAGTTGTAGCTTGGTATTGCAGGGGTGCTCTCTGGATCCTTGAACCAGGTCTCAGTAACTGCACAAATATCAATGTTCTCCATTTTTAGGAGTGCCTCGAGAGAGTGCATTTTGAGGTTTAGACTTCTAGCATTGAGTAGCATTATCTTCAGATTTTGCATGCTTGTACCTGTTCTGGTGGTGGTTCTGTCCTTTGAACTTTGCCTAAAAAAGGCAAGAGACTTAGACAGTAACCTGAATCCCAGGGTCAACAGGTGCAGACTATCTCTGGCAAAGCATCATGGTCTGTTGATCATGTTGTCCCAGGCAGACAGATACTGGATCCCCTTTGAATGACACCAGAAGCTTAGCCAATTGTTTAAGTCAATCATTTTGTCCTTATACTGTGGTATCATTCTGGGCGAAGGCAGGATGATACTCAGGGCTAGGGTCATACCTGCCTCGGCCACACGATTCGAGAGCTCTTCCATGTCTCTTTTCATGTAGTCCAGGGAGGTACATCTCAAGTCATTCACTCCAACATGGACAATGACTGAGTCATATTTGTACTTGTTGTGATGTGACTTGAGTGTATGCATTATGTGGTGGATCCTGGCATCTGACAGGCAGCTGACTGTATTTTTTCTCCTTGTTCAGCCTGGTGAGTGGAACATCAGTGTGCCTGAATATAGAGTCACCTATTACTAAAGTGTTGGGTAAGTTGTCTTGCCTTAGGGGCTGTTGTTGGGTGGCACACTGGTGTTGTGAGCTATGTGACACTTTGGTTGTGATTTGTGTTTGCGTTTCAGCTTCGGAGGTCTTTGTTGCTTGGGCAGGTTAATGTTATGGGCCTCCAACAAGTACAGAAAAAAAAAAACAAGAATCCTTTACAGCTATTGAAACCTGGTTATCAGACTATCAATTAATACTCAACCCCAAAAAGACCCAGCTCATGCTCTTCCATCCCTCAAAAACTATAGATCCCATTCACCCCTTTACGATTATCGCTTCTGGCAATACCCATAAGTTACCGGTTGCACAAATCAGGCTAATAGGGGTCATCATTGGCCAAAATTTGAAATTCGATAAGCACATAGCTCAACCCATAACAAAAGTGCACAAAAACTAGGCTCACTCTATAGATGTAAGAACTGTCTGACTACTAATAGTAAAGCTATCATAGCAAGAATCTATCTCTACTTCACACTTCCATATGCTTCTTCTGTTCTAGTTAACCTAAATAAAGGTGATCTAAACAAATTATCTGCTTACTATAACAAAATAGCTACATTTTCGATGGACTCTTCCTACAGATCCCACCACTGTCAAGCTCTTCAGAAACTATCATAGCTTGAGTTACCAAACTTAGTAACTCTAAACCAACTCACCCTAGCTCTCCAAATTCTTTACCACCTCAACAAAACCCCATCTCTACAAGGCCTAATTAACCATTACATCAATAACCGTCAGCTGAGATCCACCAACAAAGGGCTGGTTGAAGTATCCAAAAGCAGACACATCTCAGGAGATTCCTTTTACTATAATACTATGGCAAAAATCTGGAACTCCCTCCCACTAGAAGTCCCAATACAGACAAGCAAACTTAGCTTCAAAAATCAATTGAAATCCTCTCTCTCCAACTCATGGATTTGTACATGCTCTGACCCTGGCTAACTCATCCAAGACCACTATAGTTCTATATCTCTTCTCTACCTAGAACTATAGCTATATCTGTTATAGCATCCTTTTATAACTTCAAACCCAGTTAATTCCTTTTAATTGTGTCTGAAGTAATTATTTTAAGTAATGTCACTATGTATAATATTATATGCATATTCTGAACTTATTCTTCTCATCACTGCTATTGCATTGTGTATGTAGTAATTCTTTATCATAATGTTGATATGTACACCAATGTTTAGCATACTCTGAATATACTTTGTACAACTAATACTCATATGAGGTTCTCTGTCAATTTTGAATGTTACTTTTCTAAATATTTCTTTTCTAAATTGTTACGTGTTTTTTTTACATTGATATATTGTGTGGAGCTTTTCTCCCTGGGCCTCCTCTGAAAACAGGCAGCCCTGCCGAGTTGGACTTCCCCGGTAAACAAATGTAAAATACATAAATTAATTAATTAATTTTTGTAATTCAGGCAGATAAGCACATAATAATAGACAATTGTTGTGGCCTAGAAGTGAGTTGATGAGGTAAGGCCTACTTATAAGCTACTGTGCTTAGAAAATGGATAATGGCATTTACGTAATCTTTATGTTATTTAAGATGCAAGGTAGAGATGACAGCTAAGTGGATAGTTAATATTATACATATATGTATGTGTGTGTGTGTGTGTGTGTGTGTGTGTGTGTGTGTGTGTGTGTGTGTATATATATATATATATATATATATATATATATATATATATGTGTGGATTCACTTTATAATCTCAAAATACTAAAATACTGAATTTTAGTATCTCGAGACTATAAAGCTGAAAGCCCAAAAAAAGGACACCCACAACCCCAAAATTCAAAATCGCGATCATTCACATACACAGAACCCCACACAAACAAGCACACATACACCTACCTAATGACACTACAACAAATAAAAACAAAACATACACACAAACACAACATAAAAAACACACCCACCTTACATATAAACAGGAGGGCAAAGCCCCCTGCACCCGCCATGTGGGGGCTGTGCCCCCCCCACACTCACTACTTATATATACTAACTCCAAGGTCACGCCAAAGACACAAACATAAAATCTCACCACTACACACAGTCAAACACACTAAAATCCCTACCCAATACCCTTATAAGAACACCACTTACCTGAATCCCTAGCTAAATCCACAAACCGCACCACACGTCACAAGCGCTACAACACAATGGTGAATTCAACATTTCCGCATTTCATATTATGTAATTTTCCGTAACTGCACTTTCAACATTTTAGTCTCAAAATACTAAAATTCAATATTTTAGTATTTCTAGATTATAAAGTGAAACTATATAAGTGAAACGATATATATATATATATATATATATATATATATATATATATATATATATATATATATATATATATATATATATATATATATATATATATATATATATATATATATACATCGATATACCCCAGGATTTAATAAAATCCATGTCTGGTCTGCATAGAGCCTACATGGAATGTATCCATTTACACAGTCATGGTTCCCCCTCTGCAGTGTGCCATGCATATTAATGATGGCGGCTGCCATGGAAGAGCATAGGAACAGGATTATTGAATTGTTGTAGGGAGAAGTGTAGAGGCTACCCGTGGTTATGGATGGCCTGTACTGCTCCCTGCTACTGTTTAAACTCTGTGAATTTTGTCATATGTGTAATATTTTATTTTAATTCTTCTTTTTTCTGTTTTTTTGCATGTTTGCATGTCGCGTCGAGGAGCACAGCACTTCCCAGCTGTTGTCACATATAGACAGCTGACACCTGCCAGACATCTAAAAATGAAAACCAGATGTCATTAATTATCATAATTACATATTTTAGCTATTTGAAATATTTTTGTATGTTTTCTGTTTTATTTTTTTAATTGCTGTTTGTGCGGCACAGAGTGCTGCAGAGCTGATTGGCAACCATACATATATAGCCGACAGTCGTTGGACATCGAAAAATAGAAATCGGATGTAATTAATTATTTTTGTCTAGGTCTATTTAAGCGCATTTGCGTGGCATGCTGTGGTGCTTAGCAATGCTAACAGGTAGCTCAGTAGTATATGTGAAGGTATATTAGTTTTCATAATGTCCAAGTAGCTAAATGGGTAGAGATACAGCCAAATGTTTAGAAGGTCCTGGGTTTGAGTTTGTAGCAATTATAAGATGTCTACAATTTTTTATATATATGTTTAATTTTAAAAACAAATGTATTAAATATGGCACTGCTGTGCTGGGCTAAGCACTGCTTAAATATGCTAATGTCTACTTTTGTTTGTGCGGTGCTAAGCTGAGCTAAACCCACAACTGTGCGGGTTTTCACACTGTTTAGCTGTGCTTAGCTGGTTTGAATGCTGCTAAGTGATGTGGTGCTTTTTTAATGTTGCTCAGTGGTGTGTTAAGGTGGGAAAACAACCTATATTAGGCACAATAGGCAATAATTCTGCAACAGTATTTGGAGTCTGATCAGCTGGTGATATGGCAGGCAGTGCTGGTGAAGGTTCAATCTTTTGGGTGCAGAGATAGCGTGTTTAGGAGTCCAGGTCTTTGTTGGGGTCCTGGTAAATAATTATGAATGCAGGCTGCTGCAGGGCAGTTTCCAGGGCTCGGTGTATAAGGTGGAGGCCTAGGACCGGTTGTCCAGGAAACTCACTTACTGGTATCCCCAGCACAGGTGAGCAGTGTTGTCACCATTATTACTACCTGAAGAGGAGAAAGAGGGGAACCTTGGACACCAAGAAGCTAGAGCTGGGAATGCACCACAACTATATAAGCATGTTTTCCTCTGTTTTACTGATATGCAAGTTGAATGTCTGCAAAACTGGTGGTCATAATGGTGTGCTTCTCTCCCAAAAGCTGCAGCTGAGAGGGCTTGCAATGTCAAGTCCTGTGCCAGGTGCCTGGCCAGATTGCACCATGAGTGTGGTATGCATGGATTTATTATGCTATCTGTAGTCCAATAAGCAAGAAAGAGTAAAGCATTTATTACAATAAAGTATACACTATAAAAACTGTAGTGCGATAAATGGACAAGTAAAACTGTAGTGCAATAAATGGGCAAGTAGAGCTGTAGTGCAATAAATAGACAATAACAACTGTATTGCAATAACCGGTAAACAGTACCATTAACAGTAAGCAAAATGGTATACAGCAGGATTGTGTTGTTATAATCATTGCGTATAGCTGTATGCATTACTATATGCATTACTTGTCTTTGGTAAGGTTGCTGCAGTCAAGTGTAACACTGTAGCAGCTGTAGAATGTAAAAGTAATGGCCTACAGACTGTATTGTTTAACACGTAGTATGGTTCAAGGCTGTCCCCAGGCCAATATCAATCACATAATGCTCTTTGTTCCTCCTACTTCAGGTAATAAAGGTATATGGTTGAGGTAACCCAGTCTATGGGCAAATATTGTGTGGACTTCACAGACATTCATCAGCAATACCAATAAAGTGTTAAGCAGCATTGTTAATTCCTACAGAAATCTGATTTAATAAGTGCATTATGGGCATATTCCATGCATGTGTGTTCTACTGTCACTGCAGTCAAGTATACCACTATAATTGTTCTGGAACGCAAAACAAATTCAGTCACAGAATGTTGTCTTTTTTCCCACTTCAGGAACAAAAGATATATGGGTGAGGTAGCCCATGTTATGAACAGATATGATCATGGTTACATTTCACAGACACTTATCAGCAATACCAGTAAAGTGTTAAGCAGCATAGCTGATTCCTAAAGAGATTTGTTTCAATATATGTAGTACAGCTGTATGCCATGCATGTGTGTTCTACTGTCACTGCAGTTAAGTATAGTACTGCAATAGTTCTAGAATGCAAACCGAATTCAGTCAAATAATGCCCTCTTTTTCTCCCACTCCAGGAACAAATGGCATATGGTTTATGGTTGAGGTAGCCCATGTTATGAGCAGATATGATTGTGCTAACAATTTACAGGCAGTTAGTAATACTAATAAAGTTATTTTTTTTTGTAGATGTCCCCTGCAGTCACAGCTATTGGGTTCTACTCCCGTGTCTGCCAACTAATGCATGACAGATGTCTTGATTATGTACTGTAACATGTCTCTCAAGTGTCATGATTTCACATAATGTAATTAAAACTGCCTAATCCATTTGTCACAGGATTACCAGAAAAATGATTACCTGGAATGCAATGTATTACCAAATCTGCTTACAGATCACATCGGTAGTTATAAAAGTCCATATTATGCGAATGTGTTCTGTGTAGTTGTGTACCTGCACTTGTTTTTGCTCAGCCCATAATGACTCATGCTAACGGCTTGAGAGGTATGTACATGCTACATCAGCTACAGAAGAACTGTAGTCACTGTACTCAGAACTGACACCACATCCCTATAGTATATTTAGTAGTAGTGTTTTCAGGGATATAGTCTGCATTGTCAGTAATGGATTGTTACTCTCTCTCTCTCTTTCCCCACCTCTTATTTTCATTTATTATTATGATTTAATATTAGCATATGTTGTTAAACTAACTATATTTTTGCAAAATGTGATGTAATATTGTTATGTGTTATTCTGATGCACTATTAACATATCTTATTGAACTATTTTGTTGCCCCTATGGTTTGCTTCTTACTGGCATGCTGGTACCATACTGACTTTTATGTTATTTGCTGTTGTGATACACATACTGTACATTAATATGTATTTGGATGAATTAAAATGATGTTCCATTCTGTTAATACTAACAATGGTTTGGTTATTAATAACCTTAACTTATTGCTATTCCTCATTCACCACAGCACGTCAAGGTAGGCCGGTTCTGGCTGATCTGCTTTCCTTGCCTCTGCCAGCAGTGCCACTGGGTCCTAGCACATCTGGAACCCAGACCAGTGGTGCCCCCTTTGCTGCCCCTGCACTACCTGCAGTGTTGGGTAGTATTGCCTCATGGGACAAGCCCAGCCCCTTACTGGGAGCAGTGATGGAGGGGGTGTTGTCACCCGGGATGAGCTGTTGGTCTTGGTGCGCAAGATAGTCTACCATGGGTTTGACCACTGCCTGCGCCGGATTGAGGCATGCTGGCCAACTTGGTGGGGCAGCTCACCCTGGTGCCCAGCCTCCGGCACTGCTACCCTCAGGGTAGTGAAGGAGCAGTGCTGACAGTCCCATGGATGGGGATGTGAGTCACACTGCTGCCATCTGGAGGCACATGGGACTTGGATTCTACAACATCCTCCCTATCCAAGGTGTTCACCCCCCTCATGTGTCACACATCACCCCTGTATGCTGTCCCGTCTGTTTTGTCTGTCTGCAAATGCATCTTCACCTACCCAACTTACCTTCCCCACACATACCTGTGTCCCTTCCCCAACATTCCACTCTCAACTTAAAACAAAAAAAAGAAAAATGGGCACCTGTGCCAAAAAAATATCGTCCCATACATAGCTCTCCATTTCACATGTGTTCACTGGACACATGTAATTTGGTCCAATTGACTTCACATGGCAGCTATGTTGTCCTCACCTCTTTCTTTGGGGTTGAGAGTTCAAAGTCTTGTACAAATTCTGTCAAAGGGCAGAGTTGTTGCTTTGCAAGAAATGGATAGCTATGATTCTTTCCTGCACCCTTCCTGGCTTTCACTATGTTTTCCCTCCTGCTTGCACCCCATTTCACCACTTTCCTATCTCCCAATTTTTCTTTTCTTTATATTTTTTTTAGCACATTGCTGTGGAGTGCGTCACGTCACACAGCTTTGCTAAGCTCAGCTAAATAGAACTATACTGACTATATGTGTTTTTCAACTTGTAATACATACTTACAAAACAAACACCTGTTCCTTATTTCAAACCCAAGACCATCACACCTGTAGACCACTGCATTAACCTGCCACTCCACACAGCTCTTCCTTAAAACAGGTGGTTTAAAGAAAACATAGTAATTGCCAGTTACAGAGATTAAGCATGTTTCAGCAGAGCTGCGTGCTGTGCCACATCATGCAAACGTGATTAAAATGTAATTAAGTTAAAAAAGATTAAAAATGGGAGTGTACCTTGGACTCTGGTGCAATAGCACACCATTAGAAAGCCAGAGACATAATACTGGATGTAAGTGAGGCCTGTGATAGCAGGTAAATATACCCTTCAGCAGCAGCATGTAAAAAGACACCTGCTAAGGCATCAATGGCAGAATACATGTTCAACTGGGACCCTGGTGCTCATATACATCCATATAAAGCCATGCACATATTGATGGATGTAGAAAATGTATGTCACATCCTGTATGTGTGCACATGTATCTTGCAAATACACCTGCTACAGCAGTGAATCAGTAGCTCAGTCTGTTAATTCCACAGTCCTGGGTTCAAATCCAGTAATATGCAGAAGTGAATTTACAATATTGTGAAGGCAGCAATTAATGACTAAGTCATGCACTCTTTATCCACACAATGCATTTCAAATGACACTTCTGCTTTTCACTGATGGAGGTCACAGGCCTGCAGGTAGGAACACACTTCACATATCCCTATAGCAAAACTATATTTGCACAAAGTGTCACGTCATGCATTAATATTGATTCACATAGAATGTCAACACAGATACTACAAATGAGGGCCACTAATATCGGAGTGCATAACATAATCCTTCCAACATCACTGGGCAGATTATCACAGCGGCATTGCTAACATGCACATTGGAAATCACTGCTTGTAACAAGGTCTGCCCTCATACATGCTGCAAATTACTACGAGACTGTAACACATGGCCTGGCAGTTGCCCAAATGGTGGACATATTCTTATATTTATACTCCATCTTACCCAAGGATGCACCAAACATGTTGCCTAGTAGAATGTTATTGATACCATTGCCTAACATACTTACCTTAAACACATGCCTTATTTGGAGTGGAAAGGGTAGCCTCACTCTGGCTTTGCCTCTACAACAAGGCTGACACAGCTCCCACAGTTACTCCTACAGGATGTTGTCCTCCAAAGTGTTCACACTCTCTGCCTATGTCTATTACCTCCAGTAGCAGTTAAAGCCTGTAGCACAGACATCTCTATGGTAAGGTTTCTGCTACAGACCTACCCTCTGCAATAATGTAGTCTCCTCACCCCAGTAATGTCCAGCACAACATATCAGAAAGGGGCCCTAATCTACATGAAGGCTTCATATATTGTACAGTGGTTGCATGTCATTGGCTGGTGATAGTGCAAATTAGCTGTGTTACCAGCAATTGGCATTTCAGACCAACAGATTGGTTTAGAGGCAATCACCTGCTAATGAGAAGCATGTTTAAAAGGCAAGCAGCTGGCTATGGGAAATCAGTCTGTATAAGACTTTCCCCTTTACTATCACCACATATCAAAAGAGGAGTACTGCACTTCATCAGGCATGTAACTGATTTTGTGTACAACAGGACACATATGGGTGAACAGACGTATGGAGAATGGGGAATACAGCATTAAGTCTGTAACAGACCTGTGATAAAGACATTTTATTGATCTCCTCCTGTCATACACCTGCACAGGATGTACTATACATTAAGGGTGCATTGTCTGTTGTCATTGTGGCACACCGGTCACGTTGGACTGTCCCTTTATAGGGTTGAAATAGCACACTGCTAAATGCGTGACACTGTTCCTTTGATGTATTATCAGGGAGTTGACTGTAGGGGACACAGCACAGTACACCTGAGTGTTGGGTGTATGTATGATAGCAGTATCTGAGTTGTATCCACACAGTATGTTTGAACACTGTGGAGTATGACATGTGTGAGCAAGCAGTGGATAGTGACAGCTATGTTGTCCATGCTGTAGCTCTACATAGTGTATTTCCACATATGTAATCCTGTAATGTGCTCCCCTTTTGTTGTCTTTCAGGAATCATGTAATGTAGATCCCATGCCCCCTTTTCTGATACAGAAAATTAAATTATACTGGGATGACTAAGGCAACATCATCACATACTACTGTCCAGGGGAGGCAAAATAGGGAACAGCAGGCTACATTGTGGGTCGACCTTGTCAGTGATGTGAATGGCATGGGCCATCAGGGCAGGACATGTGAGCAGGTTCAACACCATACAATGGACATTATCAGTGCTGCACAACAAAGGGCAGGAGATGTAGCCAGGGATCATGCCATCACTGATGGAGAGCCTGCAGTGGGAAAACCACTCGTGGCCATTGAGGAATTCCTGGTGAACTTAGGCACACATGACAGCTACCAGGCATCCATCACAGTATACATCATGGAGGAGGGTACCACAGTTTCCAAAGCAGAGGATCGTGCAGATAGGCTTACTGTGATCAGCACTTGAAATAATATAGCAGTCAGTGTGTTAGGCTCTACATACTTTTACATGGGTGTCAGGTCTTAGTTCTTTGGGGGTGGTTACCTCAGTTGTACTCTCATACTCAGAATATGACCAATAAAACAAGTAGCACAGTAGGTACTGTAAAAGTGATATATATGGATATATTGCCTTGTTGTGCTGCAGCATGCACTGGTACTGACATTACCTCACCCTCAGCTTTTCACAGGTCCATCAGGTATTGGCCAAGGCCTTGGTCCTGCGCCTGGTAAGAATGACACTGTTTTGTTAAGGAACATTTATATTCTATTAAAGTTAAGGGCCAGAATAATGCCCTATAATGCAATGTGTATACAGGTAGAATGTTTTTATTTTCCATTCTGGAAAATGTACCTAAGGATTTTAGAGGGGGCAATCACAGGAGTGTAGTTGAACAAATAGAAACACTTTGGGAGTGACAGTTAAGAAAAGATAAGCCTCCTTGTTTAAATGAGGCATTTACTCTAAAATGCATTTTAAAACATAAAAGGTTGAAAGGACATTAGGCAGTGAAATGTGTATTTCAATATATTTGTTAAGATAGGTGTACTTGGTTTTTATGTGTTGTTTTACCAAGTACAGTGTCATACTCCTTAATTAAAAAGTAAATTGTACTGGTCATGTTTTACTTGATTTACTTGAAGTGATTGTTATAAAGGTTTTGAGTTGAATGTGTATTTTGTTCTGAGAAAGTTTATTTTGGATGAAGGCGGAGAGGAAAAATTTGACCACTAATCCATTTGTGAGTCTTTGTTATTATGAGTATTGGTGGATTATTTGTCCACAGTAGTGCAGGTATTCATGTACTGCTTTTTCTCTTTCTTATCACAGGTGACTGAGGGGGTTGGTCTTTGTCCACTACACAACCTGATGTCAGTGTGTCTTTGGACTCTGATGATGATGGTGGCCACAGTGAGGAACAGGTGGGGGTGTTGGAGGATGAATCTGTCCCAGGGGTAGATATCCCTCTTCTGTCTCCATTGTCACTGCATACAGTCAGTATGCCCACACATACCCAGTCACTGGAGGCCAAATATATTGGACAGTCAGAGGATGGGGACATTGTACAGGAAAGTGTTGCAACTATGGCTCCAGTGAGTGTAGACACTGTCTATATTCAGAGAGCTAGCGAGGTCTCACACAGGCAGATTGACAAGGGTGCTTGTAGGAGGTCTGCTGTCCGACTACCACTTGTTGCAGAAGTCACATCATGGGTCACTTGGAGCATGTTTTGGGCCATCATGGAGGCACAAGCATGTTCTGAATGGAACACCAGATGCATGCTTAAGGTTATGGATGCAGCACAGTCTGACATCCGTGACTGCCTCCACTGCACTTGAGGACACCCTGGATCAGTTGACTGATGCAGTGGACAGAAGGTGGGCTCAGACACTGTCTGCCTTGGACTGCACATTGTCTGTGCTGGAATGAGTGATTGGAGTAGAGTGTCAGACTCATGGATGTAGGTCAGCAACCCCATCTGCTGAGAGTCCATGTGGCCATGCACAATCACGCTCCTATAGTGGCAGTACATCCAGTGCTACAGAAGGGAGCGTGCTGTCCATACCACAATGTGGCAGGCCATGGACTCATGGTCCTGGGCATTCTTGTGACAGCAGTCACTGTCAGGTACTAGCACCGCTTCTGACCTTGGGCATGGAGGTGCCAGTCTGTACTATGTATGGTTGAAAGCTGTCCAACATACACATGTGTAGGGCTAGGAATGAGCATGATTGTGTAAACACTCACACAGTCACACACAACTGTCAAATGCAGGTCACCTACAGAAACAGACAGCACCATTCCATGGTCTATCTTATCTACTTCCTTTCCTGACTCACACACATCCTATCAACCGTTTGGGCCAGCCTAGGCCTCCTTCACCCCCATGCAACACCCTGTGCAAATGATGATACTTGTGCCACATCCTTGTCATCCTTGACATCGATGCAGGGAAATGAAGCTATGTGTCTGTTACACAGGGTGACTATATTAGTTAACATGTACTTGTGTAATACAATGTTGTTTTGCCATGCCACTTGTAGTGGTTAATGTCAGATCTGTATGCTGGCATTTGTCATGAGTAAGCCACATACTTTTGTGTACCTTATGTTGTGTGATGTTGTAATGGCTGTATAGTTACATGATGACAGGTGTGTTATGGACCTGTTTCTGTTTCTGTTTCAGGTGTCTGTTGGGGTAACCTATGGATACACAGTGGCAATAAAGCAACACAGGATGGCATGTCAGCATAGCAGAAATATGTCTTCATCAAGGTACAGCACTATAAGTGCATGGCTCCAAAGGTTCATGTGTGTATAACAGGCTAACAAGGACAACTGCGGCATTCAGTGTACCTGTGCATCCCTAATCTATGAACAGGTCTGCTACCCTTGGTAAGTGTCACTAGAGCTTTGGGAAATCATGCATCTACAAGCTGTGGTGATGGAGATGACCTATGTGCAAATATTATGTGTCCAGTACAGACAGTTGCCTGACACCCATTATGATTGTCATGTTCTGCGTTCCATTTTGTTATGTGCACATGCTGTGTCACAGCAGATGTGTGCTTCACATGCATGGGGGGCCTCTTTCATGTATGGCATACTGTCTGTTTTACATACCTGTCTCTCTGGCATTTACTATGTATACTACAGTGATGTTGTAGGCATGTAGAGCAGATGAGACATGTGATAGTCCTGTCATGGATGCGCGGGAGATACAAAGTGGGATCCGACACCTCCCTGTATGGAGTCAGACACATCCCCTTCAAAGCATTTAGGGGACAGACTACACATGTACGGTCATGACATGGACTGCATAGGATATGTTATCTATGCTGTGTTTTGGTGTACCATGGAACCTGTGTGGTTGCTACAGTTGTATGATATGCCTGTGTAGTGACATAGCAAGAGTGCCATTGCACACAATGATAGCTGTGATGACTGCCACATTAGTTATAGCAGTGACAGTCTGGGATTTACATCCCAAACCTGTCGGTGTAGGGTGTAGAAGAGTGAATGCATCCTCACATCTTACCAACCAGTGACAGTCAAAGGCTACATTACTGTCTGTGTCCATAACTCCATGTTTAATGGCTCAACTGTGTGCAGTGTGCAGACACTACGGTATTTTTCAGGGGTGGATGATGTCCCACAGGATAGTATTGTGCAGTCATTAACAGTTAGTCTTTGTCAGTGGCTCAAAGTACAACTAACTGTGTCTTAGGCCATCCTGGATAACTGTTGGTTCTGTGTGGGAGTCTGTGACAGCTCCCAATATGCAATCACCTGCTAATGTACTCAGTCAGAGGTCACTGACAGTGGCTGTGACTGCAGAGAGGGAATAGGTAGATGGGGTATGCCAATAATGGAGGATGGTGAAGCCCACTGGTGACAGGCGTCATTGCAGTGCAGGTCTCCCACTGCTATCTTCCCAGAGTATGACTGTCAGACACTTGCCTACCCACCAGCTGACAAAACACTCTGTACATGATGTATACAGTTTACACCAAGGCCTGCTGGCCTACTATTGTTATACACCTTGTCAGCCATGGTCGGTGGAGTAACACATATGTCCGACATCCAATGCATAGTGTACAGTCAATGGGCTCTGCCAGTTACAGTCAGTGGGCATGATCTGACCATGAGCAAAAGTAACAGTGTTTGGTTCCGGTGTCACTAGATGAACAACAGTGTCAGTGTTCGTATCCATAGTGACTCCTATCATGGCATTTCAGGTGACATGACTAAGAGATCTGGAGACACCGCTTGGCACTGCATGCTAGTTGTCCACCATGCAAGTAGGTGTTGCAATTACTTCCAGAATGTTGCAGGAAGAGAGTCATGCAAGGTGTCTGTACAGAGTACAGACAGACACGTTAGGGAAATGCAATATGTACACACTATGTTGCTTAGTCATGCTGCGGCTCACTTGCCCAAAGGATGGTCCAGGTCCTTACCTACAATGCCCTGCAGCAGTGATGTAACATCCCCACATGGGGAACCAATGTAGTGCATCATGTGCTTATCAATATGGGTGACCAGTGCAGCCCTCCACCGGCACGCCCCCCCCACTGCAGACAATACAGACATATACATCAAGACAGCCATTAATTACCTCCTATGGGATGGTTGACATAGCGTGACTGCACATCCCCCTTCAGATGGCAGATGGGATAGGCAAGTATGCAGAGCTCTACACCCATCCAGTATATCAACAACATTACAACGGCATGTACTCAGCTGTACATAACAGGAGGGACACAGGCTCATCATGGCTCAGTAAACCTGACTGGTGGACAACTGTTATTAGCAGGTTGTGCAATAACAGGTGGACAGTGCTGTGTGACAGTTGGGATGAGGGTGCCCACCCTTACATGGAAGCATTACTTCCTCAGCTAAAAGTAATAATGTTCTTGTAATGTTGAGTAGATGTGGTAAGTGACAAAAGTAGCCACTCATACAAAGCAGAACCACAACACACAGTGTAGTTACATGTGTGACCTCAAAGGACAGGCCCAGATTGCTAGTGACCTCATATGTCATAATGCCACATATGAGGGGGTCTGGGCTCATACCTAACCAGTACATGCACACTGTTTGCATCAACTACACTCTCTTGTCCCCCACCACATGTGACACATGGTATTCCTACAACCTGTCCCATAACTTCTATATTTACATAGCAGTTCATAACTGGCCTCTTATTGGAAGATACACAGCATCTATTGCACATGCTAACATTCCAGGCTGCATCCCACATGTGATCTGACAAGGATTACTAACACCATTGGGACATCCTTGCAATCATACCAACACTTATGGCTGCAGACCAGCTGAGTGGACAACGGCAACTGTTATACCCTTGCACAGAGGTGGTGCATCTACTGACTGACATGACTATGCACTTCTTTGTCTGAGTATCGATATTTGTATGCCTGTAGGGGCTATCATTATGGAGCTGATCAGCACACATGTATGTGTTCTACACACAGCTGACTGTACACAGTTTGTGTGACAGGGGGAGCATGACTGTTATATGACCATGGACCTGGGTGAGGGTACATCAGGGCATGCAACCCCCTTGACTCAGCCAAGCTGTCTGACTATATCCCCCACTCAGGTAACATTTACCAAGCATCCATTAGGCATCCACAATACTATCATTGTAGGAGTCACTAAGTGGCCCATTGCTGGCATGCAACATAGGGACATCCACCTACAATAGCTGATCTATCAGCAGCAGTGCTCAACAGGGAGCAGTCCTGGGTCCTCTACTGCTTGAGAATCCATTCAATACATGTGACTACTGAATGACTGTGGCTAAGAATGCTGGCTGATGCCTGCAAATTGTGAGCCCTCATAAAGTCTCTGTAATATGTCAGTATCCTGTAAGAAGGTATTGTGAACACATGCCTGTTGACATAGCAATGGCCATAAACTCCATGTAAATATATATGTAGTATCAGTTCCATCAGTTAGATCTATGTACCTGGTAAGTAGCACATCAATCGCAACATGTGATGTAGAAATTCAGGGGTAAATGAACTGGGCAGACAGACATGAGCACACAGGTTTACACCTAATTAAAGGTGCCTCAGATCACACTTCTATACAGTGATATGGCAGAAATCATATGGCATAGCTGAGGTCACAGTCACCTGTAAGTGACATGCTCATAACTTCCAAGTACTCTTCCCTCAGCATGACAATATCTAAGTGCAATAGCCATTTGGTAATGTACCTTTCCAAGCAGTACTGGCAATTGCACTCAACAGTATGGTCTCTCACAAGGTCACTTCATGTCTCCAGTATGTGTTCAATGGAGATAGTCTGCAATGAGTGTCATTGTCATCTGTGGCATATAGACAATGCAGAGGAGATCTGTGTCTTGCATATGGGGCAATGTGTGACCCTGCTTTATTGCATACGTTGCCTATCTGTAGGATTCATAGTAGATGGATAACCCACTGTAAGGACATCAACCTTGTATGTGATGCTTGTACTGCATGCATGTAGGAGAGATTTGTCTAGCAGACTTAAACACACCCTTGAAACAGAACCCTGCCTAATGGTACACAAAGCAGCTCAGTGCAACTCACCACATGCCATCTGTATGACTGGCTGGGCAACCATTATCTCAATACAGGGTGTCAACCTGTGTCCCCCTTAGACTAGGGTGATATGTGGTGATCCTGTAATTATGGGTATAAATATGTCTGTGATTGTGAGGGCTGTGTGACCATTATGCCAGTGAAGTTCAAAAGTCCTATGGTTCCATATGTAAAATGTTCTAACAGGCTCACACACAACCATGGCTACATTGAGGCTAACACCACTTCCAATCATGGCATACAGGACTCACCATGGCATACATGTACTGCAAGTTGGCTGTATGCAGATGAAAACACTTACATATGTAATGGTATACACTACAGATCACAGTATGTGATGCACGCAGTACACCTCATGTCTGTTAGTACTATCAGTTTAGGACATATTATGCTTGATGACATCAGCAGGCCTTATTGTGGTTAATCCTTTAGGTGGCCACATCACATGCTACAAATAAAATACTGCAAAACCCTACCTATTTTTATGTTACCAAGATGATCAGAATTATGCAATTGGACATGTTCACCAAGTAGCCTGGAGTGAGATTAGAACCCCCTACCTATCTAGTCGTACACACTATAGATAACAGTATTTATTGCATGAACCATAGCTTAAGTTTTGATACTATGTTTTCAGCTGGTAGTCTTAAGGTGGATGACATCATCAGGCCTTGTAGAAGCGGGCAGTGTGGAAGCCAGCAGTAAGTTACAGGGCCAAAAAGTGCATAACCATTGCAGGTGGATAGCCCATGAGGGCATGGCAGTTGTTTTACAGGGATACACACACACACACACACACACACACACACACACACACACACACACACACACACACACACACACACACACACACACACCATATAGCCTGGAGTGAGATTAAAAGCTCTACCTATCTAGTTTTATTCACTATAGATCACAGTACTTAGTTCATGTGCTGCAGGTTGAGTCTGTTGTATATGTGATTGCAGGCACAGTACTTGTGCATTACACAAACTAGGCTTGTATTGAACAACATCTGTGGTCTGCAGAGTGGTATTGCTTCATACTGTTATCTGAATATAGTATCCTAGCAGTGGGATAACTGTTATTATTCTAGCTATGTGTGTACTTTTACCAGTATGGCCATATGCGGCTGCTTACAGTTAGATAGGCAAACCTGTGGGCAGGAACAATGTGCCCTGTCCATGTGTGCATTGACAATATTATACATTACACCACCTGTTCATCTGTGTCTCTATTTATGATGACATCCAGCAGGTACAGGGGTCTGTAGGCAATTGGATTATGTACTGTTGCACCCTTAGTTTGGATCCTTTGAGCAATGGTATGGATGTTTAATAGTGCAGATTTACTCAAGACATCCGCACAAATATTTATGCAATTAAGAGGGATGTTTATATAAATGTAGCTGTGTATATGTGTATGACATGTATATATGTTGAGGAGAGTCTATGTATCAATGTTTTATATATATATATATATATATATATATATATATATAGCTATATATATCAGTATATATCTGACACTACATAGCAATGGATATACTATGCATGTGAGAGAGAGATAGTGACAGACGGATATGTATACGTATATGTCTGTATATATTGACATAACTATACATAACAGGTCAGTCTGATGACTGGGCAACATAATTGTGCTCAATTTAACTGTTTGGGCATGCCCAGTGTGACTGTCAGTACTTATAAAGTGACTCAAGTCCACATCTACCTGTACTCTAGTCTGGGAGTTTGTGTGTTACAGACTATACCTCTTAACTGTCCAGAGTTTTGCAGAATGTCCAGAGTTTTGGCTCATAGTTTTGGTCTGTTCTCATAAAATATGTGGTTTTCTGGCAAATCACTTGGATGAACTTAGGACTGAAGTCACTAAATAGTGACATACATTTGAGTGTCTGACTTCAAATCCTTCAGAAAGATGACTGTTGAAACAAACCCTGTTATTTTAGCAACTGTTGACATTTATGAGAGCAGTATTTAACATATGTCCCTATTTGTGGGCCTTTGTCTCCCTATGTTGTCTGGCTTTGAACAGATTTCTTTCACTAAGAGGTTGAGAGGTATGTTACAGACATTGACATCTGTCTCTGTTTCTGCAGTACTGTACAGCATTCAGAATGTCAATGGCATTCCCCAGCTGTCTGCTTTACTTAAGATGTGACTGAGGTTCATAATGTTACAGCACACACACACAGACTGACCATCTGTGAAAACAGCAGCATAATAATACCTCATTTGCGAAGGATGTGCCTATTTCCAGATTAGAAACATCAATACCATCACCCATGCTAACTTCCCTAGTCCAGTGAGCCACACAGGCTGACAGACAGAGTGGAGTCATTCATCGCACAATCAACAGCATAAAAACATACATTGTTATTCTTGTGTTGTGTGTGACATATAATGTGTGAATGAGTTCTATGTTACAGCCCTGAGATTACATTGGTCTGCTGATGTACCACTGCTGACTTACTGTTAAAGCAGTTATATGGGAACACTGTCGTGTTGTGGGTGGGGGAACAACAACACATGATCTGCTGGGATAGGCTGTAGTCCAAATATCATATGAACCCACTTGTTTACTATCTCCCTTGCCTGATGTAGTGCATTTTCCAACCATAAGGCCTAGTGATTATTATGGAACATGCACACTATTGGACTGGGTACCTGTAGTCCCATGTGGATGTTACTTCTTTCTACATAGCCCACTATATTTCCTTGAATAAATGCAGCAGATCCATACATATGATACCATATTATAGTAATCCTTACAAGTAGTGTGTAGGTTAGAGACTTAAATTTCGAATGCAGCAGTACCCAGGACTGTAGTTCAGGCCTGACTCTGTGTGGTGCAAGCTGTACACAGCCAATACATGAATAGGTACAGGTTGTGTGGGTTGTCTGACATCAACACTTTTACTATATGTATGTGAGTAGGAGTAAGGTCTCAGTCCCTAGGGCCCTAGTTTGTCAGTGAATGTGTTATGCACTGTCTCTTAGTCAAAACCAGGGTCTACTGTTCACACCTAAGTCTGTCTACAGGGACAACATCAGGGGGTTCCTCCTCTGATTCTTTCTGTGACTTTAGCTGTGGTGACCTAGGCACTGCTGGGGGCTGTGTATTGCTTCCCTTTGCTGATCCTGCTGCACCTGTTTCCACAGGATCATATTGTGTAGCATGGCACATACTGTGAACATCTGGGCACATGTGGCTGGAGAGTACTGCAGGGCTCCACCAGATATATTGAGGTACAGAAACCATGACTTCAGAAGCCTAAACACATGCTCTATGATATTCCTAGTTTGTGCGTGTGCCTCATTATGGCATTCTTCACTGGTTGTATGTGCATTTCTGATGGGTGTCATCATAGATGGTTCCAGTGCATAGCCAGCATTCCCCAGTAAATGGCCATGTGGGATGTCCCCCTAGCAAATATCTGGTACAGCTGTGATGCTTGCCAGATATGGAAGTCATTATAACTGCCAGGGCTGCCAGCTCACACATTCATGATAATGCCCTGGAAATTGCACATGACCTGCCAGTTGATGGAGTGGTACCCCTTTGCAGTTGACGTAGATTCTATCCTCCTTACTGGGTGGTGAATTAATGTATACATGAGTGCAATCTCTGACACCCAGTACCTCAGGGTAGTGTGTTACATGCTAGAAGTGTTGCATATTTCTGGCCCTTACCTCAGGGATGAGGGGTAAATAAATGTGCTCACTGGCATGTGCCAGCAGAGTACCCTGGAAACAGATGCCTGTGAGACTCCTGTCATGCCCCCCATTGGTCTTTGGAAAGTATATGTAGCTAGTATCCTAAGGGCTACACATACCTTTGTTTCCACTGGGATTGTTCCCCTCTGTTGGCAGTGGGTCTAAGTTGAGAGTGGCAGAGCTCAGTGAGTTCTTGTAGTATGCCCTGTTCACCCTGTAGCACTCTACAATCTTCAGCTGATATAACTCCTGGAAGGTTATCCTGGGCCTGAACACTTTTCTCCTACTCTGTCTATGCCTATTGTCAGAAGCAGCAGCATTAAATTCAGCATCTACCACATGCAGATGTAGTAGACCTGCAGCAGCCCGTGGAATTCTCTCAGTTAAAATTCCCAAATCTGTACTCCAATGGTATAGAGTATGGGGGAAAATCAGATTGTAGGGTGCATATATACTTTATAGTGCACTGTTGTAGGTGCTGACGGTGTGATTGGCTACCTATGATGCATTCCACCTGCCTAGTATATCATTAACAACATTTAATGGCCCTAGTGTAAGTTAAACAGAGGTCAAAACTAATTAATATGTCACTGGGTTTTAGACACATTCAGCACTGTGGCGTGCCATGCAAACACACACCCCATAGGTAAACAAAGCTTAGCAGTCAGTACACACACACCCCAGACTTCCATGTTCAGCACTGTGGCACACCACGCAAACATGCTGAAATTCGCTCCCGTTAGCTAAACAAAGCTTAGAGGTGAATGCACACCCCCCTGCAAGGATACACTCAGCACTGTCGCATGTCGCACAAGCAGGCTGAAAGAAGCTTAGAAGTCATTGGAACCACCTTCCCCTGATGTCAGCTACCTCCTCTGTAAACAACAATATGGTTCTCTGCCTACACGAAGGGGATATGCAGGCACGATTACCCCTTTGTGCTATTCAGTAACTCTGTCTCATTTGCATAGGGATCCATGCTCACAGCCTGGAAACTACATGCTTCAAAGCCCTACCACATTAGCAACAGCACCAATGCACCATTGCAGATATTCCACACAGGGTCCTGTAATACATTTCTGTCACATAATATTAATTTTTTTTTTTTTTTTTTTTATAAAGCATGCTTGTACACTGTGTAGCATCATGCAAACATGCTCAGATTATTAAAAAAATAAACTTCATTTAACTTATTTCCTTTAATTTGTCAGACACACAGAGGATAGTTTCACTCATATCTGTATGTGCCATGCCATTTCTGTCCATCTATAAACATTTTTACAGCCCCTTTTGTCTGTCCATATTCCTGTACACAGAATTTTTCTGTGTGCACTACGGACACTGACACAGTGTATGCAGAACGAACTATCTGCTTGCTGGATCTCTCTACTTGCCTCATTTGCATGAGATTCACCTGCTGATGAGGTGATTTGCATGTCACGGAAGTTTCCATGTTGGCGTGCCGCTCAGCAGCACTTACTGAATCTAAAAATTTTGACGGCCATGTTAGCAGCATGTTGCGATGCCTACACAGAAAAAAAATGTAGGTTTTATTAAATTCCCCCTAGATATCTCTCTCTCTCTTTATATATATATATATATATATATATATATATATATATATATATATACATATGGTTCTAGGTCATAAGATCGACAGCCACTTTCACCGACAACAGAAACATCGACACCACATTATCGACAAACCATAAACACGACACCTCACATGCCCGACAAACAAGTAACCGACGGTCCACAAACACACCCCATACACTGCACACACCACAATAACAACAATCAACTAACAAAACACATCCCCTTATCCAAAAACCACACACAGAACACAAGCACACCAAAATCCTCACAAACCCACACTAAACCTCACACACACAACTATGTACAACCCTAGCCCAAACCCTTACCTAAGGTCCGTCACTATCGCACACTCAGCTAACCCCCTAACCTAACTCACTTAACCCACTAACCCAAAAATACCACTACCGCACACTTACATAACCAGCCCTAACCCTAACTCACTTAACCGCCCCTAACCCAAAAACTGCCACTACCTAACCCTAACTCACTTAACCCGCCCTAACAAAAAATACCACTACCGCACTTACCTAACCCGCGCCCTAACCCTAACTCACTTAACCCACCCCTTCCCCACAGACTGTCACTATCCACACTTACGTTACTCGCACCCTAACGTCCGTCACCACCGCATACTCACACAGCCTTCTTTCAAAGTCACTATCCCTAGCGTCGGCGTTTTCATCCGTAGCGTCGGTCTTCCGAGTGTCGATCATCTGGCGCCCGCTAATCCGTTGTCGGTGATGTCGGCTGTCGATCTTCTAACCTAGAACCACACATATATATATATATATATATATATATATATATATATATATATATATATATATATACAGAGAGATATAAGAGTACATATATAGACAGAGAGATATGAGAGTACCACTTTTCATTGAGTTGAAGTTTGTCAGGCTGCAATATGTTGAACTAATTTCAGTGAATCCAACTCAGCAGATATCCAAATGCTACATAGGGCATGTTCTGTCTTCCCCCATGGTAGGACTTGATAAATGAGTTAGATGAATAAGGTTTCGATATATCTTTTGAAATGTATTGTGAAACAACTAAAAGTGGAATAGGGCATCTATCTATCTATCTATCTATCTATCTATCTATCTATCTATCTATCTATCTATCTATCTCTCCATAGGTATATATCGGTCCTCTCTATCTATCTATCTATCTATCTATCTATCTATCTATCTATCTATCTATCTCTCCATAGGTATATATCGGTCTGTCTATTTATATATGACTATACAATGAATGGTCGACATGTTACATGACGGAAAGAAAAAAACATCAACAAAATCATGGCAAGAATACATTGCATCAACAATGCAAATTATTGATACCCAGTACATCAAAAAAGTAAACACATTCCTTTTCTGAAGTACACCCATACCCTACCAACCATTCAGTTCAAATTTGTCTGAGTATTGGTAATATTATGGATTTTTTTCTGTAGCAAAGGAGACAGTTAGAGTTAGGGGCAGGGACAGGGTGAGGGTTATGCCCCTGCCACTCCCCCTTAGTTATGCATGCTAATGCTAACTATGACACTGACCCTGCCTGTAACCCTAACTGTGTACCATACCTTAAAAAAAACATTTCCTTAATACTCCCACTAAGTAAGACAGACCTGACTCACACCTCACAGACATGAACACACACCCTCACAACACTAAATTTGTCCTCGTACCTGACCCTAACTCTACCCCATGCACACAAAGACACACACACACTTAAACTATTCCATTACCTAACCCTTACCCTAGGCTTAAAACATACACATTCATACACAAATTCCCAGTTCTGCCACATTGCCACTTACCTTAGTAGGCCAAAAGGTAGTCACCCAATCTGACATTTGCAGAAATAGCCTTTCACACAAAAACACACTACAGTTCACTTAGCTGCACAGATTTATTGTAGGTATCTGTATATATATATATGTATTTGTACACATAGACTCTCTCTCTCTCTTATATATATATATAGAGAGAGAGAGAGAGAGAGATATCCATCCTCAACTCCTTTCCCATTTTGCACATGGGGTCCAAAGCATACAAATTACACTACTGCAAATATATGGTAATATGCCTACAAATTATGAAAACAAAAACAAATAAGATGAGATCTTGAGTTTGTGGCTGTTGTGATATGCATAAATCCATTTTCTGTTTTAGAGATATTTAAAATGTGATAGATGTGGGCAGGTAGATGATGCATAAAATATAAGATGGTGGAGCAACTTGCAGCTAGCAAAAATGTGGGGATAAACTGTATGAAGTCTGGACAAGTAAAGAGTAGCTAGAGGTAAGGAAACAAAAACAGGCTGACTTGTTTATATATATGTATATATATATATATATATATATATATATATATATATATATATATATATATATATATTATATGGATCCCCTACACTACACCGACACGCCACAAAGCCGACACCCAAAACACCGACACCAAAAGACCAACACACAATACCGACAACTCACAAAACTGAACACCATAAAACCGACACACAAAACACTGACACACAAAACATAAACTACACATTACACACAGCTATATATGCACTAACCTTAATCCAAACCCTAACCCTAAGGTCCGACACTACCGCACACTTACCCTACCCGCACCCTAACCCTAACTCACTTAACCCACCCCTAAACCTAAAGTCCGTCACTATCGCACACATACCCTACCCACACCCTAACCCTAACTCACTTAACCCACTCCTAAACCTAAACTCTGTCACTATCACACACTTACCTGACCCGCACCCTAACCCTAACATCCGTCACTATCGCACACTTACCTTACCTGCACCCTAACCCTAAGTCCGACACTACCACACACTCACCTTTCTCGCACCCTAACCCTACATCCCTCACTATCGCACACTTACCTGTCCGCACCCTAACCCTACATCCCTCACTATCGCACACTTACCTGTCTGCACCCTAACCCTAAATCCCTCACTATCGCACATTTACCGAATCACGCTCACACGTTGCCCATGTTGGTGTTTCGGCTGTCGGGATTTCACCTTGTCGATCATCTGTGTCGTCGGTCTTCTGGTGTCGGTCTTTTGGGTGTTGGCTTTGTGGCATGTCGGTCTAGTGTAGGGGACCCATACATACATATATATATATATATATATATATATATATATATATATATATATATGTGTGTGTGTGTATATATGCATGTGTATATGTATATATATATATATATATATATATATATATATATATATATATATATATATATATATATATATATATATATATATATATATATATATATATATATATATATGCACATATACACATACATATATATATATATATATATATATATATATATATATATATATATACATATGTATATATATATATATATATATATATATATATATATGTATATATATATATAACTAGTAAGATAGCAGTAAAATAAATATAAAATATAAGGGCGTTGGAACAGCTGAAAGACTGTAGTGGTTGTGCTGGGTTAGAAAGCATGTGTTGGGTCTTTTGGCAATGTGTCATAAAATTAAAAAATAAGAGTTGAAAATAATCAGATTTTAATAACAAAACTTTAATTTATTTATTTTCTTTGTTATCTATGTTAGTTGTCTGGTCTATGTACAATTTTCGGTCATGACTGGGGCCATTTTGACAACTACAGCATTATGAAGAACAGATATCTCAATAAATGTACTAAACTGAAAACAAAGAGGTAGTTATAGCAATAAGAATATCAAAAAGTTTTGGTAGACTAAATGTCATGTTAAAATGCAAAATGCAGTTTCTTCTAAGAAAGAGAATAGTGTTTTTGTATAGTGCAGTTATATATTAAATGTTATCAATATACAGTAGAACTTTACATATCAATAAAAATACAAAGGTATCAGTGCATTCATATATATATATATATATATATATATATATATATATATATATATATATATATTTACTTAACATATAGAATGAGTTGCCTGCAGTTCAGTATTTGTATCCAATCAAAACCCAGTTTTTATGAAGTTAAATTATATAATTTTCTAATGTATGATAGTAGCGATTTCATGAAACTGATGTTAATTCAAGAGAATGCCATATCATAGATCACAGATAGTTATTAGGAGATGGGAGATCAAAAAGGAGTTTAGCCCATATTCTCAATTGCTCCAAAGCACTGTCTGGTTAAATGACTTGCTCAGTGTCACACAGCAGGCACATGAAGGTGGCACAAGAAGCAGCTTATTAAATGGTCAGAATTTCAGTACTGCGCACTAACTATGTATAGTGCTAACTGTATATGTTTTATTGTAAAAGAAGTGCTTTAATAATACAATTGCAATATGACTGTCTGATCTTTGGGGATATTCAAGTTTTTGTGCTTAATTTTTGAAAATGAGGGGTGGGTTTTAAAATTAATACAGCTTTAGGCATGTTTATCTGACAGTTTATGGGGTTTGTTAAAGGTGTAAAAGGTTTTTGGATGTCAAACAATGCCTTATAATAGTTTTTTCTTTTGTTTACAAAATACTGAAAATGCCTTTTTGACCTGTGTGCATATCAATGGCTGTCATACTGGCATCTAATATCACAGGGTTTAACAATAAAGTTACTAGTTTGAAGTAGAAACAAATGAAGAAGAGGGATGCTCATTAGAGGTAAGAAGCTTTATGATGCTTAATGGTAATCATTCCAAGAAGAGCATGTGAACACAGGGCAACTGCCATCTTGAGTGTGTTCTTTTAATCTGAATGTAAAAGATACAGATTTATTTGTGGATTTTGTTAAGGGTAATTTAATATTTGCAGTAACTGAATCTTAGGTGGGATTGCTGTTTGCATAAGGCAAACTTTTGAAAACTAGAAGAAAAAAGATAGAACGAAAGAAAGAAAAACAAGGGTAACACTGTTGATGGCTCCAATGTCTCAGGATATGTGCAATAGGCATATACAGATTAGGAAAGCAATGACATAAAAGGGTTATCACACTCAGTACCTTGGTCGCTCAAACAATGTAGTTAAATCATTGGATGACAATATATATTAACCATATTTATTTTATTTTACAAGTCAGAATACAAAATGGCTATTGGGGGGATCTTTCAATTTCAGGTAGAAAAAGATCCCAGAAGATACACGGAAGGAAACATAATGAATTTGATATACCTAGCATTAGGTTGGTTTGTTATGGAAGTATAGAATGCTTTGGAGATTTCAGATGCCAAAAGTACATCCCATGGTGAATTTTCAGAAATGTATTGTACCATAAAGTCATGTTAAGTGATGCCAGAATTATACAGTCATATATAATTCCTAAGTTAGTTTGGAGAACATAGGTTACTAACAGATCAATGCAGGTAAACAAGAAATATATCAATTTGTATCAGTCTGTTGCAATGAATATTAATAGATACGTTATACTGGAAGCATATGCTTAGTGATGCTAGAGTTATATGGCAAAACATATGTCATGTGCTGATATGGGGTAAGGATGTTAGTAACACAGACATAGGGGTAACCTGGAAATATATCAGTAAATCAATAGGTAAACAAGTTCCTAAAAATATTCAGAGATGCATTTTACATACAGCACATACTGAGTGATGTTAGAATTATATGATCAAGCATAAAACAAATGCTGAGTCTAGGGAAAATTTTAGTTTCAGTGTCATGTAGGTAAATAAGACGTACATCAATAAATCCATATACAGTGAGTAACACGATGGGGATGTTGCAACATTAAATACAATCAGGTAAAGGTGACCCACAGTGATCCAGACAGAGAAGGAACATATTAAAGACTTAAGGTAGGGTCTATATAACATACATGTTCAGATAATTCTGCAGGATTTTATTCAAGAGGGCAATATAGACTAGTGAAAAGTGGAGGGCAAAAGTATTGTGTAAGATGTGTCAAAAACTATATAAAAAGTACAAACCAAGCTCACTTCTGATATAGCACAGACATTCACACTGTGCAAGGAGCACAGGTGTATAAATGAAGATAGGTATGGAAAAACATTAATATAATGTGTATGGCATTTTTTATCTTAACCACAAAGGGTAGCTACAGCACTTCACATTTTTTTATGCCAGCTGCCCAAATCATGCAGGCCAACTGACTACAGGTCGACTAACAAATGATCTGAAAATATTCTTGCTGAGTTAAAAAAAAAGATGATTTGTCTTCCATGATGGGATGTGGTGAAACACTTGAAACATACCTTGAAGCCTGAAATACAATCATTTTGAGCATATATCTAAATAAAGCAGATTGGCATTTTTGTTACAGATAAACTGTAGGTCACACAATAAATTATAAATTCTATGAAATGAAAAACCTCAAAAGGAGACCGCTGTTAATGTATCTATGAACTGCACAGCTTTCTGATGCTGTTTTACAACTATTTATTTATTTTTACTTATTCGTTGACAGGTAAACTCACTGGACAATTTTACCAATTTCAGAGGAAACCCAGGAGCACTGGTTAACTAACTTAGTCATAGTCACATAGTAGGCAAATGAAGGTGGAAGGAATCAAACCCTGCACTCTAGGCACACGAAGAACCTCACTAACTGCTTAGAGCTTTACTGTTTTTCTTTAATTGTCAGATCAACTGTCTATTTTGTGGTGATGTAAAGCAAACTGCTGTTATGTTTAATGTTTATATAACAATATTGGCTTTGACACTAAGGCTGTTTTGCTTTTACTCTTGAGGATAGTATGTGCATGAAATAAAAGCCTATATAAACATTTCATCAAGGATGGATGAGAACTTAAGCAACCTTACACCAGTAACTACAACTGGATAAATACTGGAGGGCAAGTTCATGGCTTCAGCAGTACAGCAGCAGGGCTTCGCATCCCAGCCAGAAATACACAAGGTTCAATAAGACAGCCTTTAGCTTTAGAATAATGGTACTACCTTGATCAAGACAAAGCAAATGTGTGAGAAGAAACAGGAGGTGTGGATTCTCTCTGAAATGCTTGATTATAAGCAGAAGGCAGAAAGTTCATGTGTATAAGCTGATTTTGGGCAGCTAGACGCAGAAAGTCACCTCCAAGTCTGATGTTGAAGCATACTTGGTCTTATTGATGGAATCTGGAGAGCAGTAAGGATGGACAAAGAGTGAGTTAGCCAGACTGGCCACATTGCTCCTATGTGAAGAATTGCAAAACTAATTTTGACAGAATCTGTGCAACTCAGTGAATGCCATATAATGCATAACTGCAGCTATTTACTATCATCAAATATTTGCAATATAGTCAATATTCCTATGGTCAAATGATGCATGTAGAGGTCATAGGGGGCTGTAAATATCTTGTGCTCTCAAACCATTCATCCACATTCATAGAAATGGCTCAGTACTGAGTTCACCAAACCTAATGGAAAGCTAAATGAAATTTGTCAAAATATTAAGAAATTGTTAATTTGCTGTTTTAAAACTCTAGCTTATCATTTTACACTCAAGTCATTTTGAATAGAAACTTCAATGTCTACTGATCAAACTGCAGGAGGGCCACTCACTTCAGGGATCTTAACCTAGCCTCTGACATGAACAGGTCATGCTGGAGAGATATACATCTCCTAAAGACTGCTACTTTTCTGGAACAAACTTCCAATTCAAGTAGAACAGAGCCCCTCCCTGACCCTCTTTAAATGTAACCTAGCTCAATGGATGGGTCACTGCAAATTCACTCCTGGGGTAGTGCCCATGTCCTTCCTGACAGGGTAAGTCCATAATAACTACCATAGACCCTTACATCTGTAGACTACACTCACTTAACCACCAACAATTGGGGCAAGTTGGGATAAATATAGCTAGGCTTGTAAGGGCTCTAGGGCCATTTGCCTAGTAACTCTTATGAAGCTATGAACCTATGATCAGCACCAGACACACTCCATTCTTTCTAACCATTCCTTAGGGAAATATCTACATCTAAGTGCTCTGATCTTTTACTGTTCTAAGAATGAAAGTAAAGGCACCCTGCATATAGTTAAATGACCAGTGTGATATTTTCAGAGCATCCCATCTGAGGATACTGCAAGTATGTGTTAAAAATAGGAGGACAAATGATGGTTAACTGTCCATAGAGCTACAGATTCTTGCTCTCAAGGTATCATATTTCCCAAAATATTTACTTTAAAGCTGCCACTGAAAATGAAGGAATTTTGAAGGAGCATGTCAATGGCATTTGGTAGATATGTTAGTAAAATCTACAAACAAAAAACAAAAAAATAAATGCACAAGCAAAAACAAAGTGCAAGTAACAATGATGTCTTCTTCAGACCAAATACACAGGAGGTGAGAGGTGAAACAGCACTGAACCAGTAAATTGAAATTATGAATATATATGCACCAATAATCTTGCCTAACCAATATAACTGCATTTGCTCAAAAAGGTCAATAAAATTAAACCTGTTTTGAAAACAAAGCCATAGGTCCTTACCAAAAATGCCAATACCTAAGTTATCCACTGCTCTTATTATGAGACATTATGTATGGAGCTCCAGCCGATCAAAGGTCCTCTAAAGCTGCAACAGCCACTCAAGACATTAGAACTGAACCCAATGATCTTACAACTAATTCCTTCTTACAGACAATATTGCTAATTACTGGGGACCTTTTTTTTAAGAAACTACCTCAAGAAACACAATTTTGGTGGCTTAAGTCAGTCAACATTCCTCCTATAACATGGCCACTGCTCAGGAATCTGGAACTGAATGCATTATTTTTAAAGCAAACTGCCTCCAGCTGTCAGTACTGTCTTCCATTGGACTCCTTTCTTCAGAAAAAAAGTGAAAAGGAATTATGGTCTAGTGTTATTATTTTTAACTTTACCATGTCTCTTCAGTGTAATGGAACCTAGCATGGCTATGGGGAAAGCACTGGGCAGGCAATTCAATTACTGGCCCAGAGTGAACCTTAAAGAGGCCTGTGGGTGGCTCATCACAGAGAATTTTGTATGGTAGACATTTCCATGGTGGCCCACAAAGATGTGGCTGTGAATATAGGTAGTTAACTAATGGGAGTTCAGAAAAGGTTGTCTAAGTTGGCTGCTGGTTGAGGGTGGGCCATAACCAATGGGGTGCATGATGTACAACTGTCTGGTCCACCTGGAGGGTCAGCTAGCACAGAGGAGTTTTAAACAGCAGGTAAGGCTCAGAAGTTAGCTCCTGATATAATCTCCTGATGCTGTTGAAACTTCTTCATTATATTAGTTAATTAAGAAAATGAGCTGCACTGCAGAGTTATGAGTTTCCTGCTTTGATAAAGGAGTCTTCATGTCATTTCCAGCTAAATGACTGTATCATGGTAGTTGTAGGTGTTTGTGTCTTGGGGTACAAGGCTTAGTTAAATACAAGGAGTGAGCAATAAATTGTCTTATGCAGGACTGCCTAAAAAGTCAGGGCTTTATATCTAAAGGTGGATTGGAGTCAACTGGGGACACCAGTGCTTACTGCTATAATGAAGACAGAAATATTGATTTCAGTATGTCTTTACTTATGTGTTTTTTTCTTGCACATTTTGTCTCAGTCACTGACAAATTGACATTTTGTTATTTTTTCATCTGTAAACAAATTAGGTCTGCAGAGAAAGATATAAAAACATGTCCCTTTATAAAATGCTAGTAAAAAAACAGGGAAGAGATGTTAGCAATCCCAGATGTATCACTGGTTAATATTTCTGTCTTTTAGAATATGGTTCCCAGCTGAGGAGCCTTCTGTGTAGAATGTGCATGTCCTCCTGTGTTTGTGGGGGATTTCTCAGGGTGCTCTGGTTTCCTCCAACATTCCAAAGACATGCAGTAGTTGCTTTGGACACTCTTAAATTACCTGTAGGTGTATGTGCATGCGAGCGCATGGTATGGAAGAACAGCAGTGGCAGGGCTAGCCAACCAGTGGTGAGAACCTTGACTCTACATGTGACACCTAAATCCTATATGGAAAAATGGTAAAAAGGGGTTGTGGATGGATGGATGGGTGGGGGTGGATGAATGGATGGATGGATGGATGGATGGATGGATGGATGGATGGATGGATGGATGGATTAGTAAAATAAAATATGTCACTGAAAGTATACATATTCATCAGTGCTGTTGTTTCTACTGCATAGACACACCCTATTCTAGAAATGACTGAGGACAGAACATGTACATCCTCTAGCTAAATTTCTGTCTAATCAAGTGAGAAGAATAGGGCTACATAAACTCAATGAATGCATTATTTGTTGCACTGATAAAAGTTTGAATATATTACGTGTTATTTTCTCTACTCCTAAAAGTTCGAATACTAGCATAGCAGATTGTACCTGACTAGTTTCTTAGTCAAATCCAAATGTGCTTGTGGTAATTGTAACTTTGTTTCAGCCCAGGGAGCCATTATTAAACTTGGTAGGGCATACTGGTTGGCACAAGGTTAGAGTGGATAGACTAGGCAATGTAGTATTAATGTATGCCAAGCAAAATCTTTGCTTGTTCTTATGGTTTAATTTCTCCAAGTCTTTTAGGTTTTTAATATCATGATGGGAATGGACCCTATTCCTAGGTTAGGGTATGGTTAAAGTTCATGAAATTAGTATTGTAGCAATATTTTGTGTTAACCAAAAGTGTTCTTCTTCACAGCATACACACAATGTTGATGATGTACAATGCACATGGCCAGCAACATTTGCCAGGTCAGCAGCTAACTGGCTATGCCCACAGGTGTGTATCATTAAGTCTTTCAAAGTGCTGTATTTTATAAAAGTCCAAACTTAGGTCCTGCTGAGGCAGATTCATTTTTCTTTTGTTGACTGTGTTAGCCTCTCTAGATTAGCAGCTTTTTTCAGGGGATACCCACAGTGGTATTTGTACTACTAGGGGAAATTTAGAAAGGGCATTGGGAATCTTCCTGTGCTCTTCATTGTTGTGAGTGGGAACCATTTTTAGAGGAGTACTTCCTGTTTCTGTTCCAGGTGCAAAGGCAGCCCAGAGAAACAGTGAAGCAGATGGAAAGAGAAGGAGATAATGGAGTAGTGAAAACAATGAAGGAGAAAGCAAATATCAAGACTGGAGAATGTGTGCAGGATTCTGAGGAACTGTTTCAAAGAAACCTGTTTGATTAAGATGACTCAGCAAATGATGGATGTGTAATTATAACCCTCCATTTGGGAGGGTTATGGGATTTTTTTCCTTAAGAAATTGTGGTGCAGAGTGAGACAGAACATGAAGGAGATGATTCCTGGTGAGACATTATGGAGAAAATACAAAAGGGGGGTGCAGAGACAATCCTGAGTAATAGGGGTGAGATGGAAAAGAAAACATATGCAGAGAAAGCAAAAGAAGGCAAAAGTGGAGTAACAGAAAAAACCCAGAAGAATATAAAAAAGGAAGTAGGTGGTAAGGATTAAAGTATACAAGACAAAGAAATGGACAGGTATGAAGTATGGGAACATTTAGAGAAAAAATTAAACATATACCAGGCATGATAAATGTGGAGGAGAATAGGGGTGTTATAAAATACTAGGGAAAACCCAAAACATGCTTTTTTTGTAGAAAAGAAGGACATTTGATAAGTAACTGTGACAAAAGAAAATGTTATATTTGTGGAGAAATGGGACATGATGCAAAAAATGTGGTTTGAAATGTTATAAATTTAACAAGAGTGGACATTCATGGATGGAGTGCAAAAAAATGAAAATAACGGTAAGGAAAAAGAAAAAGAAAGAGAAGAAAATGAACAAAAAGAACAGATTTTAGAAGTAGCAAGAACAGAAAAAAATTGGATGAGAAAAAAATATAATAAATAGGACATAGAAGAAGGTTTTGAAATAAGTGATGAATACGTAAACTGCAAAGTAGTAAAAGGGGAAAAAAGAATTTGGCTGGTAAAATGTAAAAGACAGAAAAAGAAAATTTAAAGGGATAAGTACAAAAGAAAAAAGAAACGAAATGGATCAAAAAATATATATATAGCTAAAGACTGGGTCTTGGTATAATTTTTAAGGTGCTAGACTTACAGATACAAGGAACAGAGTTTGATTCTCACTTTTAGAAAGGAAATTGGTTACAGTTAGAATGGCCTAAATTAGATAAATAAACATGAATCAAATGACCTAAATTAGATTAAAAAAAAACTTGAATCAAAGGGAAAATGAAAATTTCAGAGTGCTTTCTGTATATGTTTCCCTCCCTGTTAAGGTCAGGACATAAATATGTCTCATTTGAAATAACGATCAAACCCAACTCCCCATAGGAGTAAAAAAACTGCAAAATTTCTTCAAAGCAAACTATTGCCTACTAAGCAATGGTATAAAAAGTTTCAAAGCCCCTGCCAACATATGCAGAGGAGTACACAAATGCCCTATATAGACATTTAAACAAATGCATTGGCTCAGCTGTACCTAACAGGAGCAAAACCAGGCCCTCCCAAAAAAAAAAAAAAAACAAAAAAAAAAACAAGTCACTCTGGTGGACTGTAAAATCTAAGAACAGGAGGGAACTTACTCAACAGATGAAGAATACCCCCACAGCTTGAACAAGCAATTCCGATATCTTGTAAAGTCCTTTAAGGCTGGTTATGAGAATAAATTAGCATCCCTAGCTAAAGTCAATCATAAAGCATTTTAGCTATATCTAAAACCTAGAAGAGAATGTCCAGCTGTGTGCCAAACTTATAGTGGATGGTACCCCTCACACTGAACCTGAGGAAATTGCCAACCTGCTAGCCAGCACATTTGGCATTAACTTAACCTACTTTCCCCACCAGACATACCCCAAAGCATTTTTAACACCAGTCCTCTACAAAATATCTTCAAAGAACAGGTCATACAAGCACTTTCCAAGGCCAAAAACACGAGATCTATGGGACCAGATAACACACCAGGCTGCTTACTAAACAATCTAAAACAAGATGTAGCAGAACCTCTCAGCACTCCATTTAACCATAGTATGAGTACTGTCTTTGTTCCAGCAGTGTAAAGAACAGCTACAGTAATCTCCTTGGACAAAGGGGGTCTATAAACTGACCTTGGGAACTATTGAAGCATAAGTCTAGCCAGCCTTATCTGCAAGGACATAGAAAGAATCATCATGGACCTCATCCACAAGGACATAGGTGACCTTCAAACTCTTGACCCAACAAAGTTTGGTTTCATCAAGGGTAGATCTTGCTTATTGAACCTGGTGGACTTCTTTGCGAATGTCACCAAAGCCCTGGATGTGAGAAAAGTTCCTATCTCAATTTAGCCAAGGCCTTTGACACAATCTCCCACTCAGGTATCATTGAGAAACTCTCCCAGCTGGGGATTAACCCATATATCAATAGATGGGTAGCCAACTGGCTCACTAACAGAATGCATAAGGGGAGTCCACCTCCACCAGTAGATCAGTTACCAGTGGGGTAACACAAAGATCCCTGTTGGCCCCTCTACTGTTTGGAATCTATTTCTCTGAAGTCCAGGTGAAGGCTGATAGCCAGTGGCTTACCAAGTTTGCAGATGACTGTAAACTGGGTGCAATCATAGAGTTTCCCAGTGATGTTAACTTATTGCAGAAGGGGCTGATGCAGACAAATGATTGGTGCCAAAGTCACGCACTAAAACTTAACGCACAAAATTTGCCTCATTATCCCCTTTGGCAAAGAAGTAGCCCTTGCTTAGTATGATATAGATAGCACACCTCTAATTTCAAACCCAGTGGTGTGAGACTTGGGAACACGGTTTGATAGCAATCTAATCTTCTATCACCATGTGTCCATAGTGGTAAAAAAGCCTTCTACATTGTGCATCTCATAAATAAGGGCATCAAATCCAAGACTAGGGAGATTATAACTCCACTGTACTTGACCCTTAACAGACCACTAATTGAGTATAATGCTCCCTTCTGTATGTACTGTATCTCACCAAACACCTGCAGCAACTGGAGAGACCACAGGGGTTTCTAATCAAGAGAATACAGGGCCTCCAAAACATGACTTACATGAAAAGACTGAATGCTCTGTCACTGTACTCTGTATCATACAGGCTGCTGAGAGGTGACCTGTGGCTGGTCTACAGAACAGTCTCTAACCCTACCTAATGGAAATGCTGCACATCTAAAAATCAAACGGGACATGAGTAAACTCACACCAGGGATCTCTCTGTGACATTAACAGAAAATGCTGGAGAGACAGCTATATCTTCTAGAGATTGCTGCTTCTCTGGAGGAAGCTCCTGCTCCATGTGAAGCAGAGCTCCTCAAGGACCCTATTTAAGAGCAACCTTGACAACTGGATGGGTGACCGTAAATTTATCCCAGGGGTGGCACCTATGTCCCTGATAGACAGGGGCATTTGGTGCTGATCATAGAATTGCTCTGCTAACAATGAGCATCTAACTAGGGTCAGTAAGATGACTTGAGTTTCTACACAGCTAGGCTTGCAAAGGCTCTTGGGCCATTAGCCTAGTAGCCTCCTATGAACCTATATGTAAATAGTAATAAGAATATAGTAAGAATAGGAATATTGGAGTGGTGTAATACGTGTGATGTAGGTATAATTATGCTAGAAGGCACAAGATTTTTAACAAATGAAAGACTGCAAACACAGAAGCTATGGTGATGAAAGATAATCTAGAATTTGGGAAATGAGAGATGTTCTGGAATAGCTGCATCCTATAGAAATACAGTAAAGATATTTGATATAATTTTAGCAAAAATGCGAAGATTAACTATTGTAGGTTTAAAATAGAAAGAACAAGTCATTAGAATTATAACACTGTATGCTTATACTAACTGTAAAGGAAAGGAAAACTTACTTCATCAGATTTTAGACTATGTAGTGATAAATATGAATATTATATTAACAGGAGACTTTAATTGCAATTTAGGAGGCAAGCATAAAAAGAATGGAAGTGATATAAGAAAAATGTTAGAAGTTATAAGATTTGGTAAATTAAAACTTTGGGACAAAAATTCATGGACTTAACAAAAGGGGTATGCATAGAACTGAAATAGATTATTTTATAGTATCAGAAGGTTTAGTTATAGGAGCAAGGGAGTAGATAGAACAGAATATAACACCTGAAGGGTTAAGAATTCCAGTTCTGTTAACATATGCAGATGACATTATAATAATTGGAAAAAACAACATTTCATTAAAAGAAGTAATAATTTGCACAAATGAGTGTTCAGAGATGATAGGAGTGGCTTTAAATAATGAAATAAGTAAACATCTTAGGTGATGTGGTAATACTCAAGGATAATGAATGAAATTTCTGTGTTAGGTATAACATTTGGGAATAAAAATGAAGCAAACATGTCTTCTCTAGAGAACATATAAATTATCATTCAGAAAAAAAAGCTTATTTGATTAATTCAGTACTGATGGGAAAAATATATACTCACCAAGTGCATTTATGCTGCTAACAGTATTTACAAAAGGGTTATTGCACATAACTTTCTCATTTATATGGGGTTCTAGATTAAACCCAGTAAAAAGAGGAGTTGTGTATGTAAATAAAGAAGAAGGAAGTTTAGGGTTAAGTAACCCCATGCTCTACACTGCTTCATTATATTTGTACAAAGTATCAACATGATAAATTAAAAAGAGGAGAGATTAGAAGTAAAACTGTATAAATATAAGTATAATAAATTCTGGGGTATGGTAAAAAAGTGTAAAAGAGAAAATGAGTATATAAATGAAGAAATAAAATATTACCAAGAAAAAAAGAAAAACTAATTTTGTAGAAAATAAAAACTGATGATATAGAAAAAGACAGAAAAGTATGGTATAAGAATATAATGATAACACATTACTATGAAAAAACATGACCATGGGAAAATCTAACAGATGGAAATTTTTAAAGCAATAAAAGTAAGAAGCAAATGGTGTAATCAGAAAGTAGAATGTCTTTTTTTTTCTGGAGACTGGTAATAGATAAATTGCCAGTAAAAGGAAATATGCCATATAAAAAGAAAAGTGATAGCATATGTTTACATTGTCAGGAAGAAGCTACTACAGAAGATATGTTTTCAGAATGTAAAAGAGTAAAAACGTTATAGGGAAACTGTGTAAAGAATATATTTTTGAAGATATAAAAAGTGGATAAAATAAACATGGATATGACTAAATACAGATATTATAAGAATAGAAGTAAAGAATAGATTAAAAGAACAGATAAAGTTATATCATGTTATGTGGGCTATATGGAATGAAAGAATAAATGAAATTATGTTTAATGGCATATAGATTTTAGCAACAATATTAACTAAATCAGATGGTGGTTATGGAAAAATGAGTGGTGGGTTAATACGGATGAACATTTAGCATGATTGTAAAGGAAATTATGAATATGTGTAAACAGATTTGTATATTTGTATATTTATATAGTTGTACATATGTAAATATTTGTAAATATGTAGATATTTTGTAAAAAGAGTTATTTATGTGTATAAATAAAGGACCAAGTAAAAAGATAAAACAACTCCAGCCAGTAGAGTACACTCAGCCAAAAGATTTATTCAAAATATAGCACAACCACCATTCATTAGTGCTTTCATCTCAAAAAAGGAGACTTCATCACATGACAGAAGAGCAACACACTCAAGAGTGCAGTAACACTCTTTTGCTGCACTACAGTGTCAACAGTCCATCCAGTTAGTGTGGGAATAGAACCTACAGCCTTCTCTATCGAAGGTTCATGTCCTACCTGTTGTGTCACTGTTAATTTTATGGTGCATCTTGCTGAATGTATAAACAAGTAGTATATTTTTACTATTAACTTAAATTCCTCTGATATGAATTTGTTAATCTTTCATCAGAAGGTTGAGGCAAATTTTACTGGACACTGCGACTTTTTCCTAACCTCAAACTATGATGGAACCCACTAGGGGTTCTAACATACTTGACAATGTAATTGTATTTCCTTCTTTGAATCTTCAAGGCACAAATATGGATCCACCCATAACAAACTCTGGACATTGTTCCATTATTTTTATGATGTTAATACAATCTCAGAAACAGAGCAAATATGTTAAAGAACATTTACAGGGATGACTATAAGTTTATGAATATAAATATTGACAAATTGTGCATAGAGTTTGCTTGTCTTTTTCTGATGACCCTTTGTCTGAATCTTATTTGTTGTTTAATAACCAGACAGCTATGCCCCATTTACAAAATCTTACCAATAAGTTTGCCACATAATGTTTTGATGGGATTTTAGGATGTATACTTTAGATAACTACAAATGACATCAATGGAGAGTCTGTAAAAACTTCCCTTCCCTAGGTAAATAAGTCTAGGTTGCTCCTTCATGTAAGACTAGGTTACACCTTATGTAAGAAAACAGTAACAGGAAAATTAGATTTAGATAAACTTACTTTGACTGTCAACTGACACTCCCCCTTGCCATCAAACTGACTTTTTTCAAGTATATTGTTCATAATGAGAATATTACTGGACTCAAGTACAATGAGATAGCTGTGTATAATACAGGTACTATTGATGACAAATTCAAAATTCTTTTTGGCGACATTTGCTCTAGTAAGTTGTCTTCTGTTCTAACTCAGGTATAGTTTTCTGAGAATCTGTATCCTATAATTACATCTGACATGGTGAGACAAGCTTTGGTTATATTCAAAACTTGCATAATTCTATTCCTGGGGCACTTCTTACCAACAGTAAGTCATCTGTTATGCCATCATTAACTAAAATGTTTAACCACCCTTTACAAAACAGTTACATTCTGACTTCTGGATGAATGTAATAGTGGTTCCTGTCTTCAAGGATGGAAATAAATATGACACCTTAAACTAATGGCCAATAAGCTTGAATAGTCTATTCAGCAAAGGAATAGAAAATACCTTACAGAAACCAAGTCACTTTGCATTTTTATGGAGTACAAATAGCCACACCAACTTGAGTTTGTAAGTAATAGGCAACTGTTTTGCTATTATAATTAATTTATGTGAATATGTACAAGATGCATCTACTCTTCACAGTAGATGCAATCTTCCTAGAGCTTTCTAGACCTACAAATATTTGATACTATATGCCAACGGGTGATAATAGACTGACATCTGGAATGTTCATATGGTGTTGCATTTAAAACTTATTGGATCCACCATTTAGAGCATTAGTGGATGCAAGACAGTCCATCACATATCCATGTGCAAAACTAGTGGACTGTATATTAAAGAAGTATGTAGAGTTGGAAACCCAAATTCTTAAAGATTCGTGGTCCTTCTTAGAAAGTATGCAGGCCACAACCTTTAACAAAACAGCGAACTTTTTAACTGTGGACATTCGCGATCTATATTCATGTATACCACATGCTTTAGGTACTGAGTGGGTAGTTGATTTTATTAGAGCCAAAGGAGCACATGACAACGAATGTATTTTAGTTGAGCAACTCCTAGACATTATTTTAGAAAATAATTTTGTCTCTTTTGAAGGCAAGTTGTTTAAACAACAAATAGGAGTAGCTATGGGCTCCCCAGTGGGTTCCAGTTTTGCCAACTTGGTGTTAGCCCACTGGGAAAATAACTACATCCTTAGTAGTCATTGGATGAATAAGATATTTTGCTATAAAAGGTTCTTGGATGATATATTTATCATCATAAATGGAGATGAACATGTTGCAGATGAATTGGTGAACTACTTTAATTCAACCACTACCTTCCTAACATTCACAAAAAATTTTCAGGAAACATCGATTAATTTTTTAGATGTTCATTTGAATAAAAATATAGATAAATATACAGCAAAGATTTTTAGGAAGGAAACATACTGCAACAGTTACTTACATTTTACGAGCATGCACCCCCACTATCAAAAGAAATCTGTTGTCAAAGGACAACTAGTTAGGGCGGCAAGGATGGTTACCTTAAATGAGGATTTTGAGGAAGAATGTGCATTCTTGCATAATATGTTTATAAACAGAGGCTACCCTAACTCATTTTTGCATGCAATATTCCAAGAAGTAACTGAGAAAAGAAACAAGGGAATATATAAACCCATTTTGAATACTGTAGTAGTATCAAACAACCCACCTGTGTATGATATTAGGACAAATTGTCTCGACCATTCAGATCTTAATACTACATCTATAGTGGAACAAGGTTTGAATGATGTAGTAGAACACAATCAGGACTTTACTATAGCCTTTACATTCACTTACTGCATAGAAGCACTGAATATAGGCAGAATAGTGAAAAAATACTGGCGCTTCTTATCTTTAGACAAAAATCTATCCAACATCTTTAATTTTGGACCCACTATTTCATACAGAAAGGGTCACAATCTAAAAAAGTTATTGGAAATTAAACCCAAAACCAAAAAAGTCAGAAGAGGTACTAAGAAATGTGGGAGTTGTAACTATTGCCCATATATAGAAACATCTGAAAATTTCACCATTAGAAATGAAACTTTTTATGTTAATGAACCATACAATTGTAATTCTAGAGCAATAGTCTACCTAGCACAATGTACAAAGTGCCCTTCATTCTATGTGGGCAAAACAGATAGGCGATTGCGTGATAGGATATATGAGCACAACTATGCCATTGCGAAAAATAAAGATGAAAATGCTCTGGCCAGACATTACGTGACTTTGTTTATAATAAACGCTTTTGCATTTTAAATCAACCTTCACCTCTCGACTTGGATTTACTATTTCCTGCACCTCCAGCACCTCCACAATCTTGTGGTTTGTCAACTTCAGCATTTAGAGACTTCATCACATGACAGAAGAGCAACACACTCAAGAGTGCAGTAACACTCTTTTGCTGCACTACAGTGTCAACAGTCCATCCAGTTAGTGTGGGAATAGAACCTACAGCCTTCTCTATCGAAGGTTCATGTCCTACCTGTTGTGTCACTGTTAATTTTATGGTGCATCTTGCTGAATGTATAAACAAGTAGTATATTTTACTATTAACTTAAATTCCCTGATATGAATTTGTTACTCTTTCATCAGAAGGTTGAGGCAAATTTTACTGGACACTGCGACTTTTTCCTAACCTCAAACTATGATGGAACCCACTAGGGGTTCTAACATACTTGACAATGTAATTGTATTTCCTTCTTTGAATCTTCAAGGCACAAATATGGATCCACCCATAACAAACTCTGGGCATTGTTCCATTATTTTTAAGATGTTAATACAATCTCAGAAACAGAGCAAATATGTTAAAGAACATTTACAGGGATGACTATAAGTTTATGAATATAAATATTGACAAATTGTGCATAGAGTTTGCTTGTCTTTTTCTGATGACCCTTTGTCTGAATCTTATTTGTTGTTTAATAACCAGACAGCTATGCCCCATTTACAAAATCTTACCAATAAGTTTGCCACATAATGTTTTGATGGGATTTTAGGATGTATACTTTAGATAACTACAAATGACATCAATGGAGAGTCTGTAAAACTTCCCTTCCCTAGGTAAATAAGTCTAGGTTGCTCCTTCATGTAAGACTAGGTTACACCTTATGTAAGAAAACAGTAACAGGAAAATTAGATTTAGATAAACTTACTTTGACTGTCAACTGACACTCCCCCTTGCCATCAAACTGACTTTTTTCAAGTATATTGTTCATAATGAGAATATTACTGGACTCAAGTACAATGAGATAGCTGTGTATAATACAGGTACTATTGATGACAAATTCAAAATTCTCTTTGGCGACATTTGCTCTAGTAAGTTGTCTTCTGTTCTAACTCAGGTATAGTTTTCTGAGAATCTGTATCCTATAATTACATCTGACATGGTGAGACAAGCTTTGGTTATATTCAAAACTTGCATAATTCTATTCCTGGGGCACTTCTTACCAACAGTAAGTCATCTGTTATGCCATCATTAACTAAAATGTTTAACCACCCTTTACAAAACAGTTACATTCTGACTTCTGGATGAATGTAATAGTGGTTCCTGTCTTCAAGGATGGAAATAAATATGACACCTTAAACTAATGGCCAATAAGCTTGAATAGTCTATTCAGAAAAGGAATAGAAAATACCTTACAGAAACCAAGTCACTTTGCATTTTTATGGAGTACAAATAGCCACACCAACTTGAGTTTGTAAGTAATAGGCAACTGTTTTGCTATTATAATTAATTTATGTGAATATGTACAAGATGCATCTACTCTTCACAGTAGATGCAATCTTCCTAGAGCTTTCTAGACCTACAAATATTTGATACTATATGCCAACGGGTGATAATAGACTGACATCTGGAATGTTCATATGGTGTTGCATTTAAAAACTTATTGGATCCACCATTTAGAGCATTAGTGGATGCAAGACAGTCCATCACATATCCATGTGCAAAACTAGTGGACTGTATATTAAAGAAGTATGTAGAGTTGGAAACCCAAATTCTTAAAGATTCGTGGTCCTTCTTAGAAAGTATGCAGGCCACAACCTTTAACAAAACAGCGAACTTTTTAACTGTGGACATTCGCGATCTATATTCATGTATACCACATGCTTTAGGTACTGAGTGGGTAGTTGATTTTATTAGAGCCAAAGGAGCACATGACAACGAATGTATTTTAGTTGAGCAACTCCTAGACATTATTTTAGAAAATAATTTTGTCTCTTTTGAAGGCAAGTTGTTTAAACAACAAATAGGAGTAGCTATGGGCTCCCCAGTGGGTTCCAGTTTTGCCAACTTGGTGTTAGCCCACTGGGAAAATAACTACATCCTTAGTAGTCATTGGATGAATAAGATATTTTGCTATAAAAGGTTCTTGGATGATATATTTATCATCATAAATGGAGATGAACATGTTGCAGATGAATTGGTGAACTACTTTAATTCAACCACTACCTTCCTAACATTCACAAAAAATTTTCAGGAAACATCGATTAATTTTTTAGATGTTCATTTGAATAAAAATATAGATAAATATACAGCAAAGATTTTTAGGAAGGAAACATACTGCAACAGTTACTTACATTTTACGAGCATGCACCCCCACTATCAAAAGAAATCTGTTGTCAAAGGACAACTAGTTAGGGCGGCAAGGATGGTTACCTTAAATGAGGATTTTGAGGAAGAATGTGCATTCTTGCATAATATGTTTATAAACAGAGGCTACCCTAACTCATTTTTGCATGCAATATTCCAAGAAGTAACTGAGAAAAGAAACAAGGGAATATATAAACCCATTTTGAATACTGTAGTAGTATCAAACAACCCACCTGTGTATGATATTAGGACAAATTGTCTCGACCATTCAGATCTTAATACTACATCTATAGTGGAACAAGGTTTGAATGATGTAGTAGAACACAATCAGGACTTTACTATAGCCTTTACATTCACTTACTGCATAGAAGCACTGAATATAGGCAGAATAGTGAAAAAATACTGGCGCTTCTTATCTTTAGACAAAAATCTATCCAACATCTTTAATTTTGGACCCACTATTTCATACAGAAAGGGTCACAATCTAAAAAAGTTATTGGAAATTAAACCCAAAACCAAAAAGTCAGAAGAGGTACTAAGAAATGTGGGAGTTGTAACTATTGCCCATATATAGAAACATCTGAAAATTTCACCATTAGAAATGAAACTTTTTATGTTAATGAACCATACAATTGTAATTCTAGAGCAATAGTCTACCTAGCACAATGTACAAAGTGCCCTTCATTCTATGTGGGCAAAACAGATAGGCGATTGCGTGATAGGATATATGAGCACAACTATGCCATTGCGAAAAATAAAGATGAAAATGCTCTGGCCAGACATTACGTGACTTTGTTTATAATAAACGCTTTTGCATTTTAAATCAACCTTCACCTCTCGACTTGGATTTACTATTTCCTGCACCTCCAGCACCTCCACAATCTTGTGGTTTGTCAACTTCAGCATTTAGAGACTTCATCACATGACAGAAGAGCAACACACTCAAGAGTGCAGTAACACTCTTTTGCTGCACTACAGTGTCAACAGTCCATCCAGTTAGTGTGGGAATAGAACCTACAGCCTTCTCTATCGAAGGTTCATGTCCTACCTGTTGTGTCACTGTTAATTTTATGGTGCATCTTGCTGAATGTATAAACAAGTAGTATATTTTTACTATTAACTTAAATTCCCCTGATATGAATTTGTTACTCTTTCATCAGAAGGTTGAGGCAAATTTTACTGGACACTGCGACTTTTTCCTAACCTCAAACTATGATGGAACCCACTAGGGGTTCTAACATACTTGACAATGTAATTGTATTTCCTTCTTTGAATCTTCAAGGCACAAATATGGATCCACCCATAACAAACTCTGGGCATTGTTCCATTATTTTTAAGATGTTAATACAATCTCAGAAACAGAGCAAATATGTTAAAGAACATTTACAGGGATGACTATAAGTTTATGAATATAAATATTGACAAATTGTGCATAGAGTTTGCTTGTCTTTTTCTGATGACCCTTTGTCTGAATCTTATTTGTTGTTTAATAACCAGACAGCTATGCCCCATTTACAAAATCTTACCAATAAGTTTGCCACATAATGTTTTGATGGGATTTTAGGATGTATACTTTAGATAACTACAAATGACATCAATGGAGAGTCTGTAAAAACTTCCCTTCCCTAGGTAAATAAGTCTAGGTTGCTCCTTCATGTAAGACTAGGTTACACCTTATGTAAGAAAACAGTAACAGGAAAATTAGATTTAGATAAACTTACTTTGACTGTCAACTGACACTCCCCCTTGCCATCAAACTGACTTTTTTCAAGTATATTGTTCATAATGAGAATATTACTGGACTCAAGTACAATGAGATAGCTGTGTATAATACAGGTACTATTGATGACAAATTCAAAATTCTCTTTGGCGACATTTGCTCTAGTAAGTTGTCTTCTGTTCTAACTCAGGTATAGTTTTCTGAGAATCTGTATCCTATAATTACATCTGACATGGTGAGACAAGCTTTGGTTATATTCAAAACTTGCATAATTCTAGTCCTGTCACTATTCCTGGGGCACTTCTTACCAACAGTAAGTCATCTGTTATGCCATCATTAACTAAAATGTTTAACCACCCTTTACAAAACAGTTACATTCTGACTTCTGGATGAATGTAATAGTGGTTCCTGTCTTCAAGGATGGAAATAAATATGACACCTTAAACTAATGGCCAATAAGCTTGAATAGTCTATTCAGCAAAGGAATAGAAAATACCTTACAGAAACCAAGTCACTTTGCATTTTTATGGAGTACAAATAGCCACACCAACTTGAGTTTGTAAGTAATAGGCAACTGTTTTGCTATTATAATTAATTTATGTGAATATGTACAAGATGCATCTACTCTTCACAGTAGATGCAATCTTCCTAGAGCTTTCTAGACCTACAAATATTTGATACTATATGCCAACGGGTGATAATAGACTGACATCTGGAATGTTCATATGGTGTTGCATTTGGGTTAAATTATTCATATAAATGCAATATTATCAAAGATATTCCTCATGATTAAGTTTTGGGCCTTTTTTTTACTTACTGTTTTCATGATTACCTTCCCTCTTTCTGTCCAGGTATAGTGCCCAAATCTGTGTATGATTCTAGAATTGCACTCACAGAATTAAGTGACTCCTAGTTTCTTTAGTCGTTTTTGGATAATTTTGTAGCACTAGTGAATAAACATAATTTGTAAATTAACATGCATAAATATGCTAATGTAAACACTGTCAGCCATAATAAATGTGTGCCTTATGACATTGATTCAACAATTATTAAAGATTCTGACTTATATAAGGACCTGTTCCTTCTGATTTCTCTTGATCTATCTTTATAAGAATGCTTTATATATTGTAATTGCAATGTTTTGCTCAATGTACTTTTGATCATCTGAAGTCTTGGTAGCTCTGTTTAGCACATTTATCAGACCTATTATAGAATATTGATCTTCCTTTTGCTTGTACACTAGAATTAATATTTGAAAAGTGAAACTAGTCCAACTAGTATCCACAAGGATGTTTGTCAGTCTTTGGCACCTCGCGAATGCTCACTGACTTCTAAACTTAAATCTATTCTCTGCTAGTTATATATTTTATAATAAATGCCAATAAGCTTGTTACTGCTGATGTGTCTATTGTATCTTATATCAATGGCTTGAATGCTAGGAATACTTCTTAGCTATTGAACAAAAATATATTAACTCAGGTATACTATTGTAAAAAAGCTACAATTACTAGGATCAGTTATTTTCCATTGATCCTGAATGTCTCAACTTTCATATTAAAAAAATGTATACTATACTAGAAATTCTTGGATATGGAATACACTGATTCATTGTTTTACGTCTTTTAGATTTATTTATTATTTGTTGACCAGGAATGTCCGACTTAGAACAAAGCCAATTTTCAGCAGAGGCCCGGGGAGAAATGCTCCAGATGCATGCCTTTGAATGTGGGAGGTAACCAGTGCACCTGGAGGAAACCCACATGAATGCAGGGAAGACATGCAGACTCAGCACAGAAAGCACCCTAACCAAGAATCGAACCTCTTGCTGGGAGGTGAGAATGCTACCGCTGCACCACTGCGCCATTATCTGCTGCAGGTAGCCCTCAGTTGGCCCAAATACCAGAGTCTTGGGATTTCTGTGTCAGATACTGTCACTTCTTCCATGACGTCAGGTCGTCAGGGGTATAAAACAGGCAGCTGACACCATTACATCAGTTTTTCTTGCCCCAGATGTCAGAAGCCCCCAAATAGGAAGCTATTATATGGTGGGAAACACCACCAGTAAAAAGTAAATACCACTGCCAGTAAAAATGGCCATAGAGAGGAGATGTAGAAAGGATAAAGAAAGCCAGGGGGCTGGAGGGCTCATCATTACATATCTCTAAATTTCATCTCCTTTTATAGGTTCATAGGTTCATAGGTTCATACTAGGCTATCTGCCCTAGGGCATTTATAAGCCTAGCCAGAATGTGTTTGGCTTTCGCCACCCATTTTAAATTTATTTTGCTATGCCCTTTTTCGAGGTTAGTATACTGTGCCTCTATCTAACAGTGACACAGAAGTGATACCCAGGGTAAACCTACGATCTCCCATCCACTCATCAAGATTCCTCTTGAAGAGAGTCAATGAGGGACTCTGCCTAACCTGGACTGGGATTTTATTCCAGAGTGAAGGGAGCCTCTGGGTTATGAATCTGTCCCTCCAGCATGTCCTATTTATTTCAGTGCTGAGGTTCAAGACTCTCGAGCGTAGCTCGATGGGATTTGGATTTTCTGAGGTGCAGCATGTCCATTAATTCCGGGTTGGACATGGCTTTATATGTCAGGCACAGATCGCCTCTGAACAGGCGGTATGCCACTGAGTAGAGCTGGAGTTTCTTTAACCGGGCAGCATATGGCATCTGTTTGAGCCCTTTGATCCTCTTGGTGAGGTACTTTTGGGGTCTTTCCAGTTGCTGCAGGTGTCTGGTAAGGTACATCCCAAAAGAGGCATTGTACTCAATTATGGGCCTGATGAGGGATGAGTAAAGAGGCACGATGACCTCCCTGATCTAGATGTGAATCCCTTCATGATTAGGTGGGCTATATAAAATGTTTTTCTAACCACTTTGGCCACGTGGTTGTCAAATGAGAGATTGCAATCAACTTGGGTCCCCAGGTCCCTAATTACTTCTTCTGTACTTAATGGATTTCCACCTATGTGGTAATTTGTGGGCACTTTGTTTTTGCCAAAGGGGATGACTATACACTTTTTGGCATTTAGCTTGAGGCCATGGCACTGGCACCAGTTGTCTGTTTCTATGAGGCCCTTTTGAAGGATGCTTGTGTCGGCTGGAGAGTCGATTATGGCACCCAGTTTGCAGTCATCTGCGAACTTGGTCAGCCACAGTCCTTCCGTGTTGGCCTGTACCTCTGAGAAATATATACCGAACAAGAGAGGTCCCAGGACTGAGCCTTGTGGGACACCACTTGTAACTGGTTTGGAGTCTGACATGGCTCCAGCAGTTCTAACCATGTGGGTTCTGTCCTTGAGCCAGTTTGCAATCCATCTAGTGACATAGGGGTTTATATTTAAGCTGGTGAGCTTATCTATAATGCCCGAGTGGGGTATTGTATCGAAGGCTTTTGCGAGGTCCAGGTAGGCTGTGTGGACCACCTTCCCTCGTCAATGGCCTTGGTGACTGTTTCAAAGAAATCAACCAGGTTTAAGAGGCAGGATCTGCCCTTAACAAAGCCGAACTGGGTAGGATCCAGTGTTTGTAGGTCCCCAATATCTTTATTTATGAGGTCCATGATGATCCTTTCCATAGCTTTGCAGACCAAGCTAGTCAGGCTTATGGGGCGATAGTTTCCAGGATCCGTTGAGGCACCACCTTTATGGAGAGGGACCACTGTTGCTGCACGCCACTCTTTGGGCACATATCCTGTAGTAAGGCTGAGATTGAACAGTAGTTTTATGTTTGGGTTTAGCTCTTCTTTGAGTTCATGTAGGATGCAGCCCGGGACACCATCTGGTCCCATTGATGCTGTGTTTTTGCTTTGGAGAGGGCGGCTCTTACCTGAGCATCTGAGATGTCAGGGGCAGCACTCTGCTGGGATAGATATTTGCCCTTTGGTGGGAGGGGGAGTTTGCGCTGAACCTGTCAGCTAGGATGTTGGCAATGTCTGTGGGTTCGTGTATTTTTGTCATTTTGGACTAATTCTGAACATATCTGGGAACTACCACCCAGGTTCCTAACATAACTAAAGAAAGCCTTGTGATTATCCTTAGTGTCCTGTGCAATTTTTCTCTCGAAGCTGGCCTTAGACAATTTTATGTGTGCCCATAGTTTTTGCTAATACTGATCAGTGATGCCTTCCCTTTTTGGGATTTTGCTTTATCATTTAGTAGCTTCCTCCTTCTATTGTATAGTTTGTTTATGGCTGGGGTCCACCAGACAGGACGCCTGCCTTTGGAGGATTGGGTCTTGGTTTTATTTGGGATCGATGATCCATGCATTCCTGAAGGTGTTCATAGAATGCGTTTATAAAGGATTCTGCGGTCTGGGCTGTATTTTCCACAGGCCTAGGGGCTTTGAAGGATTCCACCTCAGTTTTGAGGAGTGTGAAATTTGCTTTAGAGAAGTTTTTCACTGTGGTTTTCTGGGCAGGGGTGGGGTCGGGATGTGAATATCCAGTGAGATTAGTTTATGGTCTGATCTTACCAGTGAGGGATACACTTCTGGTCTGGAGCATAGAGTCCCCATGTTGGTGATGATCAGGTCCAGTATGTTTTCCCCTCTTGTGGGAGTGGTAACAAGTTGTTCCATAGTATTTGAGTTTATAAATTCTAGGAACCTTTGGGCTAGGGTGTTGGAGCTAGAGTAATGCTCCCAGTCTATGTTTGGGTAGTTGAAGTCACCCAATATAATGGTGTTTGGAGAGACCTTCATATTTTCCAGTGTTCTCAGGAAGGCCGAGTGGGGTTCCTGGGTTTGGGAGGGTGGTCTGTAGCAGGCTATAAACTGGAAGGCAGTTTTACCCACTGTTAGTTGCACATGGATAGTCTCTGATGCTTCGTGCTTTGCCACCAACCTGGAGGTGTGGGTATCTTTGATGAATATCGATACTCCCCTCCTTTGTGGTTCGGTCCAAGTTTTGGGGCCAAAAGCATGGTATGAGGTATAACCTGGTAGTGCTGGGGTGCTCTCAGGAGCCCTGAACCAGGTTTCTGTTACTGCACAGATATCGATGTTCTCCATGCTAAGGAAAGTTTTGAGTGCGTGCATCTTGAGGTTTAGACTTCTGGCATTGAGTAGCATTACTCTTAGTTTCTTATCCCTTGTGATACCTATGGAGGTGGGTTTGTCTTTTGAGCCTTGCCTAAAAAGGCACTATGGGGTAGCAAGAGCCTTTGCCAATATCCAAAGCCCAGGGGTGACAGGTGCAAGCCGTCCCTAGCGAAGCATCGTGGCTTGTCGAGCATATCATCCCAAGCTGACAGGCATTAGATCCCCTTTGAATGACACCAGTACTTAAGCCAATTGTTGAAATTGATCATCTTGTCTTCATATTGTGGCATCATTCTTGGTGAGGGTAAGATGCTACTCAAGGTCAGGGTCATACCGGCCTGGGCTACATGCTCAGAGAGCTCCTTTATGTCTCTTTTCATGTAGTCCAGGGAGGTACGTCTCAGGTCATTCACACCAGCATGGACAATGACTGAGTCATATTTGTACTTGCCTTGGAGTGACCTGAGTGCTTGTGTTATGTGGCGGATCCTAGCACCCGACAGGCTGCTCACCGTGACCCTCTCCTTGTTCAGCCTGGTGAGCGGGACGCCAGTGTGCCTGACGATAGAGTCACCTATTACAAGTGTATCAGGTGTGTTGTTTAGTCTTAAGGGCTGTGACTGTTTGGCACACTGGCTTTGTGAGATATGTGTTGCACGTGTTTTGTTTTGGGGTAGCGGCTACTTGGGTGTCTGCTTTGGAGGTCTCTGCTGCTTCGGCAGATCTTTATTTAGAGCCTCCGAGTATGTCTTTGTGTGATTATGTGTTTGGTTTGCTGTCGTGGTAGGTCTATGTGAGACTGGAATTGTAGTGAGTATGGTTTCCTTCTCCGCCTGACTGGTTATGCCAGTACTGAGTTGAGAGAGCTTAGCCTCCAGTTTGGCTATATGGTTGCATCTCTCACATGTGCTGGAATTTGTTGGGAGGAGGAGAGGGTTGTCTGTGTACATGAGGCAGTTGTAACATTGCCTCAAGATTCCCAGATTCACCAGCTGGACCGGAGAGGAGATTGACAACTGACCTTTGGACATGCTAGAATAATATTGGGAATTCCTTAATAATTGAAAACCAGGGCCAGTGGGGAGTGAGGGTGTAGTGCTTTTAATTTTTAGTGCTGACTTATATAATTGCTTTAGTGAGCAAGTGCCAGGTAACTTAAGTGCAATGTGTTACAGGTAACTTAAATGCAAAACGACAAACAGTAACTTTCTTTCAAGTGAAACAAGGAAATAAGTACAGTAAGCAATGCAGATATCACTAGTGAGCCACAGAAGTGCTGAGAAGCTGCGTATTAGGTGGAATTAGCGTTCCAGGAAAATAACAAGCAAACAAACAACAAGCATATAAACAAAGCTATATTCAGCAGGCCTGGATCTAGTCTATGCTACAGCAAACAAGGTGTACCAATTTCAGTAAGATACAGTTCAAATATTCAGGCACTATAAACCTTCAACCAGAAATTCCCAGCTCAGAAGGGCAGAGTCCAGCCTCTTCTCCCACAAGAGTGCAGACCACAAACCTTCTTAATGTAAAATAACTGGCCTGAAGCCCAAGTGCCTAAACCAGAACTAATACACTTTAAGAATAACAGACACTGGGCTCTCACACAGTTCCCAACTTAGAAGGATGAAAGCTACCTGTCCTGCCACCACAGTGCATGCCACAAACCTTCCTAATGTAAAACAACTGGTCTGAAGCCCAAGTGCTTAATCCAAAAGACTTAGAATGACAGCTAAACTTTAATCAAGTTACTACCAAGCAGTAATAAATACAATTGAATACTTTAGAGAATGCCTGGATTAGTGCTCAAGTTACACAAACAAAGCTAGATCCAGCAGGCCCAAATCCAGTCTATGCCACAGCAAACAAGGTGCACCAACTTCAGTAAGAAGCAGTTCAGATATGCATGCACTATAAGCCTTCAATCAGAAATTCCCAGCTCAGAAGGGCAGAGTCCAGCCTCTCCTCCCACAAGAGTGCAGACCACGAACCCTCTTAATGTAAAATAACTGGCCTGAAAGCCTAAGTGCTTAAACCAGAATTAATACACTTTTAGAATAACAGACACTGAGCCCTCAATCAGCAGTTCCCAACCTAGAAGGATGTAAGCTACCTGTTCTGCCACTACAGTGCAGACCACAAACCCTCTCAGTGCAAAACAACTGGTCCAAAGCCCAAGTGTTTAAACCAGAAGGCTTAGAATGAGTTACACCAAGCAGTAATAAATACAATTGAGTACTTTTAAGATGATGCAAAAGTAAAAAAAGTAGGTAGAAACACAAGTACAGTAAAAGCAGATTAAATTTTTTTTTTTTTTTTTTTCTGAACAAGTGCTGAGATCAAAGAAACAGATTTGAGTGCTGAAACTAGAAAACTGGCTAGTTATAGGGAAAAAACTAAGCTAGAAGGCTTCCCTCCAACACAGAAGGGCTTGGGGGCTCAAAAGCCTACAAATAGTCTATACCACTAAACAGGAAAGGCAGGAAACAAGCTTAATTTTTTTTTTTCTGTTTCCCAGATGCTCTCTTTGTACACAGTAGGAGTGCCTGAAATCAAAATATGATCTCACTGCACTCAGTTGAGTGAGCAAATGAGATGGGCCCAGAAGGAGTATCCAAACACAAATTTACAAGAGGGGCGGGCAGCTGCAAGGCCACTAAGATTAACACCAAAACAAAAACAGGGAGGGTGGGTGGGACAAACTGAAGAGCAGAGTGAAAACTTCCAGTTCAGCTAAATATTCCTTCCACACAGTTAAAATCAATTTAAATACTGTATTTTTTGAAAAAAAAGCAGATAAAGGTACTTAAATTCTCTTATACGTCCAGTTGAATATAGCAAGTTGTTAATGCCAAAGCTGAGGTTTTAAGCAGAAAATATTTCACACTGTACCACTTAAATAGGCAAGGACAGGAAATCAAAGAATGTGACTACCCCCACACCTGTAATTACTAGCAAATAACAAAATTCAGCAAACACTGACTAACTACCAGTTCAGCTAATATTCCTTCCACACTGAAGAGCAGAGTGAAAACTTCCAGTTCAGCTAAATATTCCTTCCACACAGTTAAAATCAATTTAAATACTGTATTTTTTGAAAAAAAAAAGCAGATAAAGGTACTTAAATTCTCTTATACGTCCAGTTGAATATAGCAAGTTGTTAGCCGGCCAAAGCTGAGGTTTTAAGCAGAAAATATTTCACACTGTACCACTTAAATAGGCAAGGACAGGAAATCAAAGAATGTGACTACCCCCACACCTGTAATTACTAGCAAATAACAAAATTCAGCAAACACTGACTAACTACCAGTTCAGCTAATATTCCTTCCACACTGAAGAGCAGAGTGAAAACTTCCAGTTCAGCTAAATATTCCTTCCACACAGTTAAAATCAATTTAAATACTGTATTTTTTTGAAAAAAAAGCAGATAAAGGTACTTAAATTCTCTTATACGTCCAGTTGAATATAGCAAGTTGTTAGCCGCCAAAGCTGAGGTTTTTAAGCAGAAAATATTTCACACTGTACCACTTAAATAGGCAAGGACAGGAAATCAAAGAATGTGACTACCCCCACACCTGTAATTACTAGCAAATAACAAAATTCAGCAAACACTGACTAACTACCAGTTCAGCTAATATTCCTTCCACACTGAAGAGCAGAGTGAAAACTTCCAGTTCAGCTAAATATTCCTTCCACACAGTTAAAATCAATTTAAATACTGTATTTTTTGAAAAAAAAAGCAGATAAAGGTACTTAAATTCTCTTATACGTCCAGTTGAATATAGCAAGTTGTTAGCCGGCCAAAGCTGAGGTTTTAAGCAGAAAATATTTCACACTGTACCACTTAAATAGGCAAGGACAGGAAATCAAAGAATGTGACTACCCCCACACCTGTAATTACTAGCAAATAACAAAATTCAGCAAACACTGACTAACTACCAGTTCAGCTAATATTCCTTCCACACTGAAGAGCAGAGTGAAAACTTCCAGTTCAGCTAAATATTCCTTCCACACAGTTAAAATCAATTTAAATACTGTATTTTTTGAAAAAAAAAGCAGATAAAGGTACTTAAATTCTCTTATACGTCCAGTTGAATATAGCAAGTTGTTAGCCGCCCAAAGCTGAGGTTTTTAAGCAGAAAATAGTTCACACTGTCCCACTTAAATAGGCAAGGACAGGAAATCCAAGAATGTGACTACCCCACACCTGTAATTACTAGCAAATAACAAAATTCAGCAAACACTGACTAACTACCAGTTCAGCTAATATTCCTTCCACACTGAAGAGCAGAGTGAAAACTTCCAGTTCAGCTAAATATTCCTTCCACACAGTTAAAATCAATTTAAATACTGTATTTTTTGAAAAAAAAGCAGATAAAGGTACTTAAATTCTCTTATACGTCCAGTTGAATATAGCAAGTTGTTAGCCGGCCAAAGCTGAGGTTTTAAGCAGAAAATATTTCACACTGTACCACTTAAATAGGCAAGGACAGGAAATCAAAGAATGTGACTACCCCACACCTGTAATTACTAGCAAATAACAAAATTCAGCAAACACTGACTAACTACCAGTTCAGCTAATATTCCTTCCACACTGAAGAGCAGAGTGAAAACTTCCAGTTCAGCTAAATATTCCTTCCACACAGTTAAAATCAATTTAAATACTGTATTTTTTGGAGGAAAAAAGCAGATAAAGGTACTTAAATTCTCTTATACGTCCAGTTGAATATAGCAAGTTGTTAGCCGCCAAAGCTGAGGTTTTAAGCAGAAAATATTTCACACTGTACCACTTAAATAGGCAAGGACAGGAAATCAAAGAATGTGACTACCCCACACCTGTAATTACTAGCAAATAACAAAATTCAGCAAACACTGACTAACTACCAGTTCAGCTAATATTCCTTCCACACTGAAGAGCAGAGTGAAAACTTCCAGTTCAGCTAAATATTCCTTCCACACAGTTAAAATCAATTTAAATACTGTATTTTTTTGAAAAAAAAGCAGATAAAGGTACTTAAATTCTCTTATACGTCCAGTTGAATATAGCAAGTTGTTAGCCGGCCAAAGCTGAGGTTTTTAAGCAGAAAATATTTCACACTGTACCACTTAAATAGGCAAGGACAGGAAATCAAAGAATGTGACTACCCCACACCTGTAATTACTAGCAAATAACAAAATTCAGCAAACACTGACTAACTACCAGTTCAGCTAATATTCCTTCCACACTGAAGAGCAGAGTGAAAACTTCCAGTTCAGCTAAATATTCCTTCCACACAGTTAAAATCAATTTAAATACTGTATTATTTTGAAAAAAAAGCAGATAAAGGTACTTAAATTCTCTTATATGTCCAGTTGAATATAGCAAGTTGTTAGCCGGCCAAAGCTGAGGTTTTAAGCAGAAAATATTTCACACTGTACCACTTAAATAGGCAAGGACAGGAAATCAAAGAATGTGACTACCCCCACACCTGTAATTACTAGCAAATAACAAAATTCAGCAAACACTGACTAACTACCAGTTCAGCTAATATTCCTTCCACACTGAAGAGCAGAGTGAAAACTTCCAGTTCAGCTAAATATTCCTTCCACACAGTTAAAATCAATTTAAATACTGTATTTTTTGAAAAAAAAGCAGATAAAGGTACTTAAATTCTCTTATACGTCCAGTTGAATATAGCAAGTTGTTAGCCGGCCAAAGCTGAGGTTTTTAAGCAGAAAATATTTCACACTGTACCACTTAAATAGGCAAGGACAGGAAATCAAAGAATGTGACTACCCCCACACCTGTAATTACTAGCAAATAACAAAATTCAGCAAACACTGACTAACTACCAGTTCAGCTAATATTCCTTCCACACTGAAGAGCAGAGTGAAAACTTCCAGTTCAGCTAAATATTCCTTTCACACAGTTAAAATCAATTTAAATACTGTATTTTTTGAAAAAAAAAGCAGATAAAGGTACTTAAATTCTCTTATACGTCCAGTTGAATATAGCAAGTTGTTAGCCGGCCAAAGCTGAGGTTTTTAAGCAGAAAATATTTCACACTGTACCACTTAAATAGGCAAGGACAGGAAATCAAAGAATGTGACTACCCCCACACCTGTAATTACTAGCAAATAACAAAATTCAGCAAACACTGACTAACTACCAGTTCAGCTAATATTCCTTCCACACTGAAGAGCAGAGTGAAAACTTCCAGTTCAGCTAAATATTCCTTCCACACAGTTAAAATCAATTTAAATACTGTATTTTTTTGAAAGAAAAAGCAGATAAAGGTACTTAAATTCTCTTATACGTCCAGTTGAATATAGCAAGTTGTTAGCCGGCCAAAGCTGAGGTTTTTAAGCAGAAAATATTTCACACTGTACCACTTAAATAGGCAAGGACAGGAAATCAAAGAATGTGACTACCCCCACACCTGTAATTACTAGCAAATAACAAAATTCAGCAAACACTGACTAACTACCAGTTCAGCTAATATTCCTTCCACACTGAAGAGCAGAGTGAAAACTTCCAGTTCAGCTAAATATTCCTTCTACACAGTTAAAATCAATTTAAATACTGTATTTTTTTGAAAAAAAAAGCAGATAAAGGTACTTAAATTCTCTTATATGTCCAGTTGAATATAGCAAGTTGTTAGCCGGCCAAAGCTGAGGTTTTTAAGCAGAAAATATTTCACACTGTACCACTTAAATAGGCAAGGACAGGAGTGGGGGCCAAAAAGGCTACAAATTATTGACTTTTCAATTTTACTTAATTTATTAATAAAATGATGTTGTCCGTGTTAAAAACAGGGCATTGAGCCAGTGGCATCATATTTGCAAATTAGGATAGTCCTGTATGACAAAACAGACACTATTTTTATTTCATATTACAAATACATTTCAAATAGATATACAAAAAGTTAAATCACTTTTGTTAAAAATTAAGGTTTGTTGTCCTAGTACCTCAGCCAGAAGGCTTCCAAGGGTAAATTTGAAAAACATTTGAAAGGTTCTAGTGAAGATATATATTTGTATTTGTTTCTGTATGTGCATAATTGTTCAAAAAATGCCTAACAAAGATCTCTTTGACTTTTTGTTGACTAACCATGGCAATAGATCAGAAAAGGTTGCAGTTGCAGTCCCCATAGAATTCAACAAGACATTTGACACATCACCTCACAAAAAGCACCAATTTAAGTTATATCCAGTGCTTGTTGGATTAGGTAAACAAGAACTCCCTTGATCAATTTGCCATCAATTCCTACAAGTGCAGAAGCATTCTTTACCTGGTTCTCACAAACTTGTTTGCAGCATGTTCCTCCCTCCTGGTTAGTCCTTCATTACTTATGTCAGACCACCTTCTGGTTACCTTTCTTGTCAGATGGCCCAGAATTCTAGGTAAATTCTCTATATTCTTACTTTAATATCATGAGTCATTCGTTATTTTATAATTTATGCAAATTATGTCCCAGTACTAAACCTTTCCTAGCAGCCAACACCACCCTTTTTATGGACTTCAAAAACACAAACATGTTACAATTATATAACAAAATTTCTAAATTCAGCCACAGAAAACTCCACAGGTGACTTACAATATGCAGCCACCTACAGAAAGGATCTTTATGCCCATTTAGACAAATGCAATGGCCTGGTAATTCCTACTAGAATGAAATATAGTAGTCAATTCAAAAACAAGCCACTGTGCTGCCCAGTCTATAGAAACAAACTGCATTAATATAATAATCATGCTTCACTTGCTTTAGCAGATTTGATGTCTGACTTCAACCTTGTAGACCCCTGGTTGTTTAGGGATAAAACCCCACAGAAGGATAGATTTATCTATTATTCAAAATATAATTCTTGGTCAAGAATTGACTTTTTTCTAATCTCAGAGGCCATTCTAAAGGGAGAAATTAGATACCTTTCAGAACCTAGATTCTTTTCGGACCATTCCAAAATTACAATATAACTCAAGTTGTCTAAAAGAGTCAGGTCAAGGATGTTAGGTTGGAAATGGTCTCTAAATCCAAACTTATTGTGTGAAAAAGAGGTGAGTCATGAAATAACAAATATTTTAGAAGAATTAGAGAGTAGTCTAACAAATATCAGTATTCCTTATGATGTCCAGTGGGCGGCATGTAAAACTAGAATTAGAGGGGTCCTTATACAAAAAGCATCATATTACAAGAGTTTAACCAAAACAAGGAGAATAGGTTAGTGTCCAAAATTAACAATTTAGAAGTGAAAATTCAAAAAGATTATGATTCTTAGAATATCAACTAAATAACCTGCAGAAATAATTATGTCTGATGCACCAACAACAATATACATTCCAAGATCTTGAGATATTGGCTATATACTCAAAATGGGCACAGACCCCCTCAAAACTGTTAGCTAGGATAATTAACATTAAACAAGCAACTCCAAGGATATCTTCCATATGTTATGAAAGTAAAACTTTTCACACTAATTCAGAAATCCTAAATCTCTTTGAAGAGATCTACAAGAAGATATATGGCTCATCTAATAACCAAACTTCAAAATGTGAATGTGAGGAATTCCTAAATTATCTTAACTTCCTGAAAGTCAGTGAAATACAAAAAGAAGCTCTTTATGCAGCAGGAAATTGCATATGTAATAAACAACCTGAAACTTAATAAGGTTCTGGGTCCTAATGAGTTCACGACAAACTTTTACAAAACTTTTATTAGGATTATATCAAGTATTCTTCTGAAAGTTTTGAATTATATGAGACAAATCTGTGTTACTGACTTGTATCTTAATAACACAAAAACAATTTTTATTCCAAAAATAATCTCGATAATTCCAGTCCTTTTAATTGCATGCCAATGTCCTTGATTAATGTGTACATAAAAATTATGTCTGAGTTATTAGCTGAAAGACTTAAGAAGGTCTTATCTAGGATTATATTAGCTGAACAGTCTGGTTTTATGAACAGCAGGCAAATGTGGGACAATAGTTTGACACTGGACTCAATGATCCATCTTCTGAAATTCAATAAATGTCCACAGTATTCCCTAGTTTTAGATGCATCCAAAGTATTTGATAGAGGTAACTTAGATTTTTTTTTTAACATTGCTTTACTTTAATATCCCTAAAGAATTTATAGATACAATTAAACTACTGCATATGAATGCATTTACAACCCTATATATAAATACAAGTTCCAAGCCTATTAGGATCTTAAATGGAATTAGACAGTGCTGGCTCCTGTCCCCATAAAATTTCAAGTTTGTATATTGAACCCTTATTTTTGTATATTTCTCAGAAAACATTTAATCAAATCCCTAAGGTCTTGAGTAATAAGATTAATTTATGAGCCTTTGCTGATGACCTAAATATATATTTTGAACTTCCAAACACAGATTTAAATAAACGTTTATCTTCAATTGGGAAATATTCTGAAGTTTCTAATTATCAGATTAATCAACCTATGTCTCTCATCTTCCCTATCAACCCCTTAAGCCATAAAGAAACATACTTACCGGAGTCTGCTGTTGGGATAAAATATTCCTTTAAATACCTAGGAATAACCTTTGATCACAATAAATAAAGAATGAAACTTAATAATTTTATATAAAATATGGACTTCTATTCTTCAGGACACTCTTAGATGGGGACAAATGAAGTTATCATTTTTATCTAAAGTAATAATGATTAAAATGAGTAGCCTACCTAAACTACTATATCAATTTAATGCATCTAATTTAATTGTTCCGAAACCATTTTTCATAAACTTGAGGTTGAACTGTCTAAATTTATTTGGCACTCCAAGTCGCCTAGAATAAGCTATTCAAAATAGGTTTTCCCTAAAAAGAATGGGGGACTTGGACCGCCAGATTTTCAGTTGCACTATGATATCATTAGCTCTAAGAGACTTGTCCAAATATCAGAATTTAGTCCTAAAAGTAAAGAATGGACCCCCCCATTTTGGTCAAAATCGGGTACGAGCATGTTAAAAATAATAACATCAATCCAAGAGCTCTTCCCTTCCTTGGAAGAGATATTTATGGGAAGCTTAATTCACACACTTCATTAAAACATAAAATTAAAATATTTCAAAATGTGTTGGCTACTTTAAACTTCAATAAGGCACTCAATTTATTGCAACCCATTAATTTAAACCGTAATATTAAACTAAATAATAATATGATAAACTTGGATAAATACCCAGTTCTTAAAAACTCCCAACTTATTGGATATTTATAAGCACAGAGAGAAACCTCTTGGACAAGCTAGATTAGCCCTTAACTTACATAAAGGTTATATTGCAATTTTAAGGCAAATCAGAGAGCTTTCCTTTGCCTTAATAAGGGTTCCAGATACAAATGAATCCAACGTCAATATCTGTTTAACACTGATTAAGTTCTTATCTCATAATAAAGATGGTATCCAATGTCTATAGACTACTTATTTCTATTAAAAAACAGTCAGCTTTGCTGTACCCTAAATACTGGAATGAGATGAATAAAGAACTAACTGACAAAGTAAAACCCCAAACTATTGAATCTACTCTGAAGCTAATTCCATTCAAAACTTAATTTATACACAATTAATGATTAATAATAATGCCTATTTTACTCCAGCAGTACTTAATGGTTTTAATTTGAACTATTTCATTGTTATAAGCTAAGAATAGGAATTCTTTTTTTTCCTTTTTAGCTGTCTTTTTGTAGCACTTGTACATAATGTATATAGTTTTTTATATAGATGTGCTGTAGTGTTCAAATGGTAATGTAATTCTTTTATCTGTTAAGCAAGATTGAGTTTATATATTTGAAAGAAAATAAAACGTTTTTGTTTTTGAAAAAAAAAAGAAACAAACTGCATAACAGATGGAATGAACTGCTCAAATGATCATGTCAGTTCAGAACCTATCAGCCTGAAAATAATATTAAAAAGCTCACTAAAAATCTAAAGGCAGCCATAAAGAGCAGCAAAGCATTGTATGAACTCATGCTAGTAATTAAGGCATAGGATAACTACATGTTCTTATTAAGTTATGTTTGAAAATTAATAATTAATTCACAGCACTGCTCTAACTTTTTCCACAGTGATAGCTTCCACTTAAATCCAAAAGACATTTGTAATACATAAGCAAACAAGTCTATGGCCAACTTCTCCCTTGAAGCTATAATCACAAATCTGGTAATTCCTAAGACACTTCCCCCATATCATCACCACCAAGGGTTATATCCTTAAGGCACTCTCAAAGACCAAAAACACTGCTTCTATGTGTCCTGACAATATACTAAGGCTGCCTAATAATAAGTGTCAAACATACATGCTCTGATTCCCTCCTTAAACTGTTTAAGCTAAACCTATGTACAGTCTATATCTTTGAATACTATTGCACTGTGGTTGTGATATCCCTCAATAAGGGTGGACTCATCATGGGCCCTGGAGGCAAATATACATCAGCTTTAGGAGTCTTTCCTTTAAAGCTTTGGAGCACTTTGGTACCAACCTCAAAAATCACAACATTAAAAATATGATAAGGGTCAACTCTCAGGGATTCAGCTTTGGAAACGGAAAGGATAAATCATACCTGCTAAACCTTGTAATCATCATCATCATCAGCCCACTTTTTCCCATTTTTTCTACATGGGGTCGGGGTATCGTGTTAACTGTCGCCAACTCTCATGATTCAGTGCCACACTCCTGCCTTCTTCATCACTCATGCCTGACTGTCACAGATTTTCTTTCACACAATCCATCCACCTCTTTGCTGGATGTTCTCGCTTCCTCTTATTTCTTCCTGTCTGTCTCAAATCTTCCTCACCAGATTGTCTTCTGCTTTTCTACACATGTGCCCAAACAACCGTAATCTGTTCTCTTTGATCTTTTTTGCAATTGGATCTACTTTGGCTTCTGCTCTTATGTCGTCATTTCTTCGTCTGTCACACAGTGTGTATCCTGCCACTTTTTTCAGACACTTCATTTCCATCACCTCTAGCTTCTTCAACTGTTCTGCCCTTACTTCCCAGGTTTCTGTACCATACAGTAGTATTGGTTGCACCACTGTCTTGTACACCTTACTTTTCATCTTCTTTGGCATTCTTCTGTCATAAACTACACCTGATACTTTATGCCAGTTGGCTGCAGCCCCTCTGATTCTAGCTTCGATCTCTTCATTTAGACTACCCTTCTCCTCAACCACCCCTCCCAGATACTTGAAGCTGTTTACCTGTTCCACTATCTTCCCTTCTATCTCTATTCTCAGCTTCTTCTGATTTCCCCAATTTGCTGCCATTACCACCATCTTATCTGTGCTTAGTTTCATCCCTTGTGCCTTCAGATTTGCATTCCATTATCCTATAATTTGCTGAAGATCTAGCTCAAAGTCTGCCTGTACTGCCACATCATCTGCATACAGAAGCTTTGTTGATCTGTCCCCTCCAACCTGTTTGCTAATGTAGTCCATCCCCAGTATGAACAACAGTGGGCTCAGAGCTGAGCCCTGGTGTACATCCACTCCCACTGGGAACCCCTCTGTGAGGCCGAACACTGTTTGTAATTGAGTCATTGGGTCCTTGTAGATAGCCTTCACTAATTCTACCAATGTTTCTGGGACTTCAAACCACCATAGTACTGCCCAGATCAGCTTTCTTGGGACCTTGTCATATGCTTTCTCCAAGTCTAGGAATGCCCAGTTGGACCCTCTCCTCATCTCTAGCTTCTTCTCAAGTTATCTGTCTCAATGTAAACATTGGGTCAGTTGTGCTGCATCCTGATCTGAATCTGAACTGCTCATCTCCCATCTTACATTCTAATACTCTGTGTATCCATTTATCAATCACTCTCTCCAGAACTTTCATGGAATGTGGTAGGAGTTTGATGCCTCTGTATTGCCCATAGTTGTGGATGTCCCCTTTGTTCTTGTACACTGACACAAGTATGCTTATTCTCCAGTACCCTCAGGCGCCATTTCTCCCTTATCTTACCCAGCATCTTTATCATATCTACTGTGACCTCATCTGAGCCAGCTGCTTTCCCTGACTTAATCTTCCTTAGTGCTGCTTACTTCTTCTAAGTTGTGCTCCTCTTTTTCTCTCATCATAGGCTGTTTCTGGGGCAGTACAGCTTCTGTGGAGTTTTCTTCATTCAGAAGCTGCTGGAAATACTCCTTTCATCCACCTTTGATGTCTTGTGGACTGGTGAGCAGGTTGCTGCTGGCATCCTTTATGAAGGGTATCTGACTATCTTCTTTATTTTTCTGTCTTTGCCTTGCAACCTGATATAGTTTTTTTGTGCCCCTTACTGAGCCACTTTCCAGAAGCTGGTAGAGTGCCTCTGATGCCCTATTCTTTGCGATTGCAACTTCTTTCTTAGCTTCTTTGTTAGCCAACTAGTACTTCTTCCTAGCCTGGTCAGTCTTTTGTATCTCCCCTTCTTCCTGCACTGCTTCTTTCTTTTGATGACTTCCTGGACTTCTGCATTCCACTAGCAGCTTTCCTTATGTACCTTATTTCATTCCTGGCTCAGCCACATCTCTTTTCTGTTGACCTAACACATGCTATTCTTTAACTACATCTTATTTCCTCCTCTTCTTGGGGTGGTAGAGCCCTGAGTAATTCCTTGAACTGCTGTCCTTTCTCTCCAGTCAACTTCCGGTCTTCAGCCTGGTCTCTGTTGACCTTAGAGCCTTCTCTGACCACCACTTGCAGCTGATTGTGGCAACTAGTGGTTTATGCTGTGGGCTGACTGTTCCACTGGGGATGACTTTGCAATCATGGATTTTACCCCAGTGCCTTTCCCTTACTAGGAGGAAGTCTACCTGAGTTGCATGTTGGCCACTCTTGTATGTGATCTTGTGACTGTCTCTCTTTCTGAACCATGTGTTGGCTACTATCAAGCCATTTGCCAGACAGAAGTCTAGAACGGCTTCTCCTTCTTTATTCCTTTTGCCCCACCCCTGTGAATGCAGGCAGTCCTCATATCCTGTTCTGTCTGTCCCAATATGTGCAGTCAGGTCACCCATTATCAGCACCAATTCATGTTGCCCAGCTGTATTTAGTAGGTCCTGCAACTGCTGTCTGAATGCACTATTTTCCTCATGATCACAACCTGCTGTGGGGCATAGGCTGAGATTATGAATACTGCCCTATCATTACACTAGAGTCTGACTGCCATGAGTCTGTCATTAATTCTGATGATATCCCTCACTGCCTTCTGAAGCCTTTCTCTCACCACATTTCCTACACAATTTCTACCATGTCACCACCTGAGTACTAGAGTCTGGATCCCAAGCCAAGTGGCTTTGCTGCACTGCCCTTCCATCTCGTCTCTTGGATACATAGGATGTCCAGCCTCCTCTGTATCATCATGTCATCCATTATTAAACCTGGTAAGGTTTCATGAAACATCATACAAGCAGTGCTCAGTGGGCACACTGTGCATGCAATTGATCTTGAATTGGCAAAAGGCATTTGTTACCATAACACATGACAAAAATCACAAACATATTTAAAGCATTAAACACTGATCTCTATGTAGAAACATGGATACCTAACTCCCTCAAGGAGAGAATACACTTTGCCAGAGTTGGTGATGTCTCCTCAGTCAAGCAGAAGATGACCAGTGGTGCCCCTCTAAAATCTGTGTTGGGTCCACTCCTGTTTGGTATTAAAACTAATGACACTAATTGCTGCTTAACTCTTTCACTCCAATGGAGCTCAGGATGTTTGCACTGTAACTTCAAATGGGCGGAGCCTACATCTTTTGACAGAATCAAATTATATCCTCACATTTCAAACAAATGTTCATATCTCTGAAATAATAGAGGTTACTAAAGAAGTATAAATGGCAAACTCTTCTAGGTCTTCATCTGAATTTTATAAATTAAAGTAAACACAGTCCCCAGGATTTAGCAAGCTGATATTTCCATGCAGGAACAGTGTAGGAGCTCCTGCATGGAAAATGGCTGCTGAGTGATCTAGGAAAGAGCCGTTTTCATGTGCATGAGTGGCCCTACACTGTTCTAACATGGAAAATGGGCAAATATGCAAATCACCTCATTTGCTGGTGAAAACCATGCAAATTAGGTGATTTTGTGATCCACCAAGCTGCCAGGTCTCCATGCTAGAACAGTGCCAGTGCAGAAATGTATTCAGAATATTTAGAAAATAACTGAGTACATTTCTGCAACTGACAAAATGGAGGGATGACAGCTCGTGGAAAAGCATGTATTATGTACATTAGACATGTCAATGGCCAAATATAAGGCCATTGGCATTGAAAACTGATTAATTATTATGAAAATTAAACTTTTTTTGGCCAATCTCAGCCGTTTAAGCATAGGGCAGTGAAGCACAAATGGGATCATGCCGAAAATAAGAAAAAAAAAGGGAAAACTTAATTTTAAGTTAAATTTGCATTTTTCCATTATAGTCAATGGCATGCAGAGTGTAAACAATACCAGGAAGCACTTATTGTCAAGGGGAAAGGCTCTGTGTTAGTGCAGTAACTAATGACCTACATGCTGGGGTATGCAAATGAGGGTATTTCTTCACAGTAAAACTAAAAACAAAAGATAAGCGATGCTCCACACTGTAAAACTTGACTGAACAATTTATTTAAGACTATGATAGCGACAAAACAACATACAGAAATACAGAGGACAAGCACTTTCAGCTATTGAAGCCTTCTTCAGATCCATGGTGATGGTGGATCTGAAGAAGGCTTTAATAGCTGAAAGCGCTTGTCCTCTGTATTTCTGTTTGTTGTTTTGTCGCTATCATAGTCTTAAATAAATTGTTCAGTCAAGTTTTACGGTGTGGAACATCGCTTATCTTTTGTTTTTAGTTGTATTTTCTGAACGAGCTAAATTGGAGCATCCTTCTACTGTTTTTTTAGATTTCTTCAGTGTCAGCTTGTACCTAACTATGTAGGTGCAGTAATACAACAGTGCAAGTGTTAAGAGCTGAATGACTTCATAAGAGGATGTGTCTTGCTTGCTGTAAGCTCAGTGGAGCTCTGTGGCCCGTGTTTGCCCTTAGCCACAGCTAAGGAAGGGTGTGTGTCAGATGTGCCTGAGCACTGTGTACATAGCCTAAATGGTTGTGAGTGCCGCGCAGTGGAATTTAAACAAAAAAAGAATAAGAAAAAAAAAAAGAGGAAATGGCAGCACTGTGTACATTTGAGCACTGGGTATGCGCGGCACCCCTCAGGGCTTAAATAGGAAGGAACTGGGAAGGGGAAACAGCAGTAGGAAAGTGATCAAGGAGAACTAGCATAGCTGGCAGGTGGAATGTATCAGACTTAGTCAATTACACATGGAGCAGCCTGGCACACTACTATAAACTATGCAAGCACCCTACAGACTGTTTTTTTTCCCCACAAACTCTACACCACTGGTGTACACAGATGGGGGACTTTTAACTGGCAAAACTAACTAAAAATGTTAGAGGCTGATGCTGCTTTACTCCATCAATATGTGCTAGAGACTGAGGGTGGTGAGGAGGAGAATGCTGAAAACTGACCCACAGTGAGGAGGAGGAGGAGGAAGAGAAGAGTGTACAGACCCAAGGTAACCTACCAGGGCCTACATGAGCTGGAGATAGTAGAGCACTATAGGGTGGACAGGGACATTCTACAGCAAATCATTAAGCTGTGCTGGCCATGCCTTACACACAGAACTAATAGAGGGGAACCTATCCCAGTGGATACCAAGGTATGTGTAGGCTTAAGAATACTAGCCACAGGTACCTTCCAAAGACCAACTGGGGATATCATGGGGGTTTCACAGGCATCAGCATCAAGGCTACTCCACCAGTTCCTGGATGGCATGACACAACATGCCAATGAGCACATATATTTCCCCATCGCCCGTGAGGTGTTGACCAGATGTATGCGTCTCTTCCACCATATAGCAAAATACCCCGAGGTAGTTGGTGCTGTAGACTGCAGACACATCCACATCAAAGCACCACCCGGTGAGTGGGGTAGGGTCTACATAAACTGCAAGGGCTTCCCGTCCATCAGCTGCCAGGTTGGGTGCGATGCCCAGGGCATTATCATGAATGTGTGTGCTGGCAGCCCTGGAAGCTATCACGACTCCCACATCTGGCATTGCTCACAGCTGTATCAGGCATTTGCCAGGGGGGGGACATCTCATATGACCATCTAATGGGGAAACCCATCAGAAATGCACACACACCTGAACAAGAACACCATAATGAGGCACACGCACAAACCAACATTATTGTAGAGCATGTGTTTGGGATGCTGAAGTCATGGTTCCAATGCCTTGACATATCCGGTGGAGCCTTGCAGTACTCTCCAGCTACATGTACACAAATGTTTATAGTATGTGCCATGCTACACAATATGATCCTGCAGAAACTGCTGCAACAGGAACAGCACTGGGCAGGGCCACACAGCCTCCTACCATTACCAAGGCCAGCACAGGCACAGAGGGACTTGGAGGAGGAACATCCTGAGCCTGCCCCTATAGGCAGAAGGAGGCATCCCCAGTATGCCCATGCCTTGGCAAAGAGGCAATGCATTGCCCACACACTGACACTGTAGGGACCCAGGGACTGATACCTCTCTCCGAAAAGGTCTGCCAAACATGACACTACCTGAGCTTTACCATGTATTGGGAGTGTACTATGTGGATCCAACATTGTCAGCCCTCCAGCACTGTCCTCAGTACTGGCCCAGCAACAAGGTAAGTCACCCTTCCTATCAATTACTGAATAGAGTAGTATATTCTCATACTTTTATGTGTGATATGGATGCAAGCATGCAAGGAAATTGGGGACAGCAGGAAATTCATAACAAATACTGATGTCAACATACTAGGCAACACTACACAAGGTGACAGCCCCCACTGCAGTACATGTGATGGCCCAAACAACTGTGGGTGTCAATAGGTCACACACATGGATGTCAGTGAGGGTCACATACCCACCACCAACCTCACCCATCAGGACAGGTGAAGATGACCATAAAGAAGGCCCAGGCTAAGGCCCCCAAATGATGGCAATGGTGAGCAGCCCCCCACCTGACCTACACAGACATACTACAACAGGTCTGGCAGTTGCATTCTAGTTCTGAAGGGTAAGAAGTCTGAAACTGAAATGTATGCCATTAAGATCTAATGTGTACTCTACTGATATGCCTCATTTCTTCATGATAGGTCACAATACAATATGAAATGGAAGCCAACAGAGGAACTCTAATACTAGTATAGTCATTTCAAATGTTTAAGGTCTGCAGGGGTGCACCTCCCTCCCACAATCCCATGTAGAAATGCAGTAACAGATGGCCTGCTGCACTCTTACATAGCCTACAGTCTCTGGCAAAGGCCCATGCCTCACCCATAGTACCAATGTACGGAATGTCAGGGGGTCCCAACTAACACCCGAACACAGTAAACAGAAAACAAATGCAAGGCCATGTTGACAAATGCCAGTAGCATGCCTCCCCATGTCCTACTGCAAGGACTGTGGGCCAGGCCATAAATACTACTGGGATAAAGGCCCAACTATAGGGGTACCTCTGAGATATTGCTTACATTATGTTAGGAAGAGGAAAGAATAACGGGAGGGTGTGTAGAAGCATGGATGTCATGGAGTGTGTGAAGTCTGAAACTCTAATGGCCACCCATATTACTCCCTGACTGCAAAACCATGAATGAATAGCCACAAAATTCTTGTATACCACAATGTGAAGGTAACCTGACCAGTTATATGAGTCCTGTCTCTGGATAACCTAGGTGTATCTGTACAGCTGAGAGGTATGGCCCCAGCAGGATATGGCCATTCTGTGAAGTTGGGAAAAGCACAAGAGGGGATCCCCAGCCAGCTACTAACAAAGTGATGGACCATTTACACAGAACCAGCAGTCTATTGTCTGTAGCTACCCCTCCACAATGCAGGTGTGTGCCAGAATGTGTAGTCTATATGCCTCAGAGTATTGGTCTCAGCTTCATTCATTTTCTATTTCCCTGGTAAATAACTGTGAGCAAAGAATGATATCTGTCAGTAGTTGATGACATGATACATCACAGTGTAAAACAGTACATATTTCAGAAATTCTATGCTACAACCAAACATGTCACAGAGGCAGCACAGACAGCAGTAGTTGTAGTATCCCCCATATGTTATGCCCATTGTGTCGCCATATTGGCAACCTATCTACAATTATCCTGCAGAAACAGTTTGCGAAGTGTAGCTGGAGCATCCAAAACCCTGAACTGGAGTCCAACCCTCCTTGGTATGGATGCACACACTCAATATAGAAGGTCATACTGGGCATGCTCCTACAATTAGAGAAATGAAGCTCATGTCTCACAACACACTGGACTACAGATATCAGTTATTCACAGCTCTCTGTGCACACTCACCAAATTGTACACCATTGATACTTCACAAATACATACATTGGATAGGAATACTCATACATATCTAAGGCCAACATAATATAATATGTCAAACATACACACACAGAGATGTGGGGAAGAGAAAGACAGACACCGACAGAGAGAATCCCATTATGAGGCCTTTCCCACCCAGTACACATCCCATTGGCCTATCACATGATGTGCTGATGTCATTCACTGTAGAAATACCTTTGGTTAGCCCTCAGCCCTATAGTCTCAGTGGTGCTTGTGATAACTGTGTAACACTGCAGTACAAATAAGTATCCATGTAGCAGTTGTAATCTCAGTCCTGTCAAATGGAAAGTTGTGTGTGAGTGTGTGTGTGTGTGTGTGTGTGTGTGTGTGTGTGTGTGTGTGTGTGTGTGTGTGTGTGTGTGTGTGTGTGTGTGTGTGTTTCTAGATGAATGTGGTTGAGGCCATTCACACTCACTAAACTTCCCTTACCCCTCCTTCAGCACTGCTGCAGAGGTCACTCACCTTCAAAGATACCTTTGGACAACTCTCCAACATATAAGCTCCATGGCACTTGTTATAATTGTGTAATACTATAGTATAGTAAACTAGTTAGGTACGAGATCTAATCCCAGTCCTGGCAACTGTGAAAATATGTGTTTGTGTGAGAGAGTATGTCTGTCTTTGCAAAGATCTGATTTTGTGGTCATTCACACTTACTACACTTCCCTCACCCCTCCTTTAGCACTGCTGCTGATGTCACTCACCTTCAAAGATACCTTTGGACAACTCTCCAGCTTATAAACTCCATGGCACTTGTGATAACTGTGTAATACCATAATGTAGCAAACTAGTTAGATATGAGTTCTCATCCTGGTCTAGGCAACTGCGACAATATGTGTGTTTGTGTGAGAGAGTGTGTGTGTATGTCTTTGTAGAAACCTGATTTGGTGGTTATACACCCTTACTGCACTTCCCTTACCTCTCCTTTAGCACTGCTGTTGTCACTCACCTTCAAAGATACCTTTGGATAACATTCCACTGTATAACCTATGTGGCACTTGCGATAACTGATTAATGCTATAGTGTAACAAACTAAGCTTGGTAGGAGTTCTAATCCTGGTCCTGGCAGCTGTGAAAGTGTGTGTGTCTTTGTAGAGACCTGATTTTGTGGTCATTCACACTTACTACACTTCCCTTACCCCTCCTTTAGCACTGCTGCTGATATCACTCACCTTCAAAGATACCTTTGAACAGCTCTCAAACATATAAGCTCCGTGGTGCTTGCAATAACTGCATAATGCTATAGTGTAGCAAACTAATTAGGAGTTCTAACCCTGTTCCTGGCAATTGTGAAGATGTAAGTGTTTGTGTAAGAGAGTATGTGTGTTGTTGTAGAGACCGGATTTTGTGGTCATTCATACTTACTACACTTACCTTACCCCTCCTTTAACACTGCTGCTAATCTCACTCACCTTAAAGGTATGTTTGAACAATTCTCTACCTGTAATCTCTGTGATAAATGTGGAACAGTGTAGTAGCAATAGCTACATAGGTAGGGTTTTGAATCTCATTCCCGGCAGGTGTGTGTGTACATATATGTGTCTGTACCTTAAATATTTTGGCCCCATTTACACCCAGTACACTTCTCAGTGCCTGACTTTAGCAGTCCTGCAGAAATCATTCACCTTAGAAGTATCTATCATGTAAGGTCAGTGGTGCGTGTGGTAAATGTGTAACATAATGGTCTGAAAACATAGATAGCTAGAGGTTTGAACCTCACTACTGGTAAATGTAAATGTGTGTATAGGGTAAAATATTTTGTGAAATCTCTCACCCACTACATCACCCAATGCCAGTATTTACAAGGGCTGGTGATGTTCCTCACCTTAGAAGTAACTTGGGAGAACATCCATCCTGTAAGCTATGTGGTGCGTGCAATAAATGCATACCACTGTAGTAGCAATCCATAATTTCATATGGGTTCTAAACTCAGTACTGATGTGTGTGTGTCTGTCATCAGTATCCTGTGTGGGTGTTGGTGTGATTGTGTAGGATCCATTGGGTGTGAGTTTTGCTAAATTATTATATTGATGACCTAGTATATGTCTCAATGCCCACATTACAAGGCCAACAGTGGTCAGACACCGTAGAGGTTGGTGTAGAAAATCCACAGCCCTAAATGTCTAGTGCCATGTGCAATGACTGACATCAGAAAGTACTTTGATGTGTTACATCTCCTGAATGAGTGTATGTTATCCAGCAAGTAAAAGGACATGGCACCCTGTTCCATCCACTCAGTAGCCCAATCAATATGTACAGTGGCCCTTTTGCCATGTTCCCCACTGGACGCCTGCAACAACTGTAGAATTTGCAAATGTACCCCACAAAGGGAATACCATGCCTTATACACATGCCCTGTATGGACAAATGCCAATAACTCCAGTGAATACCCATATCATACTGTCTATGTAGGTGCAATCACTACGTCAGTTACATAGCCAGGTCTCACCAAACAAGGTCAGGAATGCTACTTTTGAAGATAGCAATCTGTCCACACAACATGTCCCAGAAACCTCAAGCATACTTCCACACTTCAAAGAACACGCATGTGGGACATGTGCACAACCCAGACACTGTCCCTGTTATGGAATATAAATCACATACATATGAAGCAGTGCACATCACTGGCCACCCACAATAGAAATCTGGATGAGTGGATGGGGAATACAATACCCACCCCTGGGGACCACTCCAGTGACTATAATCCTGAGCCACACTGGGGACTATTTTCATGTGGCCTGATGTCAAGGTATTCCCTTGGGCTAGCCTTGTAAAGGCTTCTGGCCCATTCACCAACTACACACCTATAAAGCAATGAACCTATGGATCTCAGTACTGGCAAGTGTGTGTGTGTGTGTGTGTGTGTGTGTGTGTGTGTGTGTGTGTGTGTGTGTGTGTGTGTGTGTGTGTGTGTGTGTGTGTGTGTGTGTGTGTGTGTGTGTGTGTGTGTGTGTGTGTGTGTGTGAATAGTAATCTCAGTGTGTTTGGTTGATGAATATCCCCTTTGGCTGCGGTTATTGGCAATCGGAGGTGTGTTCAAACCACAACATGTACCATTCTCCATTCTACAACAGATGTTGTAAATCAACATATGCCTATGTACAACACTCAGCCATATAATCTGTGAGGCATATGCAATCACTGTGTTACAGATCGGGGATTTCTGTGCACATACTGTACCCTACCTATGACATGGTGGATGTGTTACCACACTGCCATACACTGTGGTCTTGCTGCAGGGCCACATCCCGGTGACACACAGATGCTTAGAATGGAAATGGGATACAGCATGTGAGAACACATTCACTTGGTACTTCACTTGTGGGTGGAGAGAGGGGTAAATCTGGCACTGAATGTGTTGCCAAGACTGTGACCAATATCTGTTGTCTCAGGATAGGTATTAGCATTCTGCAGCAACTTACAGCACTTGTGTTTAATGCTGTGGAGGTTGTTGATGTAACTATCAAAGGCTGTATTGACTGTCATCAGTGCCTGCTGCATGTCTGCTGTCATAGATGCCTGTAGGGGATTTCATGAGGGATCCAACGTTGTGTATGAGGCTAACAATGGAGTTCAACAGTCATGGGACACCACCTTTCTTTGCAACAGTGTCCTCCTTCTGATGTACACTTTAGTAATGGCAAGGGACCATCACATTTTCTCCCAGTGTTTGGAGGACAGTGTCTGGGTTTTGTTAGCTCTGGCTAGTACCATGCATTCATGTACCTGTTTGTACAGTGCCTTATGAGTATGTTTCCACAGTCATGCAGCTATTTCCCATTGCCATGGGTGCATTGAAGACATCCACCCCTGTTTTCATGGCTGAAAAGTCAGCTTTGGTGAGGATTTGCAAGGTGGTTACCTTTGTGGGGGGTGTGGCTGACATGTTGAGTTCCATGTTGATTGCAGCCTGTGTGAATATCACCATGCAGGAATTGACATCTGTGGATGAGCAACGGTCCCATATTTAAGTGGTCAACACATATCAAGGTTGTTGCATCCTCTACCAGGGGTCAGTATGAGCTGGTTCAGGGCAATGGAAATGATGAATCCCAGAAGTGTTGGGTCACTGTACTGGTGCTTGGCTACTTTCCCCAGGTAACTTAGAGGCAGATGAAGACTCATACTATGTCAGTGTTGTGTTGGACCATCATAGATGGTAGAGTGTTGAGGAATGTGCATTGACAGTCTGGGGACATAGATGTTGACCCATAGCAGGCTATGGTCTGGATTGCACTATTACCCCAAGGCAGTTGTACCAGAAGTATCTCCAATGCATTATGATGGGATACTAGTCTGGAGGTGTTCCTAGCCATAATGAAGATGGAGACACCACCTATGCAGGTGTGGTGTGGTCCATGTTTAGGGGCTGAGAGCTGTGGTGTGTGTCATAGGCTGATACTGCAGGTCTGCTGTCTGCTGCTGTGAATCACTTCTCCATTACAGCAGACATGTGTCCTCCACTCCAATGACTGCTATGAGTGACTGCATCCTGACAGTTAGATGTGTACTGTTGAACAGCATTACCATCAGATTGCATACATGTGTAGCTGCTAAGGTGGTAATAACATTAGGGACACTGCCTAATAAGGCATCATAAGGGTGGCAAGACACTTAGCCAGTACCTGGAAACTCAGCGGTGACAGATGCAGGATATCAGTGGCAAATCATTTGGTTCTGTCAATCATGTCATCCCAAGCAGAGAGGCACTGGATCCCCTGAGAATGACACATAACACGTACGCCAATGTTGCAGTCAATCACCTGTTGATAGTACCACGGCATCATTCTGGGTGACAGTGGTACACTGCCCAGGTCCACTGTCACACCTGTCTGGACCACATAATCAGAGAGTTCAACCATGTCTCTTGTCATGAAGTCAAGGGAGGTGTGTCCCAAGTTATTCACACCCACATGGATACAGAGTGATACTCGTAGTTGTTGTGAAGTGCCATGACTGGCTGTGTCATGTGATGGATGCTGGCATGTGATAGATATTTGGCTGTTACCTACTCCATATTCAACTTTGTGAGTGGAATATGTTTGTGCCTCAGTATTGAGTTACCCATGATCACTGTATTGTGCAAGGTGGTTAGCCATAGGAGCTTAGGTTGAGGGGCACACTGTGTAGGTTAAATATGTATCCCTTGGCATGTGCCATGTCATGGTGTCTGAGTGGGTGTCTACTTTTCTGGTCTGTGCTGTTTGGGTAATTGTGCATTGAGTGCCTCTGGGAATGTGGGTGTGTGGCTTTTAACTGTATGTCATGGCTATCAAAGTGGGTGTCATGGTGAGCTATGTGTTCAACATGGTGTGGTGCAGGTGTTGATCTTATCATCTTGACCTGCTAGTCCAGTCTTTGCTGGAGAGTGCATATGTCCACATTGGGTGATATATGGGTAACCCTCACAGGTCTGAGTGTTTGGTGTTTAGAGGGGAGGGTTGTCTATGTACATGAGGTAGTTGCAACAATGCCTCAGAATGGACAAGTGCACCAGGTTAATGGGGGAAAGTACAAATAACTGCTCTTTAAACTTGCCTGGAGGGTGGACATAACTAGTAATTACTGGGGCTACATCTGTGATGAACGAGTACTGCTGACAGCTTCCAGGTCTGCCACACTTCTTGATATAATAGCCTGGTGAAGTGCCAAGCCATAATGCTAGTTGAAGTGCAAGAGAGAAAGAACTAGCATGAGATACAGGTGGAACAGAAAGCAGACTGTCTGCCACCTGTAATACTTTACCACAACTGTGCAGTTATCAGCAGCTTTGGACATGTAAAAGTTCAGTAAGCTCTGTAGCACATGCGGTAACTGTGCAACACTATAGTAGACATACCTAGATAGGCAGGAGTTCTAATCTCAATACTGGCAAGTGTGTGTAGGCATGTGTGTGTGAATCATGTACTGTTTGTCTCATACCATTTTTGACATGTGTACTACCCTTTACACTTCCCTTCATTCCAATGTATTAGATCTGTTTATGTCATCCACCTTAGAAGTACATTTGGAAGAGGTGGAAGTATATAAGCTGTGTGGTGCATTTGATAACTGTGTAGCACTATAGTAGGAATGCCTAGATAGGCATGAGTTCTAATCCCAATACTGAAAAGTGTGTATGTGTGTGTGTGTGTGTGTGTGTGTGTGTGTGTGTGTGTGTGTGTGTGAATAATGTACTGTCTGGCTCCTACAATTTGTGACCTATATACTACCCTTTACACTTCCCTTCACTCCAGTTTAGTAGACCTGTTGATGTCATCCACCTTAGAAGTACCTTTGGAAGAGGTGGAAATATATAAGCTCTGTGGCGCATCTGATAACTGCATTGCACTATAATAGGAGTACCTAGATAGGCAGGAGTTCTAATCCTAATGCTGGCAACTGTTTCTGTGAGAGGATCATATTGTTTGTGGCTTCTGCCATTTTGATGTGTATAACATACACGGCTGATGACCACCTCCCACTGCCATTACGTTATATAGTGTGGTAACAGCATCTATCTCACATGTAGCAGGCTAAACCATTGTACAGCCCTCTGCACAGATGTGTCTGGAATAGCCATATGTTTGCAACCTATACATGGTTGGAAGTGGTCTGTGTGCCTTAACAATGCCCATGTATGTGATGTTATAGCCAAATAGGCCACAGTGAGTGTACTGACACATATGGCAGCATGAGGTATCATATCTGACTGAAACATCATATTGAGATAATGTCTGCCACCCTCACAGGTGGCCAGCCTTGTAGGTGCGATGCATGAGTCCAGATGCTTGATTTTACAAGTGAACTGTTCCTGTTATGAGTCACATTAAAGGCTGGAAGAGGTGTGGACTGTCATATTGTGGTCCTAATTACTTTGTAACAGGAACACCTTGCATCTTAAGAAGGATGTGTACACAATTTATATCCACTGTATACCACCACTAATGTGTCACACATGACCCTACCTTAGGCCATTTGTTCAGCCCAATTTTCTGGCCTCTTTCCAGACGTCTTGGTACTGACAAGTTGTGAGGTATGCTACAGGAATGTTGAATTCACGTCAGCTAGGCCCCAGTGGTGACCACTGTGATGCAATACAGTTAACCCCAGCACAAGTGAACATGCACAACAAGCAATATAGCTATTACATAAAGCAGTATAGCTATTACTGATGGTTGTGTGCAATGTACATTGCATGCGCTTCACATACCTGGGGTATTGCCAGGCAACAGCAGAACTATGTCATACTCACCAGCTGCAGGCTGCTGTCCCATATTTATTTATTTATTTAACATTTGCTGACTGGAAAAGTCCGACTAGGTTCCACAGATCCTGTTTTCAGTGGAGGTCCAGGGAGAAATGCTCCAGAAGCATGTCTTTAGAATGTGGGAGGAAACCAGAGTACCCAGAGGAAACCCATGCAAATGCAGGGAGAACATGAAAACTCCACACAGAAGGCACCCCAGCCGAGAATTGAACTGGAGAACCTCTTGCTGTGAGGTGACAGCGTTAACCACTGCACCACTGCACCGCCTGATAGCCCATATGCAGACCAGAGGGTCCTATGTAGTTGTGAGAGGGAGTTATTGTCAGCAGATTCACATGTGACCTTGGTACAGGATGGATGCAGCATGTCTGCACACCTACAGTACCAACCGCAATAATACACAATGTCTTGTCCTCACCACAGATGGGCACCTCTGTGCATTCGAAAATTCCATCCACAACTGCAGTCGGACCTGACACATGCATGTAGATACAATAGAGATACATGTATGTCTGAGACATTAGTGTAATAATCCCCACTGGGCCCTTATCTGCACGCTCCTCATCCAGTGTGTGTGTGCAACCCACCTCCACAATGCTTCCCTCAATGTCATGGCTTGTGCTTTGGGCATGTGCCAAAAGTTTGGCGAGGAGATTCTTGGTGGGTGTCAGTGAGGGCTGGATGGCTGGACCCCCACCTGTGACTAGCCGGTCCCTCGCTACAGCAGCAGCCCATTGATGGGCATGGCAGATGAGGTCAGTGGCCTGATGCTGCACATGCTCATAAGTTCTGCTGTGCAGGCCAGCATCATTTATCCTGTGGACGACACTGTTCCACAGGGTGGAACTCTCCTGCACATATTCTGCTTTCCGTCCAAATAACATGGCATAATGTCCAATCACATACTGGGTGATGATGTCAGTTTCTTCAACAGAGAATGCTGATAGGTGAGCACTCTGCATGTTACCTGAAAGACATAAACAGGAAAAAGGTCACAGGACCTCATACAGTTGTCAAAATGTACATCAACAGTAGATATTACTTGCAAATAATCCACACTACACCAAAACCCTCCAAGCTATCATGGCTATAGCAGCTTGTATTACACATCTGTCCCTGAGTTATCTTATTCCCCCCAGTGTTGGACATTTGATTGCATAATCCTCTGTTCTCCATTCACTTCTGTGTAGAGGATTGACAGTGGGCATCTTCCATGTGGATGGTGTGTGGATGTTGGCAGGTCTGTGTTTGACTGTGGTGTGTGATGGAGCTGTGAGCACATGCCTGAGTTCATGTAGGAGGCAGACAGTGATGTTATTATGCCCTGTGGAGATATGCTGTTGTTGCCATCAGTAGGCAATATGTACATGCTCACCATTGCTGAGGGGAGGAGTCTGATTGATGTGCATATCCCCCTATACAACTGGGGTGGACAGGCTTGCAATATTCTCACCTAACATGTGTAATGCAGGTTACCTATATGCATGGCATGTGTATGAGGTGTTCTTTACCCCCAGTACAGGGTGAAGTATGTTGTTTCCTCTAAGACTTACAACATATGTGGAGACAGTTGTAATTTTCCTTGGTAATGTGGATATATCTGATTCATAGTCATAGTCAGCCTTACAGGAAGTCACCTGTGAACTTACATACTTGCTCAGATAGAGGTGGACTTGCTTCCAAGTAGTTGCCTGCACCTATGTGCCCCTGTACAGCCAATGTAGCAACCTATTATGTCATTTGTGTATTGCTGCTGTCCACTAAAGGGGATTACTCTACCTTGGTGGAGGCTCGATATACATGTCAGGTACTGCTGTGTCCATATAGCTACAGTGGATATAAAGGGAACACACCCCTGATACACTGCCTGGTATTTGTGCAACTGGAACATGACACCACAATAACTCATTTCATAACAATTCCCACTTGTAATGTGACCTATAGCCTGTAAAATTCAATTGAAAACATAACAATCTGGTTTATGAAAACATATGGAAATAATACAATAAGCCAGTTGAATGAGTGTGCACACCCTTAAACTGATATGTTGTGTATGCACCTCTTGAGATGGTTACAGCATTCATCTTTGTTGGTCTGGACTCTAACATCATGGGACATCTTTACTTCGCAATAGTTGCTCAACTTCCTAGAAACACATTTGATTGTATTTCAATGGAATTGTACAGGTTAGGGGTCACATTCAAGATGAGAAACATTATGAAATGGTCTTCTGTAATCTGATTGTCATACAGCACATATAACTGGCATTCCAACAGGGGTGTGAACACTTGTGATATCCACTGTATATAGGTGATGATATAGTTGGTAGTGGTAGGCATGTGCAGAGGGTCATAACACAGGTGGACACTTCTCTGATTAATACCTGAATATCATGCCTACTCTAGTACCCATATCAGTGTCAGGGCAATGCAACAACCAGTAGCTGCATGCATTTATGTCTGTTGTATGCAGTGACACTAATATTACATACATGTGCAACATGCACAACCGATGTACCTGAATGCTTGAAACAAATGTGATTAGTTTTGTGTCTTCCAGCTGAACATATGCATAAATACATGTGGTCAGGGGATACCTGGTATACATTTCTGTTGTATGTTAATATGGTACACTGTATTTACAGTCTTGCTGCTCAATCATACTTCTCCACCTGTTACAGCAGTATATCTGGACAATGGCACACATAAATGGGTGTAAAAAGGGACATCAGTATTGATACTGTATTAATATATCTGCACCATACATTAGTACATTGATTGCACAGTAGGGTTTGGCATCAGTGTGATAACATGGAAGATGTCCAACAGTCATAAGTAGGCTATTATGTTACAATGTTATTGCTCACAGACCTGCCAATGGTTTGGCTCACATAAGACAGGTATATGTCTATGTGACTACAGATAGTCACAATTGGGCTTACTGTCCAGCAGAACATTGTACAGTTGAATGTTATTAATTCAATATGTCAAATGCAGTTCAACACACATGCCTACAACAGTACATTACTATGCACATGCCCTCTAGAGGTCTCTTAGCTTTACAATGTAAACATGTGTCATACTCATAATCACAGGTAACATGGATATGGAAAACATCCCATTAACTGGCCTAGCAGTGGCACAATCATATATGAGCTGTCCTTTCCCAGGGTGAGTCAGGCTCCTGAGCTGTGATCCTACCTCGCAACCTCTCAGACCATCACATCTGGACAAAGCCTAAAATGCTGGGGGGAAAATAGGGACAGACTTTAAATATTCCTGTTACAAACACAGGAAGTTCATAGAATGATACATTTTGCATTGCAGTGAATATTCTTAAGGATGTGGAGTCTTAAAGTGTTTGTCATTACTTGATGACTTCAGTCCTCAGCTATTTGCCTGAAAAGTACAGATTTCAGGAGGAACAGACAAAAATATATGAATGTAAAATGTGGACATTCTGTGAAGATTTGTACAGTTGAGAGTTATGTCTGTGATATCTCCCACTGCAGAGAGGGCCAGATGCTATGGCCATAGCAGCTGTTTAGCAGGACATTAGTACAGCAAGTCTTGTTGGGACACATATTCCTCCAAATCATATTTCCCATTATTACAGACCAACTACTACATTCAGTTAGTTGCTTACATGTTCCACTTACCTTTTTTCTTTCTTCTCTTTTTCACTTTATGTTTCATTTATTTCTCTCCCTCTCTCTCTCTCTCTCTCTGCACTACAGGGATAGACCTGGTTTGAATAGGTGGCAGCATGGCTTTTGTAGGTGATGCTCATGACCAGGTGATGGCCTGTGCACCTATTGGGGTTCCCAACTTGCTAATTGCATACAGAGCAGCTGTGTAGTTCTTCCAATAGCCAATGTCATGGCAACACACTCCTATAAATGAGAACCCCATGTGGGTGTTGGCCCTTTCCCATACTTGTGAGGTAGACATCCTGAAGTTGTGTGAGCTACTATCTCTTACAACAAGACTTGTGGAGACAAGCCAACTAAATGGTGTTGAAGGTTCAAGACTTAGGGGCAGAATGTGAATATTACTGTTATATGTTTGGAATACTGCTAGTTTAACAGGGTTTGTCTGCAAATGCTACTTCTGCATGGATTTCAGTCTGAAAATGTTCTGTCTCTGCATTGCTCTCAACTGTAGGACCATCCACATAATGGCCACAGGTTAGCCTGTTATGTATGGGCTGTTCCCCAGACAGGTGTTGTCCTTGGCAAATCAGTAGCATACTCTGGTGATTGCATTATGTAAATGGTTACATCCATTTGTTTTTCTGACTTTATATTGCTCAGAAAAGATATGTTACAACAAACCCTGTAACACCAGCAACTTTCTCAGTGTATAACAGCAATATTTAAAGTATGGTTGTGCATTTGGGCCTTTCTCCACCAATTATGTCAGGCTTTGTCCAGATGTCATACAGTAGTAGGTGGACATGTATACTGGTCTATCATTATTTAGTGGTGTAATTCCTACTGAGGCAAAAGGCTGGGAGACATGTTGAAGTCTGTACATTCAACAGGTTGGTTTATAGAGAATGCTCTTAGATGCCCTTGTAACATATTTTATGTGGGGGACAGTAACACATGTTTTAAAACTAGGCTGTTAGAACATGTGAGACATATTACTGATAAGAAGTATGACAGTTCTACAGTTGTACATTTGAATAAATCTCACCATGGGGACAGTAGTTGGTCCCAAGGTACTGTTTCTGAAAAAGTCTGTCCTCAGTTTGATGAAACATTCATAAAAGAACAATTGTTATGTACAGACTCAGTGTATTAATAATAACTACGATATGTTATCCCGTAGGGGGTCAAATTAGGAGTGCAATTGGAGGCTGTGTATTCAATTATGTAATTAGGTTTTACTTGCTCGTTTTGATTAAGGCATGTATTTCTGGTAATGATTTACTCCTTGAAGGCTTTGGCCAAGACATCAGAGTATAATAAACATGTGTGAATTATTGGCTGGTTGTATTTTTCTTTGCTATGTTCAGACATTTTATTTGTTTTGCTAAGAGGTTGTTGTACGTCTGGCCATTGTGTATGGCCTATCATGATTTTGTAGCAGTGTACTGTTCACTTATTTATTTGGACTGTGTTGGGGGGGGGCAGATGTGAGTGTCATGACTGCTTTTTTTTCTAACTGTGCATGTTGCCCCAGTTGTGGGTGGTTTATCAGCAGCATATGTTTGTATGGGCATTTTGGGACATGTATGTATATATATATATATATATATATATATATATATATATCTGAATATGTCTGTATGTTTGTATGTCTATATGTATATATATATATATATATATATATATATATATATATATATATATATATATATATATATCTATATATATATATATATATATATATATATATATATATATATATATATATTATTTTTTTCTCTACTGTTGAATGACTGTGCTGCATAATATGTTTGAATCAACATCAAAGATATCTGTAGCTCAGATGGCTTAGTGGTCAATTAATGTGGTTAGGGTGTGCAGGGTCCTGGGTTCAAGTTGTGCAAGGGCTGATTATTTTGTTGCTGGGCAGAGCAAGGGCCGATGGATACAGAGTGATTAAGGCACTTTTAAGCAGTTGTAAGTGGGTTTGCATGGGTTTGGCAGGCGGTAAGCAATGCTAACTTCTGGTTAAATATGCTTACAGAGACTTAGCCTTAAAAGTGCTTAATCTGTGTAGGCATTGCTTAGTACCATGTAATCAGGCTTAGTCCCGCTTACTACTGCTTACCCCCCCCCACACTAGTTTCTTTAAAAGAAAAGAAAAAGGGGTGATAGGAAAGTGGTGAAAAAGGGAGCACGAAGAGGATACAACAATATGAAAGAGCTAGGGATGTGCAGAATGGGTCCATAGCTGTCCATTTCTTCTACAGCAATAGCTGTGCATATATACTGCATTTGGAGGTAAAGTTGGGCACTCAAACCTCTGAGAGAGAGGGGTGAGGACAACAATAATGTGTTGTAAAGCAAACTCCACAGGATTATATGTGTCCAGTGGACACATGTGAAATGGACAGCTATGTATTGGGCGACATTTTTTTTTTTGGGGAACAGATTGCCCTTTTTTTTTTAAGGTGAGAGTGGGATGTTGGGGAAGGATAGTAGGTATATTTGGGGAGGTAGGTTGGGTAGGAAGACAGACAAGATAGACAAGACAGCATACAGGGGTGGTATATGACACATGTGGGGGTAAACATTGTGGATGGGGAGGGGTGTTTGGTAATTGGAGGTTCCCACCCATGGGCAGTCACCACTGCACCTTCACAACCTTGAAGGTGGCTGACAGTCTAATTGTGCCATGCAGCCCTCTAGCTGGCATAGCTGATCTCCCAATTCCTTGCGAAGCTCGCTACACACCAGACCCCAGACTTGGCTTTGGTTGACAAGATCCTTTCCGCACCCATGCCCGGGGGGGGGGGTGAGCTCCATCCTCTGAGGTAGTTCCACCAAAAGGTTGTGCAGGACCAGCAGACGAGGAGGTCCTGGGGTGGGTGCCAGATGTGCTGGGGCCCAGTGTCATGCCAGATGAGGAGGGAGAGGTGGATCTGCTGGGATCAGCCTTCCCTGACATGCTATGGTATTGCAGTTTTAGAACAGATGTCGGTTAGTAATTATAAACACATTCCAAGATTAGTTATAACAGCATGCATGAGTATTCCCATTAATCCAAAACAAGAGATTTGGAACATTTGCATAGCAAACAGAGCGCTAGCATATATGGAACCACAGTAGGCATTACCCTGGCATGGAGGTTACATTGATAGCAAAAGGCCACCATTGATAGTATTTGAACAGGGAATATTAATTGGAATAAATTTCAACATTTGTAGAACAACAGGACACATGTCTCAACAGTAGGTTTGGTGGAAAACATATCCATTCATTTATGTGTTTTGATTATTGTTGAAGATAAGGTGTGGGAGTGAGAGAGAGATGTCAGTTAACAAATGTAGATTCTTGCAGTGGTCACAGCTTTAATGATCATTGCTCTACTCATTACTCTGCAGGTATTATTACAACAACTATGGTGTTGGGTTGGGCAGTGGTATGTTTGTACACAGTATAATTACAGCCTTCTTATAGCTACTTTATACTTTCGCTTACCTGGAAGACATGTGGAGGGAATGTTTGATAATACTACATGACTGTTTTTACCCATATTCATATAGTCAGGGCTTCATATGTGCACTCATACTGTGTGTGTGTGTGTGTGTGTGTGTGTGTGTGTGTGTGTGTGTGTGTGTGTGTGTGTGTGTGTGTGTGTGTGTTTGTGTGTGTGTGTGTGTGTGCTACTGACATAGTCTGCCTTGATTTTTATCCACTCACTCTGGTTGTTGGTAGCAGGGAACAGTAGCTGTGACAGCATGACACTTTTGAACATTTCTTGGGGAGACCACTTGGTGTATGTACTTATCTTGCTGTCATTTGCAGCCATGGGGTTGGACTGTGGGTGTTGGACCCTATGTTACTACAGGCTTCTTATAGCTACTTTATACCTTCTTTCACCTAGAAGATCTGTGGATGGAATTTATGTTGAGACTACCTGACTTTTTCTACACATATTCACAAAATCCTACTTAAAATTATGCATACAGCTTACTACCACTCCCGAGATTTGTACCGTGGCTGTTTCTGCTAAAAATGCAACATGTTTGTGCTTCATCAGAACATGCTATTGTGAAACTACTGTCACTTCCTTGAATGTTTTCTTTCTAATCCTTTCTTGGTTGTACACTCTGACCTTGTGATTACAACATGCTTGTACATACATTCCTATACATACCTTTTGACATAGCACAGTGTGAAAAGCAGTGGTTAACACAACATTACTATTCTGATATCACATCTTGGTGCATGAAACTTTCCAGTCATACAATATCACAGTAAACACAATCAGTCTGGGGTTTTCACTTTTATTGACAGGTAATTACAATTTTATTGATATATAACCTGCATGTCACTATTACTCTCCTACTGGCTTCTCCAGTCACTAAAAACCATACCCTTTTTTAAATACTGCAAGGTAACATTCTACTATGTTTTATTTATTAACCCTACATAATACCAGCTAGATTGTTACTCACCAGCCTCACAATGCAGCCTTTGCAGCCTGCTAGCATGGGCTTCCAAGTTCACAACCCTCTCATCTGCAGCTGTACAGGAGATAAGAGAAAACATTTATGCATACCTATCCATCGGATACACAGGCTGGACTTTGGACAACACTTATTTTGACTAATACTTACACACGGCTGGAGCATTCCCCGCTCAGGCATCTTGGACCCACTGGTGCAAAAGGTGCCTCTTCCTCCGTTTCAAGTCATAAAAGTGGTGACGGACCTGCTCACCAGTCCGAGGGATGCCAGTGGCAGTGGTGAGATTTCAGGCAAATTGGTCCCAGGCCTTCACTTTGTATTGGGAGCCCTGGTACTGGTCCTGCAGCAGTTGCCCTTAATGGTCTTTAATGAGGAGTCCATCCATGACCCTGGCCTCTTGAATGCCCCAGCTCTACGCCCGAAAGCACACACCTTCACCAACACTTGCCATAGTGCCTACACTGGGGAGCTACAACTTGTTATGAGCTGCTTTCCCACCTGCGTCATTTAAATAGGGTTAATTTTCCACCCTTTACTGTGATTGGACAGTTTTGAAACTGCTGTGCTAAACTAAGCACTGGGCAAACCTGCTTAGCTAAGATAACTATTGCTTAAAAGGGTAGATGCTTAGCCCTGCTTACCAGTGCGAAAATCTGCTTAGCTATGCTAAATCTTGCTTGAACTTTAAATTTCATTCACACCTCACATTTACAGCTGCTACACTACCCTGGTTAGCATATACATAATAATATTCACTACCTATTTAAGAAAAATACATTTTAGTTGTGTTTTACATTTGAAAATGTGTGGACTGCTGTGAGACTTGAGCCATCCATGACTAATTACATAGTAGGCAAATGCTTTAACCACTACGCTGTTCTAGTTTCACTGTTATCATTGTGTATATTTATATTTAGCTCCTTTTGATGTTTAAACTCTGCTATGCATAGCTACACGATGGGCAAATCCGCTCAGTTACACTTAAACTTTATTGCACACAGGAAAAAAAAATAAGGAATATATTTTAAATATTACTGTTTGAAACTTAGAACATTGATTGAATAACAGGCTTTGGATTAGCATGAATTTTCTGAGGATGTAAAGTCTTAAACTCAAACATCTGTCATTATTCAATGACTTCAATTCACAGCTATTTGCCAGACAGGTGCAGATTTTAGTAGGAACACATCAAAAATATGAAGCAGAAATCTGGACATTCTGTGAAGATCTATAAAGTTGAGAGGTATGGCTGTCTCTTATTTTTTCCACAGACACTAAAGTGTCCATGGAGACTTTCATTCATTTTCAATTGCCACACAGCAACTCTCGAGTGCAGGGGGCATGTGTATAGTGAGAGCACTGCTCCCAGACACGCCCTCTACACTCGCACACAGAACAGGGTCCATTTTAGAGCATGGCAGCGTGCCTTCATACATATGCATGGTACACTGCCATGCTGCACGGGAACGGTCCCTTCTGTGCAAAAATAAGCTATTCTTTCACAGACATTTGCTGAATCCATGGGAGTAACTATTACATTTGTAATATTTTGTAAACAACCTAAAATATCTCAGCAATCACTCCAGTTACACACGTCAGCAGCATTTTATTCATCTAGCTGAGAACTTTTTTATTAGGTTAAGGAGTTCTGTCTGCGTTACTTGGTTATTGAGATATTTAGAAAAATGTGAGCATTATATCTATATAAATTAATATAATAAAACAATAGTTAATATCTATTTACCTGTACTAGACAGAGGTCAAATATTACTGCAGTTGAGTTTGCCATTGTATAAGCTTTAAGGTGAAATATTTTAAAATCTTGTACATAGCATAGTTTTGGAATTATTGATGCAAATATGAAGAAGCAGTATTTGACACCTAGAGGCATTAGTAGGAGTTAACTGCAGATGCACCTGGAGCCGTCACTTGGATGTAATGAGTTAACTAGATATGCTGATGAATGCAAGCTGGGTATAGTTGTCATGTTAACGTAAGATACTTATACTCTTCAAAATGAATGAACAGGAGTTAACATCCTCTACATTGAGACAGGGGCTAAACTAAATGCTACGAAATCCAGTGTCATCCCATTTGGGAAACAGCAAATTATTGCAACATGCTGGATTAGTAACAACCTGCTATCAAGCTGGTTAGTGATTACAGACTTGGGCACCTGGGTTGACAACTCCCTTTCCTTTGATTGTCATGTGATGACTGCAGTTCTGAAATCCTTCTGTATCTTTCAAATAATTGTCAAATCTCTTCTAAAATTGTTTCCTTATACTCTGTACTTGTCAGAACATTTAGAGAATATAATGCACCCTTTGGCATGTATTATACTAGACACATTAAAAACCTGAACCTGAAACCCCCAGAAGTGAATAACAAAAATTACTTCTGGCATCAACAATCTTAGCTAACAGGAGGGACTAGAATCCTTGCCCCTTTAGTCACTGTCATATAGGCTCCTGAAGGAGGATCTGTGTCTTGTTCACTATGCCTTCAGTGATCCAGTTATCCTAAATCTCCTTTTTTTCTCAATACATCAGACACTGCAGCCAGCACTAGAATATGATGTTTCAACCTAAATCAGGAAATAAAAGCAAACCAGATGGTGGCATAGGTAGGTCACCCAACTCTTCTGTCTCTGGAACAGGCTCCTCCTAGGTGTCATGCAATGTAATTCCCTATTGTTTTTCAACCATAGTTTTGACAATTGGATAGATAGCCTTAAATTGACTCCAGGGCATACAGGCCGTGTCCTCCCTAAAAGGGTTGGTAGAGCCTGAAGATGATTATTGTCAAGGTGCACATGGCCTTTGGCCAAATTTTCCTGTATATCTTATGATCTTATGATCCCCAAATCCTTTGAAAACTGAGAGGAAGTAAGGAGTTACTAGCCATGAAATGGTAGAGTATGTGTGACAGAAGGCTATAGGCATGGCAGCTTAGAAAATATAGAATAGTCATTGTTGTAGCTTGGGTTCCAATGTGTAGGTCGCAAGACATTTCCCCATGAGCTACAACTTCATAATCAGAAGCCCAAACCACTGCTTCCACATAGAGTGGTATGGTGGAAAAGCAAACTCACTGTGGTGTTAAAAACTGGCCAGCACCACAGCGTGCTGTTATGACCCCTAAATGGCTACACGGATGTATTATAACAACGGAGACAAAGCTGTTGATGTGCAGAGTGTAACACCTCCAGTATCCTACAAACATCTTGCATTCCAGAGTATTTTCTGAAAAACAAAGTTAAAAAGCATAAAATAAACAAATACCCAAATAGCTTGCCAATTACGGTGCATGGAAGGTGCCCTGAAGCTTTGGAAGTTGTCCTTGGCAGGATGTAAACCATATAGATAAGGTTCCTGCAGCAGTGATCAATATGAGGAGCATATATTCTTTACATCAATAACAGTCAGTGCATTCACAGTCCTTTCCATAAATACTGCAATATATTATAATGCACACAGACCAAATTATATTTTTCAAGTATTTCACAAACAAATTTTCAGATCTTGAAAACTGTAAAACCTAGACACATATTGTTAGAATATTTTTGTTAACCAGACATAAGTTTTCACACGACAACAAGAAATTCCTCTATAAGTATACAATTATTAAGATATATTGTTCAAATATTTTTGTTAACCACACAAGTTTTCATACGACAACAAGAAATTCCTCTATAAGTATTCTTAATAAGATATTTACAGAAATATGAAATCATATGTTTAATTGTATAATTAACTATACAAATAATACTGGCTATCTCTCAAAATGTGCAACTTATAGTGCAAATATTAAAAATAGTTTTCTTCAACAACATCTAAGGTTTCTCCTAATGTCATGTAAAAGTTTGTAAGCTACTTGGTTTTTGAAGTATTAAGTACATATGGAAGTATTGCTTTTTTCATAATTACTCACAAACAACTAGTGATATTTCCAGTATACTGCAATATAAACCACCATTTTCAGTGTATTGTCCTGTCCCCCACATTGGCACTTACATCATGCAACTCAATAAAATAAAATGTAGGCCTCTCAGTTATGAAAATATGAACATAAATATTAAAACATGAATAATATGTGGCAAAAACATTCATTTCTGGTCCTAGATATCCTAGACTAACAATCTTAGCGTTATTTTAATAACACCTTGCCCTTTCTAATAATGCCTGCTATTAGTTGGTATGCTAAAGAAACCAGACTCAAAAATTTCTAGATACACAAGGAGGTATGGGTGTGAACTGAAGGTATACAAAAAAGGTGTTATAGGCTTCAGCGAGTTAATTAATGTACAACTTAGGCAACAAGAAGCAATTTTGTCTTTTAGAGAAAATGGTTAACTTCTCAGTTTAGCCCACTGCCTGAGGACCCGATCCCCTTACAATGCATAGATACACATAAAATGAGAAAAGGTACGGGCATTTTTTTCTAAATGTAAGGCATTGCAGAGTTCACTGGTAGGCAGGAGATATATTATAGGTTCATAGGTGTTTGCTAGGCTAAAGACCACAAGGGTCTTTTTAAGCCTAGCCATGCATCCCAAATCTCTGACAAGTTCTGATACCCTTGATAAGTGTAAACATGGGCCTGGGAGATGAACCATTTACAGGTTACCTGTGTCCATTAGAGACATAGGTGCCAAACCAGGGATGCATTTCTGGTTTCCCATCCAATTGTCCAAGTTGCACTTGAATTGGATTAGGGAGGAATTTTGCTTCACATGGATGGGGAGCCTGTTCCATAGACGGGGTAGTCTCTGGGATGCATACCTATTTCTCCAGCAGGTCCTATTTATATCACAGGCAAAGTTTAAGTCTTTAGAATGAGTAATTCTGATAGTGTTTGATTTGTGGATATGCAGGAGGTCCATCAGAGTGGGGTCTGGCAATGCCCTTTATGCCAAGCATAGATCTCCCCTCAAAAGCTTGTAGGAGACTGAATACAGGGATAGGGCCTTGAGTTGGTCTGCATAGGACATATTACTTATGTCCTGTACTCTTTCAGTGAGGAACCTCTGTGAACGTTCCAGTTGTTGGATATGCCTTATTATGTACATTCCAAAGGGGGCAATTTACTCAATGATAGGTCTGATGAATGCTGAATACATTGGAATAATGACTTCCTTGGACTTAGATGCCATACCTTTGTTTATATGTTGTGCAATACAGAATGATTTCCTCACTACTGTAGACACAACATGATCAAAGGCTAGATTACTATCTATGTGTGTCCCTAAGTCCCTGACTACTGGGTCAACTTTAAGGGGTGTGTTGTCAATATGATAGTTACCAGGGATGGATGACTTCCCAAAGGATACTATTATGCATTTCTTGGCATTTAGTTTTAGTCCATGATTCTGACACCAGTTGTTTGTCTATGTCAGCCCCTCTTGGAGAACATTTGTGTCAGTGTGAGATTCAATGATAGCTCCTAATTTGGAATCATCTCCAAATTTAGTCAGCCAGAGACCACTGACATTGGCCTTCACGTCTGAGAAGTAAATGCCAAAAAGGAGCGGCCCAAGGACTAATCCCCGAGGGACTCCACTTGTGACTGGCATCTTTGCACAGGTGGACTCCCCAGTTCTAACTTCCTGACTCCTATCTGTGAATCATTTGCTATCCACTGGGTGATATATTGTTTTGACCTTAAACCTCTTGAGTTTGTCAACAATGCCTGAGTGGGTTATTTTGTCAAATGCCTTGGCCAGGTCAAGACAGGCACTGTGAATGATTTTGTCCTCATCCATTGCTTTGGTGACCTTCTCAAAGTCTAGAGGTTTACTATATCTCTGTTGCTCATCTCCATGATAATTCTTCCCAAGGCTTTACATATAAGAGTAGTGAGACTTATGGGCAGTGTTGTGCTAGTTACTTATAAAAGTAATAAGTTACTATTACTAGTTACTTTTCAGTAAAAGTAATATATTACTATTACTTATTACTTTTTTAAAAAAAGTAATATATTACTATTACTAGTTACTAACTAAAGTAATGCATTACTTTAACATAAGTATAGTTTATCAATTATAATATTGAGAGTTACACAAGCAAGCACATACATATAAGTGTATTATTAAAGTTGTACTCATAATATTACAATGTTGATGAATAGCATTTAACAGTTGAAAAACACCAGTAGACTAGTGTTTATAGCTGAACAGCACAGTGGTGCAGCAGTCAGTGTTGTCACCTCACAGTAAGAAGTTCTGTTTCGATTCTCGGCTGGGATGCCTTCTGTGCGGAGTCTGCATGTCTTCCCTGTGTTCGAGTGGGTTTCCTCTGGGTGCCCCTGTTTCCTCCCAGATTCCCAAGACATGCTGCAGGTGGATTTGACATTCTAAATTGTCCCTAGGTGTGAGTGTGTGCATGCATGTCCCTTCCTGAGGATGGTTTGGTGCTTGTCTGGCAACTTGACAATGTAAAACTCTACTGCCACTTGTTGCGGACTGATGATCTGATGTGGTGACCCCTAACAGGAGCAGCTGAAAGGAGAAGAAGATGACTAGTCTTTCTAGCTAGAGAGTCACAAACAATAATTAATCCAAACCATACACAGCCAGCAGGACAAGACCAATAAAAAACAATCACATTTTGTCTATTTTCAGAAACTAAAAATCGAAACCCAATAAGAATGTTAAATATAACATAATAAAAAACTGTCAAGACAAAAGCTGGTTGATCATAGATCCATCCACACGAAGAGTCCTACTTGGTGCAGTGGGTTGGGGCATCAGATGTTAAACCAATGAGTGGTAAGTTTGATTCTGACTGACAATGGTATGGAGAACCAATGCCATTTATTATATGGCAAGGTAAGGAGGTGATCTCTAGCAGGCTAGAACTGTCCCAGTGTTAGGGGGTGTTTTAGTGCGTGAGAGTCCCACAGTACCAGGGCAGGTCTGGAGTCTGGTCATCATTAGCTTTCAGCTCCTTGCAATGCTAAAAGAAATGAAGTAAATTATGCTCCACACTATTTCTAATGATCTATTATGAATCATACCTCTCAGCCTAGAGACATCAAAAAAATAGGCAAAGGCCCATGAAAAGTAGGGACAAATGGCCACAAATCTGGACACTAATCAAAAAATCAACATACCATTTGTATGTATGATATTGTAACTCTGCCCACTCTAATGGAATTGTGGGATACCAACATTCAAATAATTGTGAAGATGTTCTCCAATTTAACATTAACTCTGAAAATACACATTCATACAGAAACACCAGGTAAAGTCCCTTTACAGCATTAACAAAAAATCTTAAGGGAAGTAGTCTGCAATAGGTATGTAAAACACTTTGCATTCTACTTTCTGCAGGACACCAGTGAATTGACAATCCTCCATATTGTCTGTGAGAATATATTTACTCGTTTGAAGCACTCCTTAAAATGGAGAACATCGACATTTGTGCTGTAACAGAGACCTGGTTCTAGGCAGCAGAAAGCACCCAGGCTATAACTCATTCCACACCTTTTGGGCCCAGAACTTGGACTGAAGCTCCAAAAGTGGTGGTGTTTCCATATTCATAAAGGATGCGCACACCTCCAGACTTGTAGCCCAACATAATGAATAAGAAATACTTCAGCTGCAGCTAACATTGGGTAAGACAGATATTCAGGTTGTAGCCTGCTATAGTTCTCCAACCATGTCCATACGCTTACACTCCATGTTTCTAAACACCCTGGAGAATATCAGGGTCCGACCTAACACTCTCATACTGGGTGACTTCAACTACCCCTCCATTAACTGGGAAAACTACTCATGCACCAATTCACTTGCCCAACATTTCCTGGATTTCATTAATTCCAATGCCCTGGCCCAGCTCATTCTTACCCCCACTAGAGGTAGCAACATTCTAGACCTGGTCATTACTTACATGGGTGACTGTTGCTCTATACAAATAGTCAACTCCTCCATGGTTAGATCCGACCATAAACTAATCACCTTGAAAATACACATCCCTCTCACCCCCCCCCCCCCCATAAAGGTAACCACCATGAAAAACTTCTCGAAAGCTAACTTTGGGCTCCTAAAAACAGAGGTGGCTAACTTCACGGCACCCATGCAATTGGAGAACAGCTGAATGACCACTGAATCATACACTAATGCCCTGTATGAAGATGTACACAAATGCATGGATCTCGCCATACCCAATAGAACCAAGACACTCTCCTCCAAAAAAAGGAAGCCAATCTGGTGTTCCCCTGCCATAAACAAACTCTACAACAGAAGGAGGAAACTGATGCAGAATAAGGTGAAGTCCCAAGACTAGAAAAACTCCCTTATCAGCCTCAACAAAAAGTTGAGATCCCTCATCAAATCCTCTAAAGCTAGCTATGAAAACAGAATTGCAGCAGATAGTAAAGACAACCACAAGGCCTTTTATAGTTATGCAAAGAATCTCCATGGCAATACCCAGATTTGCTCAGAGCTATTGCATAATGGCATTTCCTGTACTGAGCCAACATATATTGCCAATATACTGGCCAACAGATTTAGTGCCAGCTTTACCCCTTTCTCCCCCAACAAAGGACCAATCACAATACCAGTAGATTGCCAGACACCCAGTGTTACTGCTGCAGAGATTAAAACAGCACTGTCCAAGGCCAAGAATACAGCTTCTATGGGACCTGACAATATCCCTGGCTGTGTTCTAGATGAGTTACAGAGTGAACTGGCACCTCACCTATGTGCCCTGTTGAATCACAGCTTCACCTCAGGCTTTGATCTTACTGAATGGTGCACTGATACAGTCATCCCTCTCCACAAAGGAGGAGTGACTACAGACCCTGGGAACTATCGTCCCATTAGCCTGACAAGTCTGATATGCAAAGCTATGGAACGCATCATTATGGACCTAATAAACAAGGATATAGGGAATCTTGAAACTCTGGATCCCACACAGTTTGGTTTTGTGAAGGGTAGATCATGCCTGCTCAACCTGGTTGACTTCTTTGAGTCAGTCACCAGAGCTGTGGATGAAGGCACGGTGGTTCATACAGCCTACCTTGATCTGGTCAAGGCCTTTGATACCATTCTGCACTCAGAAATCATAGAAAAACTCACTAAGCTAGGCATCAACTCCTATATCACTAGGTGGGTTGCAAACTAGCTCACAGATAGAAGCCACAGTGTGAAAGTAGCTGACTCCAAGTCAGACTGCTGACCAGTCATGAATGGAGTCCCACAGGGTTTGGTCCTGGGTCCTCTCCTGTTTGGTATCTACTTCTCTGAAGTCCAGGCCAACATGAAGGGAGTCTGGCTGACAAAGTTCACAAATGATTGCAAGTTGGATGCCATAATTAACTCCCCAAGTGATGTTGACATCCCACAAAAAGGCCTCACTGAGACCAACGACTGTTGTCAGAACCATGACCTTAAGCTCAATGCCAAAAAAATGTGTCATTATCCCCTTTGGGAAAAACCCGGTTCCCATAAATTACCACGTTGATGGTAGTCCACTGAACACAGAAGGCATTATAAGAAATCTGGGAACACAGGTTGACAGCATCCTCTCTTTTGACCACCACATTACCACTGTAGTCAGAAAGTTCTTCTACATCTCATTACTAAGGGTTTTGCATCCAGGAAGAAAGAGGTCATTGTCTCCCTCTACTCTTCCCTCATTAGGCCAATTATCGAGTACAATGCCCCATTTGGTATGTACCTCACTAGACACCTGCAACAACTGGAGAGGCCACAAAAGTACCTCACAAAGAGGATCCTAGGCCTTAAACACTTGTCTTATATGGAGAGACTCAGAACACTCCAACTATTCTCTGTCTCATATCACCTACTTAGAGGTGATCTCTGTTTGATTTACAAAGCCATGTCTCACCCAGCTCTGTTAGAAATGCTATATCTAAAGAAATCCCAATCCTTCCACACTACATGCTCCCAAGACCTCAACCTCATTACCACAATCAACAGAACAAGGTGGAGGGACAGGTTCATAACCCAGAGGCTGCCCATGCTATGGAATAGACTTCCCAAATATGTCAAGTGGAGTGCCTCATGGGACCTTTTCAAGAGGAAACTTGATGAGTGGATGGGAAGTAGAAAATTCACCCCAGGGATAGTTTCCCCATCCACCCTCCCTAGTGTTGTGGTGTTCTTATACTTGGTGGCTTTGCAGTTGCCCGCCCATACTGTATATTTGATCTGTGGCACTCATCCCAGTCTAGTGTCAATCGTTCAATCAATCTAATAGAGAACATTTGTGAAGGTCAACCCAGTCAGATTATTAACCTTGAATTAACTTCTGTACCAGCTTCCTCCATTTCCACTTTACTGAAAAAAAAAAATTCTAAGCTTGCTTCCCCTCTTTCCTGTAACAAGTCTTGTCCAGATACAGATTTGCTGTATCCAGGACTGTTTGTAAGCTCCTGAGCCCCCCTCCCCCACTTAACTAGGGTTAAACTATTCCTGGCGCCATAACGTCTGTTCTTCAAATTTTCCCTTGCAACTAGCCAGCTTTTTAGTTTTAGCACTCAAATCTGTTTCTTTGAGCTCAGCACTTGTTCAGAACTCGTTGTAAGCACTAAATAAGCTACAAATTACTAAAGCACTAACTTTCCTCACTTGTCTAGAGGAAAACAGTTTTTAGTACTTAATAAATAAGCACCTATCCAGGCATGTCTAAAGGTCAGCTCCCAGTGTTTTCTCCTGCCTACCTGATGAATCTGGGCATCTTCGGACAGTGCAGCAATTGCCTCATGTACACAGACAACCCTCTCCTCCTACCACCCAACACTATGACCTGTGAGAGATGCACTTATATAGCCAAACTGGAAGCAAAGCTCACTTCACCGAAGACTGGACTAGACAGTCAAGAGGAGAAGGTAAACACTTGCACCGCACCATACTCATCACATAGTCTCTCAAAACCTACACCACCAAAACACACACACAGAAGCACAACATACACACCTACATTTGTGGAAGCTCTCAGTAAAAATCTGCCCAAACAACCAAGACCTCAGAGATGCAAGCAACCTCCACCCCCCAACATAACCCAAATGACACATAGCCCACATACTCAGTGTGCCACTCAACTACAGCCCATAAGGCATAAAGTACCCAACACTCTAGTCATAGGTGACTCTATAGTCAGGCACACTGTTGTTCCACTTACCAGGCTAAACAAGGAGAAAGTTACTGTCAGCTGCCTGTCGGGTGCCAGGATCCGCCACATAATGCACGCACTCAGGTCACTCCACAACAAGTACAAATATGACTCTGTCATTGTAAATGTAGGTGTGAATGACTTAAGATGGACCTCCCTGGACTACATAAAAAGAGACATGGAGGAGCTCTCTGATCTTGTAGCCCAGGCAGATATGACCCTCGCCCTGAGTAGCATCCTGCCATCACCCAGAATGATATCACAGTACAAGGACAAAATGATTGACTTCAACAATTGGCTAAGCTTCTGGTATCATTCTAAGGGAATCCAGTATCTGTCTGCCTGGGATGACATGATTGACAGACCACGCTGCTTTGCCAGAGATGGCCTGCACCTGTCACCCTTGGGATTCCGGATACTGGCAAAGGCTCTTGCCACCCCTATATTGCTTTTTTTAGGCAAGGTTCAAATGACAAATTCACCACTGTAACAGGTACAAGCAAGCAAAACCTGAGGGTAATGCTACTCAATGCTAGAAGTCTAAACCTCAAAATGCACTCACTCGAGGCACTCCTTAAAATGGAGAACATTGACATCTGTGCAGTGACAGAGACCTGGTTCAAAGCTCCCGAGAGCACCCCTGCATTACCAGGCTATAATTCATACCACACCTTTCAGCCACCAAACCCAGACTGAAACACTAAAGGTGGAGGCATGTCCATATTCATTAAGGATATCCACACCTCCAAGCTAGTTCCTCAGAATAATACATCCAAGATTATCCAAGTTCAACTAACTCTGGGCAAAACCACAATCCAGATTGTAGCTTGCTACAGACCCCCCAACCATGCCACAGAATTCCCACTCCTCTTTTCTTGATACACTGGAAAATATTAAGGTACAACCCAACACCCTAATAATGGGTGATTTCAACTACCCCACCATTAACTGGGAAAACTACTCATGTACATACTCTTTTGCTCAACGTTTTCTGGAATTCATCAATTCCAACGCCTTCGATCAACTTATCCACACCCCCACCAGGAACAGCAATATCCTAGACCTGGTCATCACCAAAATGGGCAACCGGTGTTACACAACAGAGGTCAGCTCCTCGTTGGTCAGATCTGACCACAAGCTAATCACCCTAGACATCCACATTGTGCTCCCACCCCCATTAGGAAAACAACCGTAAAAAACTTCTCTAAAGCCAACTTCACACTTCTTAAGACAGAAGTGGTAAACTTTACGACACCCATGCAGATGGACAATGGAGGTATGACTGCTGAATCCTACACAAATGCACTTTATAAGCACTTACATGAATGCACGGATCATGCTATCCCTAACAGAACCAAGATGCTATCCTCCAAATAAGGAAGCCAATCTGGTGGTCTTCTGCCATAAACAAACTCTACAACAGAAGAAAGAAATTGCTGCAAAAAAGAGTAAAATCCCATGATTGGAGGAACTCCCTGGTCAGCCTCAGTAAGAAGCTGAGATCCCTCATAAAATCCTCCAAAGCTAGTTATGAAAACAAAATCGCCACTGACTCTAAAGGCAACCACAAAGCATTCTATAGCTATGTCAAGAATCTCAATGGCAACACTCAGATCTGCTCTGAGTTACTGCACAATGATACTAAATATACAGAACCAACTGATATTGCCAACATCTTGGCAGATAGGTTCAGTGCTAACTTTACCCCCCTCTCACCCCCTAAAGGGCGCATCTTTATACCGGAAGAATGCAAAGTTTCTGTAATCACGGCTGCACAGGTAAAAACCTCACTGTCGAAAGCCAAGAACACAGCATCCATGGGACCTGACAACATCCCAGGCTGCCTTCTACACAAACTACAGAATGAACTGGCACCCCACCTAAGTACCATGTTCAATCACAGCCTCACCTCAGGCTTTGTGCCCATTGAATGGTGCACCACACCGGTTATCCCACTTCACAAAGGAGGGGCCACATCAGTCCCCCGGAACTACCGCCCCATTAGCTTGATGAGCCTGGTCTGCAAGGCCATGGAATGTATTATTATGGAACTCATAAACAAAGACATTGGAGATCTCCAAACTCTGGACCCCACACAGTTCAGGTTTGTAAAAGGCAGATCATGTCTCCTAAACCTGATAGACTTCTTTGAAGCAGTCGCCAATGCCAGAGTTGAGGATAAGGTGGTTCACACAGCATATCTAGATTTCGCCAAGGCGTTCAACACCATCCCCCACTCTGGAATTATAGATAAACTCACTAAACTATGTATAAATCCCTGTGTCACAAGATGGGTTGCCAACTGGCTTACTGACAGAACCCACACTGTGAATGTAGCAGACTCCAAATCAGACTTCAGACCAGTGACAAGTGGAGTACCACAGGGTTCAATCCTGGGTCCTCTCCTGTTTGGTATCTACTTCTCTGAAGTACAAGCTAACACAGAAGGTCTTTGTCTAACAAAATTCGCAGATGACTGCAAACTAGGAGCCATAATCGAAACTCCTAACAATGTGGACATCCTACAAAAGGCCCTCACTGAGACAGATGCCTGGTGTCAAAGCCATGGTCTCAAGCTCAATGCCAAAAAGTGCATTGTCATCCCCTTTGGTAAAAACTCTGTACCTATGAACTACCACATAGGCGGTAGATTACTTAACACTGAAAGTGTGATAAGAGACCTTGAGACACAGGTGGACAGTAGTCTCTCCTTTGATAATCACATCGCCACAGTGGTCAGGAAATCCTTCTATGTGGCACACCTCATCACAAAAGGTTTCTCATCCAGAAAAAAAAGAGGTCATTGTTCCCCTCCACTCATTAGACCCAATATAGAGTACAACCCCCCTTTTGGTATGTACCTCACAAGACATCTACAACAACTGGAAGGGCTGCAGAAACACCTCACAAAGAGGATTACTGGTCTCAAACAGATGCCCTACGCAGACCAACTCAAAAAACTCCAGCTTTACTCCGTCGCATATCGCCTATTCAGAGGCGATTTCTGCCTAACATACAAAGCTATGTCAATAACCAGAGCTATTGGACATGCTCCACTTAAAGAAATCCCAATCCCTCCAAGCTACATGCTCTAGGGACCTAAACCTTGTCACCACAATAAACAGAACATGCTGGAGGAATAGATTCCTGTCCCAGAGACTTCCCATACTCTGGAACAGACTACTAAACTGTGTCAAAGAGAGCTCCTCATTAGCACTCTTCAAGAAAAGTCTTCATGATTGGATGGGTAATAAGAAATTCACCCCGGGGATCACTTCTGTGGTTCTGCTTGACAGGGGCACAGGAAAATAATTTTCTTGCGTGGCGAAAGCCAGGGTACCTTTTTGGCTAGGCTTGTATAGGCCCTAGGACCAATAGCCTAGTACCTACCTATGAACCTATAAAAACAAGTAATGTAAGCGCTTTCATCTTGCTTCTGTGAGCAAGACTTCATCAGACAAAAAGAACTAATGCAAAATGCAGCTATTTAAAGTGTCACATGCTGAACATCAATTAGCTTCTAAAAACAAAAGTTACAGATATTTAAAAACATTTCAGTATAAATACAAATGCTAAATGAATAAGCATGAATAAACAAGCAAGCATGAATAAAACTGACCAAGAATGAATATGCATGCTGAGGATGACCTGATTTTAAAAATATTATAAAAACTTTGTTTAAAAACTGTGCTAAATAATTACTTGAAGTGCAAAATGAGCAATTCCTTTAAAAGAAGCAACTCATTCAAAAGAAATGCCCACTAGTAAAATTAACTATTACCCAGCCTGTCAGTTATCTAATATAATACAAAAAATACAAAGAGTATAGAAAAGTAATTCTAGTAAGGTCCAGTGATGTAAATAAACAACAAATGTACAGAAGAAATGTGTACTACATGAACTACAATATGAACTGGTACCTCACCTAAGTGTCATGTTTAATCATAGCCTCACCTCAGGTTTCATGCCCACTGAGTGCCACAGAGCTACAGTTATCCCTCTCCACAAGGGGGGATCCACCTTGGATCCCAGAAACTACCGTCCCATCAGTCTGACGAGCCTTATCTGCAAGGCCATGGAGCGTATTATCATGGAACTTATAAACAAAGACATTGGCAACCTTTAAACACTGGACCCCACCCAGTTTGGGTTCATGAAGGGCTGATCTTGTCTCCTGAACCTGATTGACTTCTTCGAATCAGTCTCCAGAGCCAAGGACAAGGGTAAGGTGGTCCACACAGCCTATCTAGACCTTGCCAAGGCCATTGACACCATACCCCACTCTGGAATCATAGATACACTTACTAAGCTGGACATTAATCCCTGCATCACCCAATGGGTTGCTAACTGGCTTACTGATAGAACCCACACTGTAAAAGTAGCTGACTCCAAATCCAGCTCCAGACAAGTGACAAGTGGAGTACCTCAGGGTTCAGTCCTGTGACCGCTCTTGTTTGGCATCTACTTCTCTGAAGTACAGGCCAACACTAAGGAACTATGGCTAACAATGGTCGCAGATGACTACAAACTGGGAGCCATTATTGAATCCCCAAATGATGTGGATACTCTATAAAAGGGCCTTACAGAAACAGATGCTTCATGCCAGAGCCATGGGCCCAAGCTCAATGCCAAGAAATGTATAGTTATCCCCTTTGGGAAAAAACATGTATCTTTGAATTACCATATAGGTGTCAGTACACTAAACACCGAAAGTGTGATAAGAGACTTAGGGGCACAGGTGGACGGTGGTCTCACCTTCGATAACCACATCGCCACAACAGTCAGGAAATCCTTCTATGTGGCACACCTCATCACTAAGGTCTTTTCATCCAGAAAAAAGGAGGTCATTGTCCCACTGTACTCATCCCTCACTAGACCCATTATAGAATACAACACCCCGTTTGGTATGTACCTCTCAAGACATCTGCATCAACTGGAAAGGCCACAAAAATACCTCACTAAAAGAATCACAGGCCTAAAACAGATGCCCTACGCTGACCGCCTTAAAAAACTCCGGCTATACTCTATCACATATCTTCTACTCAGAGGTGATCTCCACTTAACATACAAGGCCATGTCAAGCCGAGAGTTGTTGGACATGCTACACTTAAAGAAATCCCAATATCTCAGAGCCACACGCTCCAGAGATCTAAACCTTGTCATCACAATAAACAAAACATGCTGGAGGGATAGGTTCCTGACCCAAAGACTCCCCAGGCTCTGGAATAGATTGCCCATACATGTCAAGCAGAGTGCCTCTTTGGCCCTCTTCAAAAGGAACCTTGACGATTGGATGGGAGAAAGGAAATTCACCCCGGGGATCAAGTCAGTCACCCTGCTAGACATGAGTCCAGGGAAGTAAATAGTGTGGGAAGAAATAGCCAGGGAATTGTTATGGCTAGGCTTGTATAGGCCCTAGGGCTGATAGCCTAGTACCAACCTATAAATCTATGAACCTATGCAGACTTTTCAGTTTTAAAAACAAGGAGCATAAATCATTTAGTCCTGGAGCATTGTAGGTATTCAATTTTATTTGCCATAATAATTCACACAGTTCTAGATTAAGAGTGAGGGGTCCCCCCTGGGATCTTGTTCAATTTGATCAATCACCCTAAACTTGAAACTGTGCTGGGGGTGTTCATGCACATGCTTAGCCAGTGCAATCTCCAATTTTAACTTCCTGATGCTATAAATATGTTCATAGATCCTGTCCTTGAATCTACGATCAGTTTTATCGATGTAGAAACAAGGACAGAAGTTGCAGGTTGCTAAATAGACCACTCCCTTGGTGGCACAATTAAATCTTTTATTTATGTAATATTTTCTCCCTCTAATGCTGAAGGAATTACCCACCTCCATAAATCTACACTGGAAGCAGCTCTCGCATTTATACATGCCTGGAGCTCTCGCAACTGGGATCTTACCCCTCTCCAACAAACTTTTAAGGTTCTGCCCTCTTCTATAGAAAATTCTAGGTCTGGATTCAAGAATAGAAGTCAGATCTGTATCTGAATTAAGTAGAGTTCAATTTTTATACAAAATTTGTCATACTAACTTAGCATCGATACTGAATGATGTGATAAAAGTGGGTCTATATTATAATATCGAAAATCCTTTTAAGCTAACACGAAAACACCGACACGTATTGCGCAAACCACGATTATGTCAAACATAAGAAACCATGAAATTCAAAAAGTCGAAGTGTCATGGTTGGCCCGCCTGCGGTACAGCTCCATAAGGTAAGTGTACAATAGTTATGGACCTTAGGGTTAGGGTGCGGGTTAAGGTAAGTGCATAGATAGGTAATGTATGTAAGGTTTAGTGTAGGGTTAGAATTAGGGTTTTGTTAAATGTATATGTGTGGCTTATTTGTTTTGTTTTGGTATATCGCTGTAGCGGAAGTGTGCGATAGTTATGGACCTTAGGGTTAGGATGCGGGTTAAGGTAAGTGCATAGATAGTAATGTATGTAAGGTTTAGTGTGGGGTTAGACGTAGGGTTTTGGTGCTTTACTTTAGGGTTAGGAGTAGGGTTTTGGTTAGTGTATGTATGTGGTTTATTTATTTTGTTTGGGTAGGCTGTATGTAGTGGGAGGTGAAGTTGGCCGACTATGAGGATTCGACATTTTGTATTTCGCAGTTTCGTACGTTCGACATAATCATGGTTTGCGTAGTACGTGTCAGTGTTCTCATGTTCACTTAAAAGAATTTTTGGTATTATAATATAGACCCGATAAAAGTCACCTTGGGTAGGTTTGCTTTATATGATTGGATCCGCTCAACTAAAGATGTCACAGTGTTGAGGGCTACATGCCTAGTTGAAAGTATTGGACTAAATACTCCATTGTTTCTCTTGCGTTAGACCTCAAATATCATCTCTTCTAAAAGTTGGCTAGGGTACACCCGTTTCAGAAACATTCCCCTCAAGGTTTGAAATTCCACAAAAAATTCATGGTCATCAGAAACCATGCTGGCCACCCTCACCAACTGGCCCTTAACAGCAGATTTTTTTTTTGTTGATAAAGGTGACTACTGGTGTAATGAAGAAAGGAATTGGAGTAAGTGGATTTTCTGTGAATCTTAGCTTTGAACACTTGGTTCCCTCTATCTTTATATAAGTCTACATATAGATACAATATGTTCTCTGTACTTAAACTATATGTAAAGGATAAAAAATTTGTAGAGGCATTCAAATAATCAGTAAACTTGGGAATGTCTTTGATAGTGCCATCAAACATAATGAACACATCATCCAAATATCTAGTGTAGTAGTAGATATTGGCACTAAACTCGTTGTTGTTAAAGATGAAGTGTTGCTCCCAATGGGCCATCACGAGGTTAGTGAAGCTAGCCCCACATGGAGAGCCCATTGCAACACCAGTCTTTTGTAAATAATATCTCCCTTCGAACATGAAATAATTGTTTGTCAAAATTAAATCCAAAAATTCCTGTACTAGCTCAATTTCTCTTACTAAACTACCCTTATCCATCATGAAATTGGAAACTCATTCAATTTCTGTATCCACAGGTATGACGGTATATAGGTCCTTAACGTCAAAGGTCAGGAAAACAATGTGATCTCTGTATTCAAGGCCATTGACATTACTTAGAAAGGACCAAGAGTCTTTGCAAATATGGTCCACACGTTCAACCAATGTCTTTAAAACTGTGTCAACGTACTTAGCAATGGGATAAGTAATGGAATTTCTTCCGTTCACAATAGGCCAGAGGGGTGGATCCTCTAAGCTCTTGTGAACCTTCCGAATTCCAAAAATTATAGGCGTCAATGGGACAAGCATGACAAATAATTATGCAGGTCCAATGAAATCCTAGACTCTATGAACAAGTCATTCAAACAAACCTTAACTTTCTGTTGTGATTTGTTCATTTCATTCAATGAGGCTGATGTATAATTGTCAGTATTCAACAATCTCAACATACGATCTCTATAATCGAATTCGTCAAAAACACAAGGCCACCTCCTTTATCTGGTTTGACTATTTTAACATTCGTAAAATGCAAAGAATTCAACCTATCCCAGTCTAACTCATTAAAATTCAAAGTTTTTCTGGAAGAAACAGATCTAGTACTATCTAAAATGTCACATAAATCCAATTCACATACATGTTCAAAAGTCAACAAGGGAGGAGGCAAAGGTGGGTTAAATACACTGGATATTCTGCATTCTCTATCTGCTATGGGTTGGTTCTTAAACATACTCTCCAAATTTAATTTACGTGTGAAGAGTTTTAAATCAATGACTGTCCTTGCTAGATTAGCTCTCTGGTCGGGGACAAAAGTTAAACCTTTGGCAAGAAGGTCAGCTAAAGGTGTGTCCACAGCCATGCTTGAATAGTTAAAAATTTTAAAGTCCTGGTCGCTATTAAACACAATACTTTAAGAACTGGTGTTGACTCTATTAGAAGTGCCAGCTAGGTAATAGCTGGCCGGAATAGCAACTACCTCTGGAATGACCAGATTGGTCTTGGGCCCTTCGCATTTAATGGCCTCAGGTTGTTGGATGAATTGGTTTGGAAGCAACTTCGGTTGTAAAAATTTTGAGAACTATTCTCATGATTCTGAGGGTTGCTGCCAAAAATAAGTTCTTTGTTAGGCGGAGCAAAGTCCTGGCTGTTGTTCCTTTGATTGATATTATCCCCTTGGTTGGCATTAGTGACAATACCCCTTAATGTGTTCTTACTTCTGGTGCTTTTCCGCAATCGGCCGTTCCAACTATACCCCTCATGTGGTTTACTTACTGCCTCGGCATAGCTGTATTCAGGGGGCTGGACACGTGGTCTATCTGGAACTTGGTTAAATTCAATACCATTAGAACGAATCGAGGGATTAAGCCAAACCTCGGCAGATGGAGGTTTAGGCATTAAGCATTCCCTGAAGTAGGCAATTTCACCCAAGGTGACTTTTATCACATCATTCAGTATTGATACTAAATTAGTACAACAAACTTTGTATAAAAATTGGACGCTACTTAGTTCAGATGCAGATCTGATTTCTATTCTTGAATCCAGACCTAGAATTGTCTATAGAAGAGGGCAGAACCTTAAAAGTTTGTTGGAGAGGGGTAAGATCCCAGTTGCGAGAGCTCCAGGCATGTATAAATGTGAGAGCTGCTCCCAGTGTAGATTTATGGAGGTTGGCAATTCCTTCTCTATTAGAGGGAGAAAATATTACATAAATAAAAGATTTAATTGTGCCACCAAGGGAGTGGTCTACTGAGTCCGCCCTTGTCAGCTCTTATATTAAACATCATTCACATAGCCTTTTTTCTTGATGGTTACTGTTGTTTGTGAGCTTATTGCAACCACACTAAAACATAGTCATGGATCTTTTTGTAAACATTTAAAGCTAGAGGATAAGTTGATATGGCTAAGCCAGTCAGGAAAATAACTGTATCTTGTTCCAACTATGCATAATGCGAAAAAGGAGGAAGTGCATTTACAATGTGCTGCTACTTACTTAGTCCTTTTTATCATACTTTAGCACAGTCCTTTGTTTTAGAGAAGATGAGAGTTTGAGTTTACTGCAGTATATATAAGGTTATTGTGATAACAAAATAGATCCATGTTGTCACGATTGTAAATTATGATTCACTGAACGCAAGCACTACACCTGTTGTGTGAACTTTTCTAATCATCTGGGGAGAAGTAGCCTATACTGACCCAGGCTACATGCTTATATTGCTGTCTACAGTATAGCATGGTTTGAGCCCACTTTAGGTATTTGGGAAGCCACCACATCAGAAGAGCTTACCTTAATACAATAATTAATTTGTTCTGCAGATGTTTATAATTAGGATCCCATCATGACATTGTTATGGAATTAATTCCTACAGCCCTTGGACATCTCATTTTCAGGAAGATATCTTGCATTAATTGTCAGAACATTGTTCTGATTACTCAAGAAGTTGACATTGCTGTCCGAGTGATGCAGAGTATTGCTACAATGATGCCAGCTAGCCCTGCCTCATGGGTAGGTAGAGCATGAACTGTGAAGTGGGACAATTGAAGTAACTGATAGGGGTCCTCCAGCACTTTTGTTACCTGTCATGTTAAAGCACAATTTAGACAATTTTTTGGTCAGATAATTAGTGTTATTTATGTATTCATTGTCACTGCAGTAATAATGCAGGCCACTAATAAATTATTAAGTAAACATTTGGAGTATCAGAATGTCTTTATAGTGATAAGATGGGGATACTCGTCCATAAAGCTTGTTCGCTTGTTAGTGATCTTGCAGCAATGTGTGACTACTTCACTTAAAGGATTTTATAGCATCCTGAAATTTCCCTTTTTACAAGATTTACTACTTAATATTTATGAAAATAATTGAAGTGTCATGGATGATTTTTGTACGGCTAAGAATTCTTTCCTGGATTTTATAGCTTGTGATGAAGTAGATGGGTTCACATCTCGTATTGATGTAAACACTTGTGTAGTAAATGTAGTACTTTTATGCCTCCTTTTAAAAATAAAAATATGTGTAAATTTTTTGTCTATATATCACGTGAGTTTAGCTTTTTGATGAAAGAGTTTTATTACAACAGCATTTTTGAGTTTAATCTAATTAAAACGAATGGCAGACTTTGAAAAAGCTATGTAATGATTCTAATTATTTAGTAAAGCCATATGATACAGGTAATTCTATTGCTATTATGCCTTATTCAGTATTTTGTATGCATTACAATTATCTGCAACATGTTACTACATATACTGAAAGCTTCACAATGATTATATGTCAGCACAAGAAACATATACTGAAAGCATTCACAAACACTGTAGCTCTTTTTATTAGTGACTGCTGTAAATATCAGTCATCTTTTTTAATCCAACCCATTTCACTTTTTGTTGTCTTTTTAAAGTACAACTTATTCTTTAAATCTTCCTTGTAGGCCTATTGCTTCTGGTTGTAACACTTGTAGCAATTTTGGAGATGTTATGTGGATGTATTAACAGATTGTTGTTTTCTAAAGCTGAAACACTTAATTCATATATTAGATCTGCAGTACTATTAAATAAGGGTAATGATGTACAATGAACAATTGACAGATCTTTGATTGTTACTGACATGGCCAGCTTGTATAAAAATATTGTTCATGCCTATGGAATCAAGACTTTGCAATATTATTTTGGAGATACTTCATTTTTACAGTTATTGTGAAATTGTATAACTTTTTTACTACTGATGAGAAATTATTTTGTCAAGTTAAAGTCACTGCCATGGGAGCTCATATACCCCATCTTAAGTTAATTTGTATTTACTTTCAGAATATAGTTATTTATCATTTAGGGGTTTTTTTCAGATTAATGCATTTTTATTTTTGTTATATTGATGATTTATTTATTTATTTTATCCAAAGAGGATACCAATTTGGCTGCTGATTTTTTAATACAGTCAATACCAATCAGTACAGCATACACTTGAATTGTTTTGTTTGATTCTCCTTCCATCATTTTTTAAAAAATGATGTTAATGGAGTCTACTAGGTGACATCTTTTGCCTAAAATATATAGGAAACCTAGGACAATGTTGCTTTCTAACATGGGAAGAGTTGCCATAGATAAGTTGGTATTTATGAAAGTACAGCAACATATACATCTCCATGTACACATCACAGTAATCGTTTGGTTTTCAGCCATATCTCTAACATGGTGCTGCATAGTGCTCTAGGACAAATACATGCACCACCATATAGGCCAAGCTCCATTGCCCAGTTGAATGCTAATGAGGCAATCCAAGGCAGATTCCAATGCAAATTAGCCTTGTGTGCTATCTGACCTCCTGAATTGACTCCAGGAAGGCATCTGCATACAGAATAGTTAAAGAAATCACTCATCCATGTGGATCAACACAGCTGGTACCACCACATCAAGGTGATGAACACAGCAAAAAGTCTGTGATCAACTACCTACCATAACTGTAGCAATGGCAACTGGGAGTGGAGGGAGCCACTAGTCACTAGGGTTAACTTAATACTGAAGTGCCGTAATAGCACCAATATCTGTACCGAGAGTGGAGTAAGGGGAAACACTATACACTAGCAATAGCTGAACACGGAAGTGCTACAGCAGCACAGAAAACAGTGCAGAGATTGGGGTGCAAGAAACACTAGACACCAGGGAAAGGAGTGAAATACTGTAACAGCATGAAAATCAGTACTGGGATCGGTGCTGGGGGGAATCACTAGACACTACAGAAAGCATAACAGTGAAATACTGTAATAGCATGAAAATCAGTACTGGGATCGGTGCTGGAGGCAATCACTAGACACTACAGAAAGCATAACAGTGAAATACTGTAACAGCATGAAAATCAGTACTGGGATCGGTGCTTGGGGGAATCACTAGACACCAGGGAGTTCACAAATGTGCCATAATGGCACTGAAACTATTATAGTGATCGGGGATAGAGGACATACTAGACACCAGGGCAATTAGCAGCACTGAAACTGTTATGGTGATAAGAGGATGAGGAGAGACACTAGCCACCAAGGGAATTACAATTGTCCGACAAGGGCATTGAAACTATTATGGTGATTGGGGGGACCAACAGAGGACAGACAGACCAGGGATGGTATGGGGACTGTAGTGTATGTGTTTGTGTGTATATGTGTGTTTTGTCTTTTGTGTACGTCTGTGTGTTGGAGAGTGACTGGGGTAATGCCAATGCCTACATGATTTGTTACTGTGATGTGCAGATTAGCAATGACAGAAGTAACTGTAATTCAGAGACATGCAGATTACCTGACAGTGACAATGGAGACTTGCCAATGTACAGAAGCTATATTAGAATCATGGTTTAATTTAAATATCTTCTTTGCAAGGAGGATAGTTTATTTAAATGAAAATATACCCCATTTGAATTTTCTTTATTAAAATCTGTTTTGTCCACCTGATTTTCCTTGCTAAAATAAGGTCAAAATACTTCAGAAGAATGTTTTTGGAGAGGAGACAGCACTAGGATCCCCTGGAAAATTCTAATAACATTGACTTAAAACTATGGATATAATATTACAGACTGAATCATTCGCCTTTGCTAAAATACGGATAACTAATTATAAACAGAATACACTGTTGAATTCTTTTTCTAACAGTTCAGAAATATGTCTAGCAATTAAGATTTTCCACTTGGTTGAAGAAACTCATTTCCTTATGCATGAGTGCAAGCCACCCCCAAAAAGTGGCCATCATGACATTTCCCTGTACTTGTATCTGTATTTGGATAACACCTCACTCTAAGTGCAGCTGACAGCTTAACAATAGAAGAGTGGGCTTGGCAGTAGTATCAGTGGAACTTGGACACTGACAGTCATTTTTAATAACAGAAATTCTCTGTGCTGACCTAACAATTCCATGTAAAATATGCTGTTCTATAAGACATTGAGCAGTCTGCAGCCAATTAAATGACCATAGCTTTAGAAGTATTAAGAATCTTCATGTTGTTTCAGTATGCGGTCCCACTGCATATACTGGACTGAACATAACCATCTCCATTTCCGCCAGATTTTTTTTCTCTGTGACATGTTACAAAGCAATCTTTTTACATGAAAATGCTCATACACTTCTTGGTATACTTTGTTTTAAAGCTTTTTATCCTATAATAATTAATATCAATTGATTGTGGCAGAAACATTACTAGGTTATATAACAATGTGGGCAAAAAGTAAAAGACAGATAAAGATAGAAATATTATTTAAAAACATGTTCACTACTATTTAACATTCATGACTGGTATACTGAAACACTGATATACATATAGGGATATACATATGTATGTTTGTGTGTATGTATATGTGAGTGTCTATGTGCATGGTTATGACTATGAACTGATTTATCAGTGATATTTGAATCTATGCTGAAACATTGACAGCAAGAAACAGTTCTTCTGCTTCACAGGTTTCAATACCCAATAAAGCAGAAAGCATAGATTTCTTGCACATGAATACGTGTCTTTGTGAGTTATGTTTAATAAATGCGGTCAGCAAATTAACAGTGCCTGAGTGATTTTTCCTGTTGCAGTCTACACATTTAATAGGCATGAATAAATTTATGGCAAACATATAAAACAGCTGTCTTATGCTTGAATCTAGCATGTTCAGACCATTATGTATAATTACGTATTTTTTCAAACAGATTTCTTCTGTTTTTTTTCTGTCTTCATTTTTAAGTGTGACCTAATCTAACCCTAAATTCAGATCACAAAGCTTGAACAAAAATAACCAAAGGAATGCTCTACAAAAAGGTGGTGTCCTGCTCGTCCTCTCCTCTCCTCTCCTCTCTGGTCACTGATTCTCATTTCTACAGAATTAATATCACTATGGCAACAGCAGAATTTCTTCCTTAGAGCTTCTTTGGGCTAAAGCTAAAAATCCCTCCCATTTCTGCAACCTTAAGACCACAACACAAACTGAAAATTATTCTATTTCCTTTTGTTCTTTTGTTTTCATAGCAATGATCTGACCTTATAGGTTCTACCATCTCAAGCTGACCGCACCACAGCAAAATCTGCCATGCTTTATATATCTTTTCCAGATCTGAATGTTCTTGAAACAGATTCAAGTGAATATGTCTTATTGCATTTGTGTATTGAAAGAAATGCAGACTTATCCTTTCAAATGTATCAAATAATA